>NC_135968.1:47022985-47370485 GCF_053455715.1 Rhinoraja longicauda
CCATAAAATGACTTTCACTTAGATATTGCTTCATAAGAATTTAGTTAACAGTATCCACAGGGAAGCTATGCTAAACACTGTTCACCAGATGTATTAAAGAGGAAGCTTGAAGTAAGCTCATTCACAGATAATGGTTTTGGTAAATTTGGCTGAAATGGTCCTGTCTCTGAGTCCTTAGATATGTAATGGGTTGTGGAGTGAAGATATTGAACATTTTTTGCAGATGTTAGAAGATTCATCAAACTACTGCAAACCTTTCCTAGATTATGATCATAGCTCTTTCTCTCCTCACCTTCAAGAAGGTTGGTCTTGTTAGTTTAGTTTAGTTTAGAGATACGGCACGGAAACAGGCCCTTCGGCCCACTGAGTCCGCAGTCCCCGCATACTATCACTATCCTACACACATTCGGAACTATTTACATTTACACCAAGCAAATTAACCTACAAGTACGTCTTTGGAGTGTGGGAGGAAACCAAAGATCACGGAGAAAACCTAGGCAGATCACGGGGAGAACGTACAAACTCTGCACAGACAGCACCCGTAGTCAGGGTCGAACCTGGGTCTCTGGTGCTGTAAGGCAGCAACTCTACCGCTGCACCACCATGCCATCCTAGCCATTGGTTAGGAGTATGAACATGTGCATATATCAGTTCCAAGTGAAATTATATTGGTTCCACTGTGCTATTGCCTGGGAAGTTGTTTTGATCAAGGGGGTAAACCAGTTGCTAAATAGGTGTAAATAGCCAATGCAAATAGCCAACAGTTACTACATATGGGAGAAGCCAGAGAATGGGGTTGAGAGGGAAAAGTAGATCAGCCATGATGAAATCCACAGGCCGAATCACCTCATTCTACTCCTATGCCTTTACCATTGTGGGCTTTGCATTGAAGAATTGATTAGAAGAAAGTTTCCTGACATCATTCTGTGGGTCCCTTTCTCCCAATTGTGTTTGACCTGCGGATGTGGTTGGCACATAGCAGGGCATTGTAGGATAAATCAGGGGCAAATACCAAGGTGCAGCAGGTCTCAAACAAGGTCCTGGTGGAGGAGGTGTGGTGAAGGAATGATATCCTGCAGTCACAGGGCCAGAGAGGGGTCCAGGTTGACCATGGAAGCAGATGCAAGGGCTCTCATGCCTCCCCCCCATTGCTCGTGCAGATGGAGGTTGTCCCCCGCAAATGGCCAAGCTCTTCCTGCCGCTATCACTCATGTACACTGTTCAACAGTGGAGTAGCAAGGATTCTTTAGAAATTAATTCCTTTGTGGATTTCTATAATAAATGTTGGTTTAACGTTGGTGAAATCCTGTTTCAGACACCTTCCAATATCCCCTTCAGATCATCAGCAGTGGCAACATGGAATGATAATATTTCCGGTCATTGATGAGTATCCACCAGCAAATGTGTTTAGGTGACAGTGATGTCTCCTCCAGTACTTTCAATGCAAAGCCCAATGAGCACCTCTTTATCTCTTTCATGGTTAAACATAGAAACATAGAAAATAGGTGCAGAAAATGTTATCAAACCAGATTCCAATTTACTGTATGTGAAGTGTTCTAATCCATTAAAAAGACTATTATAAGAAAAGCTGCGTTTGTTCAAATTGCCAATTGTTCGTTCAGATTACTTGCTGCAATGAAGCAAGATAAATATTCATCTCCAGCAAGGGAACAAAATTGCTTTGTGCTCTGGATATCTCCGTGACTGAATCTTGGCCCAAGTTATGATATAATCACTGTGATTATGCAACCAATCTTCTTGTGTGAGCTGATTTCCAGATGGGTCAAAAAACATCTGGAATGAACAGCATTTCTGTTACTGCTTTTCTGATATCTCATTCTTGAAAATGTACAGAACATGTCACATTCCTGATTGCAAATGGAATAAAAGAAACCGATTTAACCCAAATTATGCATGGTTTGATTGCAATGATGTCAAAATGTCCTCTGTGCAGGGGGTTTGTGACATTATTGTACATTGTTCACCTGAAGAAAATCGGCAGCATCGAGCATCAAGGCAGATCAACCAACTTTAGATTTTGTCTTACACGATCTATTTTATGTATTTGTTACTTGGGTAGCCGTCCAAAAATGAGAGGCACATCCATGAGTGGCACGTTACAGAAAAAGAGATATAGAGTACGCAGGGATTTCCAGGTGTTAGTTTTCACAGAGCAACCTGGGTGTGAAAGTCTGGCTGCTTCTGGGTGCTTCTGGGTGCTTCTGCTGGGACCATAGATTTGTAATATGACTTTTGGCATATACGATATTCTACTCATGCAATAATTATTAGTTTAGTTTGGTTTAGAATTACAGTGCGGAAACAGGCCCTTCGGCCCACCGAGTCCACGCTGACCAGTGATCCCTGCACACTTACACTATCCTACACTGGGGACAATTTACAATTATACCAAGCCAATTAGCTTACAAACTGTACGTCTTCAGAGTGTGGGAGGAAACTGGAACACCCGGAGAAAACTCACGCAGGACACGGGGATAAGGTACAAACTCCGCACGTACAGCACCCGCAGTGTGGCCCTGGCACTGTGGGGCAGCAACTGAATCGCTTGCCACTGTGATGCCTGCCCTCTGCTATAATAAAGTAACTTGTTTTAAGTCTCACAATGTTATTTTGAAACTATCAGGTTTCACATCTTTGCCTTTCTGAAGTACATAGTATCAGAAGAATCAGCCTGGGTCTAGTTGTGTGGAAAAGGTGACTGGAGTATTTTCCTAACAGTGTTGATAATGAAACATCGAGGCTCATGCTAATGCATCTTTTCACAATCGCAGTCACAATCATACTTTATTAGCCAGGTATGTTTTGCAACATACGAGGAACATCATTTGCCATACAGTCATACCAAGAAAAAGCAACAGGACACACAAAACACATTTTAACATGAACATCCACCACAGTGACTCCTCCACATTCCTCACTGTGATGGAAGGTGAAAAAAAGTTCAATCTCTCCCTTCTTTGTCCTCCAGCGGTCGGGGGCCTCGAACCTTCCGTTGACGGGACCATCTTAACTCCCATAGCCGGCGGTGGGCCTTCCTCATCGGGGCGATCCAGCTCCTGCATCGGGTGGGGGGGAGATCTCAGCTCCCCCGTGTCGGGCGATCCACCCTGGGTCGGGACTAGTCGAACCTCGTGCGGCTTGGAGGCAGGCCGCAGGCCGCGGTTGGAACGTCGATCCCAGGCAAGGGATCGCAGGCTCAGATGGTAAGTCCACGCCCTGTGGGGGCTCCAAGTCAGTCTCGAGCAAGGCCACCGGATCCGGAAAACAATCGCATCTCCGGCAAGGTAAGAGATTGACAAAATGTTTCCCCCGACCCCCTCCCCCACCCCCCACATAAAACAAACCAGAGAACATTAACACAAACTTATCATTTTAGCTAGTTGGTAAAAAGATAGTCCTCTATCATAGAGGCCCCTCTTCTCCATGAGGGAATTAATGAGTCAGCTTGTTGTCATTTGTCATTGCCTACTGCATTCATGCGCAACTGATTGGAATGTGTTTACCTACAACATAAAACATAGAAAGGTACTACAGAACGGGCCCTTCAGCCCACAATGTCTGTGCCAAGCATGGTACTAAGCTGAGCTGATCTCATTTGCCTGCACACATGATCCATATCCCTTTATTCCCTGCACTTCCATGTGCTATCTAAACGTTTTGTAAACACCACTAATGTATCTGTCTCCACCACCATCCCTGGCAATCCGTGCCAGGCCTCCACCACCCTCTGTGGAAAAAAATCACCCCGCACATCTACATTAACTTCCCCCTCTCACCTTACAGTTATGCCCGCTAGTTTTGGACATTTTCACCCTAGTCTACTCTATCTATGCCTCTCTTAATTTTATACACCGATCAGCCAAAACATTATGACCACTGACAGGTGAAGTGAATAACATTGATTATCTTGTTACAATGGCACCTGTCAAGGGGTGGGATATATTAGGCAGCAAGTGAACAGTCAGTTCTTGAAGTTGATGTGTTGGATGCAGGAGACATGGGCAGGAGTAAAGACCTGAGCGACTTTGACAAGGGCCAAATTGTTATGGCCAGACGACTGGGTCAGAGTATCTCTGAAATGGCAAGGCTTGTGGGGTGCTCCCGGTCAGCAGTGGTGAGTACCTACCGACAGTGGTCCGAGGAGGGACAAACCACAAACCGGCGACAGGGTGTTGGGCGCCCAAGGCTCATCGATGCGCGAGGGCAACGAAGGCTATCCCGTCTGGTCCGAACCGACAGAAGGTCTACTGTGGCACAAGGCACAGAAAATGTTAATGGTGGTCACAGGAGGAATGTGTCACAATACACAGTGCATCACACCCTGCTGCGTATGGGGCTGCACACGGAGGACCAACAGCATATTAGGCAGGTGGGCATAATGTTTTGGCTGATCGGTGTATACTTCTATCAACCTCAACCTCCAACATTCCAGAGAAAACAAACAGTAGGTGGGTGAACAATTGTGTAATGAGTACAGTGTCCAAGCTGCAATGTGAGCACTGCAACAATGTTGAACCTGGATGTTTATTCAATGACTCGCATTGCAATAAAACATTGTTGGCATTATAATTTGATAATTGAGACATGAAGAAGTATAACTTGGAAAGGCAACAGTGGGTGTTGGGTAAAGAGCTGATAGAAATAGCTTCCCACTAGGGTTGCCAACTGTCCCGTATGAGCCGGGACATCCCGTATTTTGGGCTAAATTGTTTTGTCCCTTATGGGACCGCCCTTGTCCCTTATTAGGCCCGGGGGGCGCTGTATGCCCGGACGCTGTAGGCCCGGACGCTGTAGGCCCGTACACTGTAGACCCGGACACTGTAGGCTCGGGGGGTGCTGTAGGCGCGGATGCTGTAGGTTCAGACAGTGTAGGTCAGGCAAGTGTAGGCCCGGAGGCCCGGGCGCCGCCTAACAGAGGTTGCGTAGCAACCCGCCTCCCAGCCCGGGCGGCCGCCATTGGTGGAGCGGGAGCATGTGGCCGCTGGCTGGGTGAGGTCATGTGGGGTGCGGGGTGGTGACGTCAGCTTGTCCCTTATTTGGGAGTGAGATAGTTGGCAACCCTACTTCCCACTGAATAATCTCCTTTCAGATCCACCATCAAGGAGTGTGTATGTGTGTCTGTGAGCGTGTTTGTGTTAGTGTTCATATGAATTGCAAACTCAAATTTAAGACCTTCCCAGCTGGGTGGAGAAACTGTGACATTCTCTTTCTCTTTCCCCTTCCCCTACAAACCCCAGTAACTCTGCCTGTGGGTGCATCTTTGCAAATGCTATTTTATTTTCATACACTAAATTCAAAGAAAAAGTTTTTCTTTGGAGAGAATGGCTTCAAAATTCAGCCTGGTAGTCAGTCTTTTCAGGAGCTACTGGTGACGTCTTGATGTCCGATGGGCCTATGAGACACACCAGACACAATAGTAATCTTTAGTTCAGCAAATGGCAATGGGAAACTGGCAGATTATCAGGTTGTTTCATGCATAATGCTAATTTGATGCCAAAGCTGCCATTTTGGATTTCAACACTGGCATTTATTCTCACCTAACCTGACAAAACAATACCTGCAAGAAATGTTCTTACTTATTGCTGAAGCCAAAATGGTATTGAGGTTCTCAATAATGTTGATTGAGTAAATGCCATAAAATCTTCCATTGCTAGTTTCACAAAACAGTGATATTGTTTTCCCAGCAGCTTCAATGTCAGCTATTAGTTGAATGGGGAAAGATAGAAACATAGAAAATAGGTGCAGGAGGAGGCCATTTGGCCCTTCGAGCCAGCACTGCCATTCATTGTGATCATGGCTGATCATCCACAATCAATAACCCGTACCTGCCTTCTCCCCATATACCTTGATTCCACTAGCCCCTCGAGCTCTATCTAACTCTCTTTTAAATTCATCCAATGAATTCTGCGGCAGAGAATTCCACAAATTCACAACTCTCTGGGTGAAAAAGTTTCTTCTCATCTCAGTTCTAAATGGCCTCCCCTTTATTGACTGTGGCCCCTGGTTGCTTGTTCTTCCTGTCCAGGTTTACAACCTCCTTGCTCATCCCCGATTCCCTCACCTTGCCGTCCTCATCCCTCCTCCTCACTGGAACATGCTGACCCTGCACTTTGATCAGCTGACTTGTAACAACTCCCACATGTCAGCTGTGGATTTACCCAATAACAACTGCACCCCATCTACCCTCCCCAGCTCCTGCCTAATGACATGGTGATCTGTTATTGATATTCTGGTCAAGACATGGCCATGGTCAAATGGAATAGATTGCAGCATTGTCTGGAATGAGGGTATCAGGGTTAGAGATTGTACACTCAAGGATCAGTCTGCCATCTTTGATAATCCTCCTCTTCCTCTTTGATAATCCTCCTCTTCCTCAAGGATGTCGCACCAGAAAACCTCTGTGGTTTCTTCACATTCTTGGTGGCAAGCAAAAAAATACAGTTAAAGGCACAACATTTAAATGGTGATATAATTGCAGCCTAGGAGAAACAAGATCAAATCAGCAGAGAAATAGTTTTTTAACAAATTCTTTGACAATCTCCCACCTTTAAATTGTCGATCATAAGCGATAGGAGTAGAATTAGGCCATTTGGCCCATCAAGTCTACACCATTCAATCATGGCTGATCTATCTCTCCCTCCTAACCCCATCCTCCTGCCTTCCCATAACCTCCGACACCTGTACTAATCAAGAATCTATCCATCTCTGCCTTGAATATATCAATAGACAATAGACAATAGACAATAGACAATAGGTGCAGGAGTAGGCCATTCAGCCCTTCGAGCCAGCACCGCCATTCAATGCGATCATGGCTGATCACTATCAATCAGTACCCCGTTCCTGCCTTCTCCCCATACCCCCTCACTCCGCTATCCTTAAGAGCTCTATCCAGCTCTCTCTTGAAAGCATCCAACGAACTGGCCTCCACTGCCTTCTGAGGCAGAGAATTCCACACCTTCACCACCCTCTGACTGAAAAAGTTCTTCCTCATCTCCGTTCTAAATGGCCTACCCCTTATTCTCAAACTGTGGCCCCTTGTTCTGGACTCCCCCAACATTGGGAACATGTTATCTGCCTCTAATGTGTCCAATCCCCTAATTATCTTATATGTTTCAATAAGATCCCCCCTCATCCTTCTAAATTCCAGTGTATACAAGCCCAATCGCTCCAGCCTTTCAACATACGACAGTCCCGCCATTCCGGGAATTAATCTAGTGAACCTACGCTGCACGCCCTCCATAGCAAGAATATCCTTCCTCAAATTTGGAGACCAAAAAACTGCACACAGTACTCCAGGTGCGGTCTCACCAGGGCCCGGTACAACTGTAGAAGGACCTCTTTGCTCCTATACTCAACTCCTCTTGTTACGAAGGCCAACATTCCATTGGCTTTCTTCACTGCCTGCTGAACCTGCATGCTTCCTTTCATTGACTGATGCACTAGGACACCCAGATCTCGTTGAACTCCCCCTCCTCCTAACTTGACACCATTCAGATAATAATCTGCCTTTCTATTCTTACTTCCAAAGTGAATAACCTCACACTTATCTACATTAAACTGCATCTGCCATGTATCCGCCCACTCACACAACCTGTCCAGGTCACCCTGCAGCCTTATTGCATCTTCCTCACAATTCACACTACCCCCCAACTTAGTATCATCTGCAAATTTGCTAATGGTACTTTTAATCCCTTCGTCTAAGTCATTAATGTATATCGTAAATAGCTGGGGTCCCAGCACCGAACCTTGCGGTACCCCACTGGTCACTGCCTGCCATTCCGAAAGGGACCCATTTATCCCCACTCTTTGCTTTCTGTCTGTTAACCAATTTTCTATCCATGTCAGTACCCTACCCCCAATACCATGTGCCCTAATTTTGCCCACTAATCTCCTATGTGGGACCTTGTCGAAGGCTTTCTGAAAGTCGAGGTACACCACATCCACTGACTCTCCCTTGTCAATTTTCCTAGTTACATCCTCAAAAAATTCCAGTAGATTTGTCAAGCATGATTTCCCCTTCGTAAATCCATGCTGACTCGGAACGATCCCGTTACTGCTATCCAAATGCTCAGCAATTTCGTCTTTTATAATTGACTCCAGCATTTTCCCCACCACTGATGTCAGACTAACTGGTCTATAATTACCCGTTTTCTCTCTCCCTCCTTTCTTAAAAAGTGGGATAACATTTGCTATTCTCCAATCCACAGGAACTGATCCTGAATCTATAGAACATTGAAAAATGATCTCCAATGCTTCCACTATTTCTAGAGCCACCTCCTTAAGTACTCTGGGATGCAGACCATCAGGCCCTGGGGATTTATCAGCCTTCAGTCCCATCAGTCTACCCAAAACCATTTCCTGCCTAATGTGGATTTCCTTCAGTTCCTCCATCACCCTAGGTTCTCCAGCCCCTAGAACATTTGGGAGATTGTGTGTATCTTCCTCAGTGAAGACAGATCCAAAGTAACGGTTTAACTCGTCTGCCATTTCTTTGTTCCCCATAATAAATTCCCCTGCTTCTGTCTTCAAGGGACCCACATTTGCCTTGACTATTTTTTTCCTCTTCACGTACCTAAAAAAACTTTTGCTATCCTCCTTTATATTATTGGCTAGTTTACCCTCGTACCTCATCTTTTCTCCTCGTATTGCCTTTTTAGTTAACTTTTGTTGCTCTTTAAAAGAGTCCCAATCCTCTGTCTTCCCACTCTTCTTTGCTATGTTATACTTCCTCTCCTTAATTTTTATGCTGTCCCTGACTTCCCTTGTCAGCCACAGGTGTCTCTTACTCCCCTTAGAGTCTTTCCACCTCTTTGGAATAAATTGATCCTGCAACCTCTGCATTATTCCCAGGAATACCTGCCATTGCTGTTCTACCGTCTTCCCTGCTAGGGCCTCCTTCCAATCAATTTTGGCCAGCTCCCGCCTCATGCCTCTGTAATCCCCTTTGCTATACTGCAATACCGACACTTCCGATTTTCCCTTCTGCCTTTCCATTTGCAGAGTAAAACTTATCATGTTGTGATCACTGCCTCCTAATGGCTCTTTTACCTCTAGTCCCCTTATCAGATCAGGATCATTACACAACACTAAATCCAGAATTGCCTTCTCCCTGGTAGGCTCCAGTACAAGCTGTTCTAAGAATCCATCTCGAAGGCACTCTACAAACTCTCTTTCCTGGGGTCCATTTCCAACCTGATTTTCCCAGTCTACCTGCATGTTGAAATCTCCCATAACCACCGTAGCATTACATTTTTGACACGCCAATTTTATCTCCTGATTTAACTTGCACCCTAAGTCGAGGCTACTGTTTGGGGGCCTATAGATAACTCCCATTAGGGTCTTTTTACCCTTACAATTTCTCATTTCTATCCATACTGATTCAACATCTCCTGATTCTATGTCACCCCTTGCAAGGGAATGAATATCATTCCTTACCATCAGAGCAACCCCACCCCCTCTGCCCACCTGTCTGTCTTTTCTATACGTTGTGTACCCCTGAATATTCAGTTCCCAGCCCTGGTCCTCTTGTAGCCATGTCTCAGTGATCCCTACAACATCATACTTGCCCATGACTAACTGAGCCTCAAGCTCATCCACTTTATTTTTTATACTACGCGCATTTAAGTACAACACTTTAACTTCTGTATTTACCTCCCCTCTCACATCGTTCACAATTGGCCCTGCCCTTAATTTCTTTTCCGCTCTAGAACTTCTGTTCCCATTCTTCCGAGAGTCTTTTGCAATATCTCCTGTATTCCCTTTTACCTCATCTTCATATTCACAATTTGTTAACCCCTCCCCCCCACTACTTAGTTTAAAGCCACAGGTGTCACACTAGCAAACCTGCCTGCCAGAATGTTTGTCCCCCTGCTGTTAAGATGCAACCCGTCCCTTTTGTACAAGTCACCCCTAGCCCAGAAGAGATCCCAGTGGTCCAGAAATCTAAATCCCTGCTCTCTGCACCAGTCCCTCAGCCATAAATTCATACCCTCTATCTCTCTGTTCCTGGCCTCACCAGCACGAGGTACCGGTAGCAGTCCAGAGATAACTACCTTCGACGTCCTACTTCTCAGCGTTTTTCCCAACTCTCTAAACTCCCGCTGTAGCACCTCCTTCCTCTTCCGCCCGACGTCATTCGTGCCCACGTGCACAACGACTTCAGGTTGATCGCCTTCCCTCGCTAGGATTTTCTGAAGCCGGTCTGTGATGTGTTGAACCCTGGCACCAGGGAGGCAACAGACCATCCTCAAGTCCCTCCTGCTGCCACAGAATCTTCTATCCGTCCCTCGGACTATGGAGTCACCGACCACTACGGCTCTTCCAGACTTCGGTCTCCCCTGTCGTGTATCCTTGCCAACAGGTCCGCCACTCGGACTGGAAACGTCTTCTGCCCCGACAGTTCCCAAGAGGGTATACCTATTTGCAATAGGCACAGCCACTGGGGTCTCCTGTAGTCCACGTCCACTCCCCCCGGAAACAGTCTCCCACCTTCGCTCGACCTGGACCCTTGGCGTGACAGCCTCACAATAGGTCCTGTCGAGGAAACTCTCGCATTCCCGGATGGCCCTGAGGTCATCCAACTGCCTCTCCAACTCCACCACACGTCCCTTCAGGAGCTGCACCTGGACACAGTTCTTGCAGGTGTAGCTCCCAGAAGCTCCCGCGACGTCCCTGTCTTCCCACATCCTGCAGGAAACACACCGCACCAACTTTTCCGCCATCACCTTGTGCCTATAACCAGCTCTGGCTTAAAACAATGGTATCCTCCTCACCTCAGCCTCCTCGCCGAAGACTCGCAGCCAAAGACTCGCACTTTTCTCACTGGGCTGCACCTGAACAGGGCTGCACCCTTTTGTGAGCCTTGCTTATATCACCAATTTAAATTGCCTGATTGTCCAATTTACCTGACTTCTCACTTAAACTGCCTGTTGAACTGTGATTAGCACTTACTTTACTGCTCAGCCAACGGGCGTCCTTGCTCTGCTCCCGGACTTTTCAAATTGACTACTACTTCCTTTTGGCACTGACTTGGCCTCCACAGCCTTTTGTTGCAAAGAATTCCACAGATTCACCACCCTCTGTCTAAAGAAGTTCCTCCTCATCTCCTTCCTAAAAGAACATCCTTTAATTCTGAGGCTATGACCTATAGTCCTAGACTCTCCCACTAGTGGAAACATCCTCTCCACGTCCACTCTATGCAAGCCTTTCACTATTCTGTATGCTTCAATGAGGTCCCCCCTCATTCTTCTAAACTCCAGCAAGTACAGGCCCAATGCCGCCAAAAGCTCATCATATGTTAACCTACTCATTCCTGGGATCATTCTTGTAAACCTCCTCTGGACCCTCCCCAGAGTCAGCACATCCTTCCTCAGATATGGTGCCCAAAATTGCTCACCATATTCCAAATGCGGCCTGACCAACGCCTTGTAGAGCCTCAGCATTAGATCCCTGTTTTTGTATACAAGCCTTCTTGAAATAAATGCTAAAACTTAGCCCTGAGTTTTAGCTTTGTTCTGGGTCTGGGCTACTCATTGAATTGAGAAATGGTAAAGATGATATCATCAGTCTGAAGAAGGGTCTCAACCCGAAACGTCACCCATTCCTTCTCTCCCGAGATGCTGCCTGTCCCGCTGAGTTACTCAAGCATTGTGTGTCTATCTTCACTGCGTTTCTTGCCTCCTTTAAAGCACACCTACATATTATAGAGTGGGGGAACTTTCCAGACATTGGCTGGAAACTAATAAGAGTATTAGACTAAGATAATTGCATAGAAATCGAGCAAAACAGAAACCTGCACCATTTCCTTCCCAAGCCCCACCCAAAATGTCTGGCAGTAAATGTCCAGACAATCAGCTCCAACGCCCCAGATTAATGAGACTGAATCAATAGTCATCGGACTAAATAGAGTTAGCAAATGTCTGCATGTCTCCTCACTTTAATTCCACAATACTCATCAATGATTCAGTTCAAAGCACAATAATCTTTGCTTAGTAAAAATCTAAACCATATTTAACAAGGGATATAATGGATATAAGAACACAAACAGATTGAGAAAAAAGCAAAAATATTGTGAAAGAGCTGCTGAATAAAATTACCTAATACAGAAATTCTAAAAAAATGTATGCCATTTATACTGGGCAAAGACAAAAATGTTCAGAGTTACATGAAAAGAGATTCATTTGTTATCGTAGACACAAAATGTCAGAGAAGTCTTATTTTTCATCTGCTGCCAAGCTATTTAAGGGAAAAGAGGTTGTAAGCCACAGATCAGAATGGAGAGGATCCACTGGCTGCTCACAAGAGAGATTCAAGCACAGGGAAGAGGCGAGTTTTGAGTACTTGTGGTGTTAGGTTCCCAAAATGCCAAAATGCCAGGTTCCCGATGTCCAGGGATAACCTGAATGGACAAGCAGTTCAGGAAATGCCCTCAGAAGAGGAAGCATGTCACTTCACCATATCTGTGTTGCTGCAAGTAAGAATGTCATTGTTCTATCTGGGACACATGACAAGAAAACACTTGTGACTCTCTTGAGGAAGGATGTGCTGGTTCTGGAGTGGGCCCAGAGGAGGTTTACAAGAATGATCCCAGGAATGAATGGGTTAACATGTGATGAGCGTTTGTCGGCACTGGGCGTATATTCGCTGGAGTTTAGAAGAATGAGGGGGGACCTCATTGAAACATACCGAATAGTGAAAGGCTTGGATAGAATGGATGTGGAGAGGATGTTTCCACTAGTGGGAGAGTCTAGGTCTAGAGGTGGACCTGTCTCCACCTATTTCCTCTCTTTGTCCCACCCCCCCCCCCGGACATCAGTCTGAAGAAGGGTCTCGACCCGAAACGTCACCCATTCCCTCTTTCCTAGATGCTGCCTGACCTGCTGAGTTACTCTAGCATTTTGTGTTGCATGTTATCCAGTCAACGGAATGATTACAATCGAGCCATTCACAGTGTACAGATACATGATAAGGGGAAAACCTTTAGTGCAAGGTTAAGGCAGTAAAGTCCAATCAAGGATAGTCCGAGGGTCAATAATGAGGTAGATAGTAGTTCAGGACTGCTCTCTGGTTGTGGTAGGATGGTTTAGTTCCCTGATAACAGCTGGGAAGGAACTGTCCCTGAATCTGGAGGTGTGCGTTTTCGTGGCAAAATTTCAATGTCTGAGGAAGTTTAAATATCATACTTGGGTAGCAGCAGATCATTGCAGCCTCGTACAGGAAGCCTGCTTGCTGTTCAACATAGAGAACATCTGTAAAGTGGCTGGGAAAATCACAACTGCTCTTAACTAAGTTCAAGACTCATTCTCAGACTCTGTCAGAGATCTAGTTTGAATTTTGCAGATATCCATTCTTATGTGAAGAAGGCGAGTAACAAAATCCTCTCTGTACTCTATCTAATTTAATGCCATTTTTGGCATCTGGTATGGTGACGGAAACCTAACACAATACTCCAAGTGCAGACTCACCAACATCTTGTACAGTTGTAACATAATGTCTCAACTTCTGTAAATTCCAGACTAGCATGCCAAACATCTTCATCACTGCTCTATCTACCTGTGACATTACTTTCAGGGATGTATGTGCTTGTACTCCTAGATCCCTCTGCTTTCCAACATTCTCCAGGTCCCTAACCTCCACTGCGAATGTCCTGCCCTGGTTTAACTTCTCAACATGTAACCTCTCACACTTATCTGAACTAAACTCCAATTGCCATTCCATAGCCCACTTGCCCCGCTGATCAAGATCCCACAGTCATTCTTGATATCCATCTGCACCAGCTACAGTTCCATCGCTATTAGTGTTATCTGATACCTTACCAATCATGTTTCAACATCCTCATCAAATCGTTGATATAAATGACAAACAGAAACGAGCCCAGCATCAATCTTTGAGATCGGCTATTGCCGAGAACAGCAAATTGTAAAGGTTCATTGAATATAATACTCCATAATCTATGGTAGACACAAAATGCTGGAGTAACTCAGTGGGTCAGGCAGCACCTCTGGAGAGAAGGAATGGGTGACGTTTTGAGTCGAGACCCTTCTTCAGTCTCAGCCCGAAACGTCCCCCATTCCTTCTCTCCAGGGATGCTGCCTGACCCGCTGAGTTACTCCAGCATTTTGTTTCTACCTTCGATTTTAACCAGCATCTGCAGTGCTTTTTTTCCCTCTATAATCTCTGCTCCAAATTCAAAAGTCCTTGTTAACTTTTTGTGATAGATAAATCACATCATTGGAATGGCAAATTCATTTAATTGTAATTAAATAACATCGTGCGATTACTAATAATAATCGTAGTTACGCAAATCATGCAATGAAGTGCACAGACTGCACAGGAGACAGAAATGCAAACGGAGCTGCCTGTGAAATGTTAGCATTTGGAAGACACTCTCGCTACTGTAGTGCAGCGTTTGATGGGCTGCAAGTGCCAATTGTAACCATGGCAACTCACAGAGCACAACGGCTTCCTGTGACACCAGTACCCTAAAAAGAGCATCCGTATACTGCTGCAAGCAAGCACAGCGACCAACCACCAGCAAGTGCTGGCTGCTGCATCTGTGTGTGGCCCAGCCACCACCATGACAACGATGAAACCATCTCCCACAACTCCTTGCCACGCACATCCCGACCGACCAATCTCCACACACAGAAGTCACCTTACTTTAAATGTTTCACCGTGGAACGCAAATGTGCAGCAGATCTCAAATAAAGGGCAGGAAAAAAAACTGCAGATGCTGGTTTAAATCAAAGGTAGACACAAAATGCTAGAGAAACTCAGCGGGACAGGCAGCATCTCTGGAGACAAGGAATGGGTGACGTTTTGGGTCGAGACCCTTCTTCAGACTGAGGGCAGTAGATATAAAATAAAGGGCAGGAACACGAAGGACATATTGATGACAATATGCATAAGAATTACCTTTTTTGATTATGCGACACAACTATTTGGAAGCTATTTACGTTCCATCGCTCATGGCAATACATTTCCTATTGCATTACATCTGCTACAGTTTTCATGGAAACTGGCCCTTTGGCCCATCAAGTGCACATCAACCATCGATCACCGGTTCACACTAGTTCTGTCTTATCCCACTCTCTCAGCCGTTACCCATGCACTGGGTACAATTTACAGAGGCCAATTAGCCTACAGCCACACGTCTTTGGGATGTGGGAGGGAACCACAGCACCCGGAGACAGCCCATGCAGTCAGAGAGACAACGTGCAAACTCCACACAGACAGCACCCACGGTCAGGTTTGAACCTGGGTCTCTGGTGCTGTGAGGCAACACCTCTGCCAGTGGAGCAACTGTGCTACCCTAAAGTCCTTAGATGGGAACCTAAGGGGCAACGTAAATGCAATGAGCAGTCAGAAGATGTAACTGAGGCAGATCGTATGACAGTATTTTGAAGACACGAGATAGAGTCATAGAGTCATACAGTGTGAAAACCGGCCCTTCGGCCCAACTTGCCCATAACGGCCAACAATGTCCCAGCTACACTAGTCCCACTTGCCTGCGCTTGGTCCATAACGCCCCAAACCTGTCCTATCCATGTACCTGTCTAACTGCTTCGTAAACAATGGGATAGTCCCAGCCTCAACTACCTCCTCTGGCAGCTTGTTGTATACGCCCACGACTGTGTGAAAAAGTTACCCCTCGAAATCCTATTAAATCTTTTCCCCTTCACCTTGAACCTATGTCCTCTGGTCCTCAATTACCCTACTCTGGGTAAAAGACTCTGTGCATCTACCCAATCCATTCCACTCATGATTTTGTCCACCTCTATAAGATCTCCCCCCACCCTCCTGCGCTCCATGGAATAGAGACCCAGCCTACTCAACCTCTCCCTGTAGCTCACACCCTCTAGTCCTGGCAACAGCCTCATAAATCTTTTCTGAAATAGACACAAAATGTTGCAGTAACTCAGCGGGACAGGGCAGCATCTCCGAAGAAGGGTCTCGACCCAAAATCACACCCATTCCTTCTCTCCAGAGATGCTGCCTATCCAACGTTTCAAGGTTCAAGGTCTCAAAGTCAGTTTATTGTCACAAGTACCGATTAAGGTACAGTGAAATTTGAGTTACCATACAGTCATACTAAGTAAAGAGCAACAAGACACACAACCATATGGAGGTAGTGATCATAATATGATTAATTTTAATCTGCAATTTGAGAAGGAGGAGGTTAAATCAGAAGTGTCAGTGTTGCAGTTGAACAAAGGAGACTATGAAGGCATGAGAGAGGAGCTGGCCAAGGTCGACTGGAAAGGGATCCTAGCAGGAATGACAGTGGAACATCAATGGCAGGAATTTCTGGGCATAATCCGGAAGACGCAGGATCATTTCATTCCAAAGAGGAAGAATGATTCTAAGGGGAGTAGGAGGCAACCGTGGCTGACAATGGAAGTTAGGGATGGAATATAACTAAAAAAGATGTATAACACAGCAAAGAGTAGCGGGAAGCCAGAGGATTGGGATACTTTCATAGGGCAACAGAAGGTGACAAAACAGGCAATACGGGCTGAAAAGATGAAGTACGAGGGGAAGCTGGCCAAGAATATCAAGAAGGACAGTAAAAGCTTCTTTAGATATGTTAAGAGAAAAAGAGTAGCAAGTCAAAGTGGGTCCCTTGAAGGCAGACACGGGTGAAATTATTATGGGTAACAAGGAAATGGCAGAAGAGTTGAACAAGTACTTCGGATCTGTCTTCACTAAGGAAGACACAAACAATCTCCCAGATGTACTAGAGGACAGAGGATCTAGGGGGATAGAGGAACTGAAAGAAATTTGCATTAGGCGAGAAATAGTATTGGGTAGACTAATGGGACTGAAGGATGATAAATCCCCTGGGCCTGATGGTCTGCATCCCAGGGTCCTCAGGGAGGTGGCTCTAGAAATAGTGGACGCATTGGTGATCATTTTCCAATGTTCAATAGATTCGGGATCAGTTCCTGTGGATTGGAGTATAGCTAATGTTATCCCACTTTTCAAGAAAGGAGCGAGAGAGAAAACGGGGATTTTACAGACCAGTTAGACTGACATCGGTGGTGGGAAAGATGCTGGAGTCAATTATTAAAGAGGTAATAACGGTGCATATGGATAGCAGTAAAAGGATAAGTCCAAATCAGCATGGATTTATGAAAGGGAAATCATGCTTGATTAATCTTCTGGAATCTTTTGAGGATGTGACAAGTAAAATGGATGAAGGGGAGCCAGTGGATGTAGTGTATCTAGACTTTCAGAAAGCCTTTGATAAGGTTCCACACAGGAGATTGGTGAGCAAAATTAGAGCACATGGTATTGGGGGTAGGGTGTTAACATGGGTAGAAAATTGGTTGGCAGACTGGAAGCAAAGAGTAGGAGTAAACGGGTCCTTTTCAGAATGGTAGGCAGTGGCGAGTGGAGTGCCGCAAGGCTCGGTGTTGGGGCTGCAACTGTTTACCATATATATTAATGATTTGGATGAAGGAATTAGAAGCAGCACTAGCAAGTTTGTGGATGACACAAAGCTGGGTGGCAGTGTGAACTGTGAAGAGGATGTTAGGAGGTTGCAGGGTGACCTGGACAGGTTGAGTGAGTGGGCAGATGCATGGCAGATGCAGTATAATATAGATAAATGTGAGGTTATCCACTTTGACGGTGAAAACAAGGAGGCAGATTATTATCTCAATGGTGTCAGGTTAGGTAAGGGGGAAGTGCAGCGATACCAGGGTGTCCTTGTACACCAGTCACTGAAAGTTAGCGTGCAGATACAGTAGACAGTGAAGAATGCTAATGGCATGTTGGCCTTCATAACGAGAGGATTTCAGTATAGGAACAAAGAGGTACTTCTGCAGTTGTATAGGGCCCTGATAAGACCACATCTGGAGAATTGTGTACAGTTTTGGTTTCCTAATTTGAGGAAGGACATCCTTGTAATTGAGGCAGTGCAGCGTAGGTTCACGAGATTGATCCCTGGGATGGCGGAACTGTCATATGAGGAAAGATTGAAAAGACTAGGCTTGTATTCAGTGGAGTTTAGAAGGATGAGAGGGGATCTTATAGATACATATAAAATTATAAAAGGACTGGACAAGCTAGATGCAGGAAAAATACTCCCAATGTTGGGCGAGTCCAGAACCAGGGGCCACACAGTCTTAGAATAAAGGGGAGGCCATTTAAAACTGAGGTGAGAAGGAACTTTTTCACCCAGAGAGTTGTGAATTTGTGGAATTCTCTGCCACAGAAGGCAGTGGAGGCCAATTCACTGGATGGATTTAAGAGAGAGTTAGATAGAGCTCTAGGGGCTAGTGGAATCAAGGGATATGGGGAGAAGGCAGGCACGGGTTACTGATTGTGGACGATCAGGCATGATCACAATGAATGGCGGTGCTGGCTCGAAGGGCCGAATGGCCTCCTCCTGCACCTATTTTCTATGGTGGGTTCTGTTTTGTTTTATTATATTGTAAATATTGTTTTTAATAAATAAATAAATAAATAAATAACTCCCCGATGTTAGGCTGCAGTGCGGATGAAGATACGATATGGAGAAAAATTGCATCTCCGTCGAGGTAAGGGATTGAAAAAAGGTTTCCCCCATTCCCCCCCCTCCCCCCCGCTCCCCCCACATAAAACAAACCAAGGAACACTAACACATACTTTTTAACACATACTTAAAATAACAAAAATAAGAAAGGACAGACTGTTGGTGAATTCTCGTAGGCAGGGCTAGGAAGGTAGTCACATGACGGTAGCCATGGAAATATAACCAAGAAGCACTGTGTTCAGAAAGATGAATTAATATCCTGCTTTTCATGGAATGGCAGTGAGATCACAGACAGGCAAATGTAGTAGGGAATGTTCCACAGAGCCATGAGCTCAATGTTAGGTTAATCTGCTTCTGAGAGTGGCAGCTGATAAAGCAACGTTCATCCACATATGTTCATAACGTCATAAGTGATAGCAGAATTAGGCCATTTGGCCCATCAAGTCTACTCCGCCATTCAATCATGGCTGATCTATCTCTCCCTCCTAACCCCATTCTCCTGTCTTCTCCCCATAACCCCTGACAACCATACTAATCAAGAATCTATCTAACTCTGCCTTAAATATATCCACTGACTTGGCCTCCACAGCCTTCTGTGGCAATGAATTCCACAGATTCACCACCCTCTGACTAAGGAAATTGCCCCTCATCTCCTTCCGAAAGGAAGAAACATCCTTTAATTCTGAGGCTATGACCTCTAGTCCTGAACTCTCCCACAAGTGGAAACATCCTTTCCACATCAACTCTCTCCACGTGAAGAAATAAATCTCCTTTAATGTTTTTAAATAATGAAGTGATTGGGAACTGTGCTGCTGACACAAACAGATATTTGAGAAACAGCCCTGCTTGCAAAGCGTCCTGCATCTATGAATATATGAACGATATAAATAAAGGGGAGGCCATTTAAAACTGAGGTGAGAAGAAACTTTTTCACCCAGAGAGTTGTGAATTCTCTGCCACAGAGGGCAGTGGAGGCCAATAGACAATAGACAATAGACAATAGGTGCAGGAGTAGGCCATTCAGCCCTTCGAGCCAGCACTGCCATTCAATGCGATCATGGCTGATCACTCTCAATCAGTACCCCGTTCCTGCCTTCTCCCCATACCCCCTCACTCCGCTATCCTTCAGAGCTCTATCCAGCTCTCTCTTGAAAGCATCCAACGAACTGGCCTGCACTGCCTTCTGAGGCAGAGAATTCCACACCTTCACCACTCTCTGACTGAAAAAGTTCTTCCTCATCTCCGTTCTAAATGACCTACCCCTTATTCTTAAACTGTGGCCCCTTGTTCTGGACTCCCCCAACATTGGGAACATGTTTCCTGCCTCTAATGTGTCCAATCCCCTAATTATCTTATATGTTTCAATAAGATCCCCCCTCATCCTTCTAAATTCCAGTGTATACAAGCCTAATTGCTCCAGCCTTTCAACATACGACAGTCCCGCCATTCCGGGAACACGACACGACACGACACGACACGACACGACACGACACGACACGACACGACACGACACGACACGGCACGACACGGCACGACACGGCACGGCACGACACGGCACGACACGGCACGACACGACACGACACGGCACTATTTATCCCAGGAGGGAAATTGGTCTGTCAACAGTCATAAAACACAAGATCCATGAAACATGAAATTAAAGTGACGAGTGGAAAGTCCAGGATTGGGGATGTGCAAAGATTGGGGTGCGGGGGAGGGGGGTTGGGGGGAGGAGGGGAGTCAGTCTACCCCATGACAGAAGGGGGAGGAGTTGTACAGTTTGATAGCCATAGGGAAGAAGGATCTCCTGTGGCGTTCTGTGCTGCATCTTGGTGGAACCAGTCTGTTGCTGAAGGTGCTCCTCAGGTTGCCCAGTGTGTCATGGAGGGGGTGAGCTGTATTGTCCAGGATGCTCCACAGTTTGAGGAGCATCCTCCCCTCCAAGACCACCTCCCATGAATCCAACCCCACCCCCAGGACGGAGCCAGCCTTCCTGATGAGTTTGTTGATCTATTGGTGTCGGCAGCCTTCCCCCTGCTGCCCCAGCACATGGCAGTGAAGTAGATGGCACTGGCTACCACCGATTGGTGGAACATCTGCAGCATCTCACTGCAGACATTGAAGGGGCGGAGCCTTCTCAAACAGTACAGCCGTCTCTGTCCCTTCTTGTACAGGGCCTCAGCGTTCCTGGACCAGTCCAGTTTACTGTCCAGGTACACTCCAAGGTATTTGTACTCCCTGGTAAACTGCACATCCACACCATTGATGGAGACAGGGGACAGGGGTGTTCCTCTCCTCCTAAAGTCCACCACTACCTCCTTAGTCTTGTCAGTGTTGAGCTGCAGGTGATTCAGCCCACACCACTCAACAAAGTCGTTGACTACACCCTGTATTCAGCTTCCCTCCCCTCACAGATGCAGCCCACAGTTGCAGAGTCATCTGGAAACGTCTGCAGGTGGCAGGAGACGGAGTTATATCTGAACTCGGACTCCTGCCACTTGCAGAACTCATCTTTCAATACAGGAGAGGTGCCCGAGGACTGGAGGGTGGCAAATATTGTGCCTCTATTCAGCAAGGGCTGCAGGGAAAAAACTGGGAACTATAGGCCGGTGAGCTTAACATCTGTAGTTGGAAAGTACTGGAGAGTATTCTGAGGGATGGAATATACAGCCAAGTAGATGGACAAGAGCTGATATGATGTCAGACTAACTGGTCTATAATTCCCTGTTTTCTCTCTCCCTCCTTTCTTAAGAAGTGGGATAACATTAGCTACCCTCCAATCCACAGGAACTGATCCTGAATCTATAGAACATTGGAAAATGATCACCAATGCGTCCACGATTTCTAGAGCCACTTCCTTAAATACCCTGGGATGCAGACTATCAGGCCCTGGGGATTTATCAGCCTTCAGTCCCATCAGTCTACCCAACACCATTTCCTGCCTAATGTGAATTTCCTTCAGTTCCTCCGTCACCCTAGGATCTCTGGCCACGAGAACATCTGGGAGATTGTTTGTGTCTTCCTTAGTGAAGACAGATCCAAAGTACCTGTTCGACTCGTCTGCCATTTCCTTGTTCACCATTTAATCTTCAATGCACATCTGAGTTCTTCCAACCTCGCAAAGTTGAGTAGTGGGTCACTGAATGAACATTTATACATGTTTTGACAGATATGCATCATTTCACAAGTTTATGTTCTGCACAGCAAATTTCCAGATCATGTTTTACTTTGCATGAAAGTAACCAAGAAGTTGAACTGATTTAATCTTGTAATCAGAGGATCCAGTGTGAATGTTATTAAGATTTCAAATGTTACAGAGACATAAAGTTATACGGCATAGAAATAGGCCCTTCAGCCCTCCTTGCCTATGCTGACCAAGGTGCCCCATCTACACTAGTTCCATGCCCACATTTGGCCCATATCCCCCTAACCCATTTCTATCCATGTACTTGTCCAAATGTCTTTTAAATGTTGTGATAGTTTGTGCCCTAACTACCTCCTCTGGCCACAGATTCCATGTACCACACTCTATGAGAAAGTTGCCCCTCTGTTTCTTTTTAAATCTTTCCCCTCTCACCTTATCTCTATGTCCTCTAGTTCTTGATTCCCCCACTCTGGGTAAAGATCTGTGTGCATCTTTGGCGCGGTGGTATAATTGCTGCCTTATGGGTGCCAGAGACCCGGGTTCAATCCCAACTACGGGTGCTGTCTGTATGGAGATTGTACGCTCTCCCCGTGACCTGCGTGGGTTTTCTCCGGGATCACTGGTTTCCTCCCACGCTCCAAAGATGAACAGGTTTATAGGTAATTTGGCTTGGTAAAATAGTAAATTGTCCCTAGTGTGTGTAGGATAGTGTTATTATGCAGGGATCGCTGGTCGTTGCGGACTCAGTGGGCAGAAGGGCCTGTTTCTGCACTGTATCTCTAAACTAAACTAAATTAAAATAAATCTACCCAATATCTTTCCCTTATGATCTTTTACACCTTTATAAGATCACCTCTCATCCCCCTATGTTCCACGGAATCCAGTCCAAGCCTGCCCAACCTCTCCCTATTGCTCAGCCCCACCTGGCAATATCCTCATAAATCTTCTCTGCACTCTTTCCAGCTTTATAACATCTTCCCAATTGCAGGTTGTTAGTCATGTGCCCCTGGCTGGAAAGAGACATGATTTGTCAATAAACAAACAGCTGAAACATAAAGGAAACTCAATCAATGTTGGTCCTTGAACTCCATTAAATGCCATGACATAGTTGTGCTGCACCTTATTGCTGATAATGCAGTAAACAAATAACAGCTCCAGCTCCTTGCCCGAGGACCCAGCTTTTACTGGCATTGTGACTGCTGAGTGTAAATGGTCCATCCACTGAAGCTAATGACAGGCTCCATTATTGAAGGTCTAATTGCCACCATTAGGTTTTGACAACTCCTGAGACTGTCAGACTATCAATTCATGCGTGGAGTGTTAATGCCGAATAAAACTTTCTCTAGTGCTTTGAAAAGCTTTTTTGTGGTGACATGATACTCAAGAATCCCGAACTTAAACTTGGGATAGTTAATGGAAATGCCTTGGAGACCCACAACGCTACAGTTGAGAAGGTGCTGAAGGCGTATGAAGGGAGATAAATTTCCCAGGCCTGATCAGATATATCCAAGGACACTGTGGGAATCTAGAGGAGTGCAGTTCTGGTCGACCCATTGCCAGAGGCTTTGGAGAGGGTGCAGAGGAGGTTTACCAGAATGGAGGGTGGATAATTTTTGTACATATTTTAGAAAAGCTGCAAAGAAAAGCCTGGTAATGATAAACCAGTGAACCTAATAACTTGTAGGCAAGTTACTGGAAAGGATTCTGAAGGATAAGATTATATATGCAAGGTAGACACAAAATGCTGGAGTAACTCAGCGAGACAGGCAGCATCTCAGGAGAGAAGGAATGGGTGACGTTTCGGGTCGGGACCCTTCTTCAGACTGATGTCAGGGGAGGGGGTGGGACAAAGATAGGATGTAGTCGAAGACAGGAAGACTGGGAAGGGGGAGGGGATAGAGAGGGTAAGCAGGGACTACCTGAAGTGCGAGAAGTCAATGTTCATACCGCTGGGGTGTAAATTGCCCAAGCGAAATATGGGGTGCTGTTACTCCAATTTGCGCTGGGCCTCACTCTGACAATGGAGGAGGCCCAGGACAGAAATGTCAGATTGGGAATGGGAGGGGGAGTTGAAGTGCTGAGCCACCAGGATATATGCATTTGGATAGACAGGGCTGATTAGAGATAGTCAGCATGGTTTGTGGGTAGACACAAGATGCTGGAGTAACTCAGCATCTTTGGAGAGAAGGAATGGGTGACATTCCAGGTTGAGACCCTTCTTCAGACTGAAGATCTTTGTGGTATATGCTGAATCATGTCTTATGAATTTGATTGAGTTCTTAGAAGAAATAACCAAAAAGGTTACTGAGGGCAAAACGGCAGATGTTATTTATATGGATTCTGCAAGGCGTATAACAAGGTTCCACATGGTAGGCTGCCCTGGAAGGTTAGATTGCATGGGATCCTGGGAGAGATAGCGACTGTATTGAGAATTGGCTTCATGGATGGAAGCAGAAGGTGATGGTGGAAGGTTGTTTCTCGGACTGGAGGCCTGTGACTAGTGGTGTGCCTTAGGGTTCGGTCTTGGGCTCATTGCTTGTTGTGATTTATATTTAGTTTGGTTTAGTTTAGTTTAGAGATACAGCATGGAAACAGGCCCTTCGGCCCACCAATCCGCTCCAACCAGTGATCACCCCATACACTAGCACTATCATACCCACGAGGGACAATTTATAATTTATACAAATCTGTACGTCTCTGGAATGTGGGAAGAAAGCGGAACACCCGGAGAAACCCCACGCAATCATAGGGAAAACGTACCAACTCGGTACAGACAGTACCCATACTCAGGATTGAACCCGGGTCTCTGGCGCTGTAAGGCAACAACTCTACCGCTGCGCCACTGTGCCGTACAAGTAATGGATATCAATAATTTGGATTAGAATGTAGATGACATGATTAGCAATTTTGTCGATGACACCACAGTGGGTGTCATCGTAGATAGTGAAGATGGTTGTCAAAAATTACAGCAGGATCTTGATCAGTTAGAAAAGTGAGTTGAGGAATGGTTGATGGAGATTAATGGAGATAAGTGCAAAGTGTTGCATTTTGGGAAGTAAAACCAGGGCATAATCTACAGGGCATGAGAGGACCTCAGGGAGTGATGGAGAGCAGTGAGATCTAGGAGTGCAGGTACAAAGTTCCTTGGAAGTGGCATGACAGCGTGATCAAGAAGGCTATCGGTACATTGGCCTTCATCAGTTAAGGTATTGTGTATAGGAGTTGGAATGTTAAAGCTAGACACAAATTGCTGGAGTAACTCAGCGGGTCAAGTAGCATCTCTGGAGAAAAGGAACGGATGGCAGCCTTCTTTGCCAGTTGGCAACCCTTCTTAGGTTATGCTCTTGGTTTTAATATCTTTATTTTGTTTATCAGCTACTGCAGCCCAAAGATGTTGAAGATGCAAGAAGCCCTTGAGTTTAATCTCAAACTCCATCTTGGCGACATCTCAATGTAAGTTTTGTTGAAGCCAAGTTGGACCTTGAAAAGGAGAGAAGCAGAAATAAATCTTTCTTCATTCCACTTGCGATAACAGAGCTACTTATATTTTCAAAGCAGAGCATTGAGAGTTGGAGTGCTTTTCTCTGAAAATATTAGTAACTGCAGGCAGGGTAACCAGTGCAAGTGTCCATACCCTCATTTCATTGCACACCCTGCCATTAATGGTTAACACACTTGAAATCACAGGAAATTTGCAACGTTTCTCATGATCTGCATCAAAATTACAAAGAATTTTCCACCAATCAAAAGAACACTTACAAATGAGCATATGTGATCTCCACACTTCATTCTTTGCTTAAAATGGCTCAAGACAATTACATGTAACCATTTGTAGTCATTAAATAATGGGGAGAAGGCAGGCACAGGTTACTGATTGTGGATGATCAGCCATGATTACAATGAATGGTGGTGCTGGCTCGAAGGGCCGAATGGCCTCCTCTTGCACCTATTTTCTATGTTTCTATGTTTCTATGCAATGTACAATGAACTCAACGGTTCCCACATTCAGCAAAATAACAAGCAGCCCTTACTGTGTCTGAAGCAATCTTGCCTGAGCTGATCGGTCAATAGAACCATGTCAAAGACAAACAGTGCTCTCTATCTCTTCACTTGATGCTGCAGAGACCGCCAGATTAATGTCAAGAAGTTGAATTAATCTCAAGTGCAGTATTAATGGAATAATTGGGGTGCAGTGGAAAGTCAGTTTGCTTATTATAATGTCTCAGGCTTCAATCTCCACAACAGTCTGATCTCTCAACCTGCCCTGGGCCGAAGAAATGATGAAGGAGGCAGCAGACCATAAATACTGACCTGCCAGGACTGATGAGAGAAAGATACAGGATGTAAGCAGACCCTTAGACCATGGAGCCTGCACTGACAATCAACTACCCATTGACAGTACTTCCTCATTAATCCCAGATTTAGTTCTCCCAACATTCTCATCAACTCTCCCCAGACACTACACTCACCTACAGGTTAAGGGTAGTTAACAATAGCCAACTAGGGCGGCACGGTGGTGCAGCGGTAGAGTTGCTGCCTTACAGCAAGTGCAGCGCTGGAGACCTGGGTTCGATCCCGACTACGGGTGCTGTCTGTGTGGAGTTTGTACGTTCTCCCCGTGACCGTGTGGGCTTTCTGAGATCTTCGGTTTCCTCCCACACTCCAAAGACATACAGGTATGTAGGTTAATTGGCTTGGTGTAAGTGTAAATTGTCCTTAGTGCATGTAAGGTAATGTGCGGGGATCACAGGTTGGCGCAGACCCGGTGGGCCGAAGGCCCTGTTTCCTGTTCCCTGTTTCACTAAACTAAACTAAACTAAACTAAACTAAACTAAACTAAACTAAACTAAACTAAACTAAACTAAGGTAGTCTGAAGAAGGGTCTCGACCCGAAACGTCACCCATTCCTTCTCTCCCGAGATGCTGCCTGACCCGCTGAGATACTCCAGCATTTTTGTGTCTGCCTTCGAGTTTAACCAGCATCTGCAGCTTTTTCCTAAACTAAACTAATGAACCATTCAGCACTTTTTTTGGACGGGGAAGGAAAGCACAGCATTTGGAAGATACCCACATGGTCATAGGGAGAACGTGACAATTGTACCACTCACCAGCACACTGGGGGCGATTCACAGTGGACAATTAACCTAGCAAACTGCATGTTTTCACATATGGAGGAAACCTACAGAGACAGCACCCAAAGTCAGGGTTGAACTCGGGTATCTGGTGCCGCGAGGTAGCAGCTCCTGTAGTTGTGCCACTGTGCTGCCACATCAAGAGGATTGGCCCTGGTATTTATGGTGTTAAAGGACATGGTTCAATCCTGACCAGGTTGTCTATCAGTGCAGAGTTTGCACGTTCTCCCTGTGACCGAGTGGGTTTTCTCCGGGCGCCCCCGTTTCCTCCCACATTCTAAAGACGTACTGTACAGGTTTGCAGGTTAATTAGCATCTGTAAAATTGTGAATTGCCTTTTGTGTGTTGGATAGTGCTGGTGTACAAGTAATCGCTGGTTAGCACGGACTCGGTGGGCCGAATGGCCTGTTTCCATGCTGCATCTCTAAAGTAAGTCAATATTTGAAGGGACATTGAGGTGGGAGGGAATTTGAGGACCAAGGTGCAGCTAGGAACCCTTGGACATGCATCTACGCACCATAGGACTGCTACAACTGCTGATCAGGGGGGAGACAGGCCTGCAGTTGGAAGGACTGGAAGAGGTGGCAGAATGGTGCTGCAACAAAGTTGCTGCCTCACACCTCCAGGGACTGGGTTCGATCCTCACAATGGATGCTATCTCTACGGAGTTTGCATGTTCTTCCTGTGACTGCATGGGTTTTCTCTGGATGCTCTGGTTTCCTCCCACAACCCCAAAGACATGGCCTCTGTTAATTGCCTCTGTACAATGTCCCTAGTGAGTATGGATGATTACTGGAGAGTGCAGACTTGGTGGGCTGAAGGGCCTGTTTCTACACTGTATCTCATAGAGTCATAGTCATACAGTGTGGAAACATGCCCACACCGACCGACATGTCCCATCTACACTAGTGCCACCTGCCAGCATTTGGCCCAAACTCCTCTAAACCTGTCTTATCCATGTACCTGTCTAATTGTTTCGTAAACGTTGCGATAGTCCCTGCCTCAACTACCTCCTCTGGCAGCTTGTTCCATACACCCACCACCCTTTGTGTGAAAAAGTTACTCTTCAGGATCCTATTAAATCTTTCCTTTCAAACTTGACAGCATCGTTCCTGCAAAACGGTGCCCAGAACTGAACACAGAACTCTAAATGCAGCCTCATCAATGTCTCATATAACTGCAACATGACCTCCCAACTTCTATACTCAATACTCTGACTGTTGAAGGCCAATGTTCCAAAAGCCTTTTTTGACCACCTTATCTACCTGCGACACCACTTTCAAGAAACTATATACCTGCACTCCTAAATCCCTCTGCTCTACAACACTCCCCATAGCCCGACCATTCCCCATAGCCCTACCATTCCCCATAGCCCTACCATTCCCCATAGCCCTACCATTCACTGTGTAGGCCCTGCCCATGTTGAACTTCCCATAATGCAACACCTCACATTCCTCTATGAAATTCCATCAACCATTCCTCAGCCCACCTGCCCTACTGATCAAGATCCCACTGCAATTTTTGATATCCATCCATTTCTGCAAGACCACCCAACTTTTTATCAAATGCAAACTTGCAGAAGTCCATCATAAAATAGGCTGAAGTCAGTATAGTTTTGTAAAGGGGAGACCTTGCCTGATGAATCTGCTGGAGTTCTTTGAGAAAGGAAATAGCAGTACAGTAGATGTTGTTCACCTAGATTTTCAGAAAGCATTTGAAAATGTGCCGCACTTGAGGCTGCTAAAGAGGATGAGTGCCCACGATATCAAAGGGCAGATGCTAGCATGGATAACAGGTTAGCTGGATAGCAGAAGGCAAAGAGTGGCAATAAAAGAGTATTTTTCTGGTTGCAGATGATACGGAAATAGGTGGAGGGGCAGGCAGTGTAGAGAAAGCAGGGACTCTGCAGAAGGACTTGGACAGGTTGGGAGAGTAGGCAGAGAAGTGGCAGGTGGAATATTGTGTAGCAAAGTGTGGAGTCATGTATTTTGGTTGTTGGAATAAAGGCGTAGACCTTTTTTCTAAATGGGAAGAGAATCCAGAAATCTGAGGTGCAAAGGAACTTGGGAGTGCTGGTGCAGGATTCCAAAAAGTTAATTTGCAAATCAAATCGGTAGTAAGAAAGGCAAACGCAATGCTGGCGTTTATTTCAAGAGGGCTTGTATACAAAAACAGAGATGTAGTGCTGAGGCTCTATCAGGTGCTGAGAAGGCCACATTTGGAATATGGTGAGCAATTCTGACCACCATATCTGATGATGGATATGCTGGCTCTGGAGAGGATCCAGAGGAGGTTTACAACAATAATCCCAGGAATGAGTGGGACATATGATAAGCGTTTGTCGGCACTGGGCCTGTACTCGCTGGAGTTTGGAAAGGTGAGGATGAGGGGGGGCTTCATTGAAACGTACAGAATAGTGAACGGTGGATGTGGAGAGGATGTTGGGCCTGTCAGTGGGCTGAAGGGCCTGTTTCCACACTGTATCTCTAAACTAAACTCTAAACTTGAGCGATCCTACTTTTTCTTTGGTTATGCTCTTGGTTTTAATATTGGTATAAATGGCTTTGGGATTTTCTTTAATCTGACTCGTCAAAGCCATTTTGTGGACCTTTGGCCCTTCTAATCCTCTGCTTCAGTTCTTTCCTCCTTTCTTTGTATTCCTCGAAGGCCCTGTCTTCCTCAAATTTGGAGACTAAAACTGCACACAATACTCCAGGTGTGGTCTCACTAGGGCCCTGTACAATAGTGAGCTGAAAAGCCTGTTCCTGTGCTATTTTGTTCTATGTTCTATGTTCTATGTGTCTTTGGTTTCACTATGGACTTTCTGCACTATTATAGTTACCATGTATTACAGTTATTAATTTATTGAATTTTGATTATTATGTATAATCCATCTGTTATTATGTTGAAAGGCATGTTGAACAGCAGCAAGTAAAATCTTAATTGTTCTGTGTCAGTATATATGATAATTAAACGCTCTACACTCTTGACTGAAAAAAAAATTCTCTGTGTGCTTATCATATATTGAATTTTGTTTCAGACAGAACGTTATGTAGACATAAAGTACATTACGTCTACTTTATGTTTCTTTTTAGTCTCTGATGTGTGCACTGATGTAGAAAGAGTGTATAAAATCATGAGAGGGATAGATCAGGGAGACACGCAGAGTTCTTGCCCAGAGTAGGTCAATCGAGGACCAGCAGACGTAGGTTTAAGGTGAAGGGGGAAAAGATTGATTTAATAGGAATCTGAGGGGTGACCTTTTCATACTAAGTGTGTGGAACAAGCTGCCAGAGGAGGGAGTTGAAGTAGGGAACATCCCAACTTTTAAGAAACAGCTAGACAGGTACATGGATAGGACAGATTTGGTGGGACATGGACCAAAAACTGGCAGGTGGGACTACCGGTGTAGCTGGGACATGTTGGCCAGCATGCGCAAGTTGGTTTGAAGGGCCTGTTTCCATGCTGTATCACTCTCTGACTCTATTTATGCATGTCATGTTCCGTATTTCCACTGGTGAGTAGGGTGGGAGGGAGGGTGTGACGCTAGTGCTAGACTTGGAATACTTATTGGCTTGTCTATCTCTGGTGTCTAACGACCACTCACCTTTGTTTTTGTTGTAGAATTCAGACCTGTGCAGTGCAATTGCCGTTCCAGAGCCAGTCCAAAGATGAAAGATTTGTGAGGATGGTCCTGTACCCAGCAGTTATTGCAGAATACAGTCTCAATGGTTTGTGAAGATTGGGCGGATTCACGCTTCTCCAGAATGTGGGGGCAGAATCTTATTGCTGCTATAAAGATGAAGGGCTTGGTAGTGGCCTGAAGATTATTGTATCCTGCTCCTGGATTCAAAACAGAAATCACATCATAATCTAGTTACGTCAGGCAGTAATAGTTTCACATTCAGTTGTGTACATCACCTCTTCTCCACACACTCACAACCATCCATTCACTCAACTCTCACTCTGATTTGGTAAGACTACTTGAACAGTTCACTCTTCACATCCTTGATACTGGGGGCTGCTGTTGTACGAGTGAAAAGGGCTGACAAAACAAAGCCCAAGCCCACCGGGTGGTGCTGCGATGGCAGCCTCGCCTACAGTCTGTCTGTCCTTTTTGTCGTTTTTTGTTATTTTTAGTGATTTTTAAAAGTATGTGTTAATGTTATTGGGTTTGTTTTATGTGGGGGGTGGGTGGGGGAGTCGGAGGAAACTTTTTTTCAATCTCTTACCTTGCCAGAGATGCAATTGTTTTTACCGGATCGTATCTCCGTTCGCTCTGCGACCTAACATCGTGGAGCTGGAGGCCTTGCCTGGGACTGACTTTGAGCCCCCGCGGGGCGTGGACTTACCGTCTGAGCATGCGATCCCTTGCCTGGGATGGACACTCCACCATTATCCTGTGGATTTCACCATCGAGGAGCTCGCAGTCTCGGGTTGAGACCGAGGTTGGGAAGCTCCAAATCGCAGAAGGTTCAACTAGCCCCGATCACTTGGCGCGGGGGAGCTGAGATTCTCCCCCACTGCAGGAGCCTGATCCGGTGAGGGCCCAACCACCGGCTATGGGAGTCAAGATCATCCCGTCAACAGAAGGCTCGAGGCCCCCGACAAAGAACAAAGAACAAAGAAGGGTGAGATTGAACTTTTTTTCACCTTCCATCACAGTGAGGAATGTGGGGGAGTCACTGTGGTGGATGTTCATGTTCAATGTAGTTTGTGTGTCCTGTTGCTTTTTATTGGTATGACTGTACGGCAAATGAAATTCCTCGTATGTTGCAAAACATACTTGGCTAATAAAGTATGATTGTGATTATGATTATGATGATTATCTTGAGCTAACCCACAACCGATGGCCCTCTTCACGTGCACAGCTGCAACCACTGTACCTCATGAATTACTCATCCGCACAGTTAATTTCTTTAAAGATGCACCATTGGTCCTGCACCACTGCAGATCCTGTTCAACAAGGCAACCAGTGCAGGTTTAATCTGGTAACTATGTGTCCAGAGGTGATCGTGGTGGTACCACGATCCAGCTTTGATCAGCTGGATGCAGATGCTAATCCTTAGTGGCTTGTTCAGGATCAGCAGAAGATCTGTGAAGAATTGATGTGCCTTGAATTCCACATTTGATTATTGCAGAGAGAGTGGGGGATTTCCCCACATGAATGTATTGATATTCTATGTAAGAGATTACCAGGACATCTTCATCGAGAGATAGTATAGTTCATGCCCTGGCCTCATGCTGCCTCTTTACCTGATGGTGACTTTGCCTACTCCTTTGGGACAGTATAGGGCCAGTCCATACGCTCCGACACATAAAGGTGGTCAACACATTAGTAGAGGAATCAGAGCCGGTTATCACAACTAAATGGGCGGGAGAGTGAAGTAGCAGTAGAGCTACTGCCTTACAATGCAAGGGACCCAGGTATGATCCTGACTACGGGTGCTGTCTGTACGGAGTTTGTACGTTCTCCCCGTGACCTGCGTGGGTTTTCTCCGAGATCTTCGGTTTCCTCCCACACTCCAAAGACGTACAGGCTTGTAGGTTAATTGGCTTGGTTTAGTTTAGTTTAGAGATACAGCACGGAAACAGGCCCTTTCACATAAAAATTTTCAGGTTGCACCACCTTCCGTTGTTTTCCATCCTTGGCTTTTGGATGGAACGTTAATTTTGCATTTATCGATTGATGAATGGGAAAACATGAATTGATAGACAGAATTGATGGACACCAGGAGAGAAATGGTGGTCACTCGGGCAGCTTTCACCACAGAGGTATGAATATTGACTTCTCTCTCTCTCCATCCCTGTTTGCTTCGTTGTCACCTTCTCCTAGCTAACAATGATCTGCTCTACATTTTCCTAGATGTCTCGTTTTCACCCTTCCTTATCTCTGTGTCTCCCTCTCCCCTGAGTTTCAGTCTGAAGGATCTCGACCCAAAACGTCACCCATTCCTTCTCTCCAGAGATACTGCCTGTCCCGTTGAGTTACTCCAGCGTATTGTGTCAATCACTGGATTTACATGGGTTACTTGCTGTCGAGGTGAGGACCAGAGGACCAGAGGTGAAGGGACTGTGACTGTTAAATGTGATTGATAACCCAGCACTGGAAACTTATTTACAAGTTTACATTCATGTATGCCTGGGCCTCAGAGGCTGGTCAGACCCAAGAGCCTGTTCTGATGTTTAATAAGATCATGGTTGATCAGATTTTAACCACAAGCTCCGTAAACATGGTAACTCTTATGTACTGCAGTGTAATCTACTCTTCCTACACTATTGTACTTCAGTATGATTGTGCTAATGTAGAGTAAGATTCTACTCTCTATGCCTTTTTGATACAAGCACTGTCCAAATGCCATTTTTGATGCTGTAGTTGGATCTGCCCCCATTGCCTCTTCTGGGAGCTTGGAAAACAGGCAGATAATGCTGGAAATGTTCAGAACTGGCTGGGAGAATAACAGGGCTAACTTTTCTGGTCAATGACTTTGGATCAGAAGTGGGAAATGTCACAAATGTAGCAGATATTAAGCTAGAATGAGGTAGGAAAGGAAGGCTGAAACAAGAAATGATCTGCAGGGCGATGGAAAATGGAAGTGATTTAAGTGAACAGCAGTACTGCTGCAAGAACCCATGTATACAGGCTGCAGGGAGATTATACATGGTGAAGATGGACACCAAAAGCTGGAGTAACTCAGCGGGTCAGACAGCATCTCTGGAGAAAAGGAATAAGTGACGTTTCAGTTCGAGACCTTTCTTCCGACCCGAAACATCATCTAATCCTTTTCTCCAGAGATGCTGCCTGACCCGTTGAGTTACTCCAGCTTTTTGTGTCTATCTTCAGTTTAAGCTAGCATCTGCAGTTCCTTCCTACACATTGTACATGAAGTGATTGTACAATCTGCATTTAGCCTCCCTGTGCTAAGAGAATCTCAAAACTAGCAAAGATTGGTGGAATTAAATTCAATGATATGTTCCCAAATGATATTGGGTAAGAATATGAAAAAGAGAACATTGATTTGCATTTGGAAAAGAGCAGAGGCCTGGAACTTAGCCTGGTTCTTTCATGAACATCAATCTGAGGGTCGGAACGGCCTGTTACTGTATTGTAAGAAATGTTCATGTCATCTTTATTGGATGACTCAGTGTGCTCATTTCACAATTCTCTCGTTATATCATTCAGTGCTGAAATAATTTTCAAACTATTGTCAATTACATGACAATAATCAGCATAGCTCAGGATCAAGAATGATCAGTTGTTACAAACTCCGATCATTTGCTTTCATCACTACAAACAGGTCATTCTCAGCATTTAACAACTAGTCTGGTGATTGAAGCACTAAGTTCCTTGCTTTGTACTTCCGACTGCATAATATCAATCAATTACATATTCTAATCTCCATCACGGACAGCCTCTCAGCTCTGAGGACTAGCTTCCTTTGCACATGGTTGGGTCTATGGGGATGCCATGGTTTTCAGCAGTTCTACTGTTATTAGTTCACCTAAACTGTCTGTGTATTTGCAACAACATCTGGAGATAGCCTTGTGAAACCTCTTCATTGTTATGGGTAGTCCATGGCCCTGCAGTATACAGGAGAACAGAAAACATGGCTGCTTGGTGCACCATTTCTGGTCAGGTTTGAGGTTGTGATCTTCAGACATCCATTTCTCTGATAAACCAGAGAAACCAGTGAGTTTTGTCATCTGAGAGGTATTTCCAAAGTTACAAAGCACTGCCTAATTTCCATCCACCAAGCATGGCTTGGCAGCACTCACAATGGATAAGTTGCCAGACTGAGCCTGCATTTCAATTTTGGTCAAAAGAACAGCACTGTGAAATAGAGAGTAGAGAAAGTTGAGGTGTTACCTACAACCTCAGTGATCTGACCCTCTGGAGATGTCTACGTGGAGATGTCTAGGTGGAGGTGTCTATGCGAAGGTGTCTAGGTGGAGGTGTCTAGGTGGAGGTGTCTGGGTGGAGGTGTCTAGGTGGAGGTGTCTAGGTGGAGGTGTCTAGGTGGAGGTGTCTGGGTGGAGGTGTCTATGCGAAGGTGTCTATGCGAAGGTGTCTAGGTGGAGGTGTCTAGGTGGAGGTGTCTAGGTGGAGGTGTCTAGGTGGAGGTGTCTAGGTGGAGGTGTCTAGTTGGAGGTGTCTGGGTGGAGGTGTCTAGGTGGAGGTATCTAGGTGGAGGTGTCTAGGTGGAGGTGTCTGGGTGGAGGTGTCTAGTTGGAGGTGTTTAGTGGAGGTGTCTGGGTGGAGGTGTCTAGTTGGAGGTGTCTAGTTGGAGGTGGTGGAGGTGTCTGGGTGGAGGTGTCTAGGTGGAGGTGTCTAGGTGGAGGTGTCTAGGTGGAGGTGTCTAGGTGGAGGTGTCTGGGTGGAGGTGTCTAGGTGGAGGTGTCTAGTTGGAGGTGTCTGGGTGGAGGTGTCTAGTTGGAGGTGTCTAGGTGGAGGTGTCTGGTGGAGGTGTTTAGTTGGAGGTGTCTGGGTGGAGGTGTCTAGGTGGAGGTGTCTAGGTGGAGGTGTCTGGGTGGAGGTGTCTAGGTGGAGGTGTCTAGGTGGAGGTGTCTAGGTGGAGGTGTCTAGGTGGAGGTGTCTAGGTGGAGGTGTCTAGGTGGAGGTGTCCAGGTGAAGTTGTCTACGTGGAGATATTTTGTGCGTTCTCGGTTTTCTGCTGGTTCCTCCCACATGTCAAAGATGGTGAGTTGGTAGATTAATGAGTTTTATTTTTTAGATTTAGAGATACAGCACAGAAACAGGCCCTTCGGCCCACCGGGTCCGCGCCGCCCAGCGATCCCCGTACATTAACACTATCCTACACACACTAGGGACAATTTATTTATTTATTTATTTATTTTACATTTGCCCAGCCAATTAACCTACATACCTGAACGTCTTTGGAGTGTGGGAGGAAACTGAAGATCTCGGAGAAAACCCACGCAGGTCACGGGGAGAACGTGCAAACTCCGTACAGACGGCGCCCGTAGTCAGGATCGAACCTGAGTCTCCGGCGCTGCATTCGCTGTAAGGCAGCAACTCTACCGCTGCGCCACCGTGCCGCCCTAAAGAGCTGATCTAAATTGTCCCTGTGAATGTGTTTCATGACAATGGTAGAGTGTGGGGCAGCCATGGAAATGTGGTGAAGATAAAATGTCTTTAGTGCAGGGCTGATGCCTTCATGGTTGACACAGTAGGCTGCAGGGTCTGATTCCCTGCTATTTTGACTGTGTGCCTCTCTGACTCTGAGCTATCACAAATGTATCTGCCTAATGCAGGAGGGGGACACCACACACTAAATTCTTCCCATGTTCTTGCTCGGCACAACCTTCATGCTCCAGGGAATAGATTCAGAACAACCTCCATGCTCCAGGGAATAGATTCAGAACAACCTCCATGCTCCAGGGAATAGATTCAGAACAAATCTCATGGCTCAAAGCTGAGCATCTACATAGTGCCAAAGGCCATCAAAAAGAATAAGACTGCCATCACAACTTCAGAGTTAAAAAGTGAAGTCTCACAGTTACTGCTCTCAGCTGTCAGAATGTCCCTGCAAGAATGAGAGCAAGTTAAAAAGGCAAATCTCATAGGTGGCTAATTGGCCAATATATGTAGAGTAAGCCTGTGAAACAGCCACAGTGAGAGCAGTCAGTGGGAGTGAACAGTGGGATATTGAGGCTTTGGCTCAAGGCTTGGGCAAGTGGAGGCTTGAGAGAAGGAGATTGCAGAATATGGTTTGCTCTGTCAGTTTCTGTTTGTTTCTGAGTGCAACAGTCCTGGTGTGGGTTAGGATGGAAACTAGTGAGAGCTCGGCCTGTGGATGTGGGAACGCAGGAAGATGGTCAATGTCCTTGAGGACTACATCTGCAGGAGGTGGGTCCATGTGCAGCCTCTCAAAGACCACGGGCACGGAAACGGAAGCTGTGGCTGAACGACCTCAGGCTCATCCAGGACAGTGGGCAAGTCAAGGATAGTAGCTCTCCAGATGTGGTTACACCTAAGGTGCAGACAGAGAATAGATGGGTGACCACATGGTTGTTGCTGTGCGTGACTTTGATTTCATGGACCATAGAACATAGAAAAGTACCAGCACAGGAACGGGCCCTTCGGCCCACATTGTTTGTGCCAAACATGATGCCTGGCTGAACTCATCTCATCTGAGTGCAACTGACCCATAACCCTCCATTCCCTGCATGTCCATGTGCTATCTAAAAGCTTCTTAAACGTCACTATTGTATCTGCCTTCACCACCAACCCAGGCAATGAGTTACAAGCCCCCACTACACACTGCGCAAAATACTTGCCCTGCACATCGCCATTATAGTTTACCCCTCTCACTTTATAGTGAGCCCTCTAGTGTTGAACATTTCCACCCTAGGAGAAAGGTTCTGACTGTTTATCCTATCTATGTCCCTCATGCTTTTATATACGCCAATATATATATATACACCAATCAGCCAAAACAATATGACCACTGACAGGTGAAGTGAATCACATTGATTATCTTGTTACAATGGCACCTGTCAAGGGGTGGGATATATTAGGCAGCAAGTGAACAGTCAGTTCTTGAAGTTGATGTGTTGGATGCAGGAGAAATGGGCAGGAGTAAAGACCTGAGCCACTTTGACAAGGGCCAAATTGTTATGGTCAGACGACTGGGTCAGAGCATCTCTGAAACGGCAAGGCTTGAGGGGTGCTCCCGGTCAGCAGTGGTGAGTACCTACCGACAGTGGTCCGAGGAGGGACAAACCACAAACCGGCGACAGACAGGGTGTTGGGCGCCCAAGGCTCATCGATGCACGAGGGCAACGAAGGCTATCCCGTCTGGTCCGAACCGACAGAAGGTCGACTGTGGCACAAGTCACAGAAAATGTTAATGGTGGTCACAGGAGGAATGTGTCACAATACACAGTGCATCGCACCCTGCTGCGTGTGGGGCTGCACACGGAGGACCAACAGCATATTAGGCAGGTGGTCATAATGTTTTGGCTTATCAGGTCATAATGTTTTGGCTGATCGGTGTAGACTGGGACTTGCTGAGGGCAAGAGAGGGCAGTAAATGTTAGATGCATCTAAGAAGGTTTCCTTAAACAGAATGCAGATAGTCTGACTCAGGCATGATCATACTGGACATTGTCGTGGGAAACGAGCCCAGCCAGGTGACTGGTGTGTGGTGGAAGAAGAATTTAGAGATAGTGATCACACTCCATAGGTTTTAAGATTGTTTTGAATAGGGGCAGGTACCTTGGGGGAGGTACTTAATTGGGGCAAGGCAGGCAGGACCTAAGGACAGTAGTGTCAGAACGAACTGCAGATGCTGGTTTAAATCGAAGGTAGACACAAAATGCTGGAGTAAGTCAACGATACAGGCAGCATCTCTGTAGAGAAGGAACGGGTGGCCTGTCGGGTCGAGATTGAAAAGAGTCTGAAGAAGGGTCTCGATCTGAAACATCACCCATTCCTTCTCTCCAGAGATGCTGCCTGACCCGCTGAGTTACTCCAGCTTTGTGTGTCTACCTAACCTTGGTAGATTGGGATCAATTGGTATTAGGTAAATCCACAGAGTCCATGTGGACTCATTCAAAGGGCAGCTGATCAAAGTGCATGTTCCACTGAGGAGGAGGAGGGATCAGGGTGGCAAGGTGAGGGAACTGGGGATGAGCAAGGAGGTTGTAAACCTGGTCAGGAAGAAAAAGCAAGTGTGTGTCAGGTAAAAGAAGGTAGCATCTGACAGGGTTTGTGAAGAATATCAAGCAATTTGGAAAGCAAGCGGGCGGTGAGAATGACCAGAAGAGGGCATGAAATGTCATTGGCGAGTCTGATCAAGGAAATTTATACATTTGTTAAAAATAAGAGGGTGACCAGAGAGAAAGTAGGATCGCTCAAAGATAAAGGAGGGAATCTATGCTTGGAGTCGCAAGATGCAGGTAAGGTAGTCAACAGGTATCTTGCTTCTGTATTCACTGAGGTGAATAATTGGAGGAAAGTGAAGTCAGTGTCAACAATATGCTGGGGCTGTTTGAGGTGCAGAAGGAAGTGGGGCTGAGGCTCTTGATGAGCATTAAGGTGGACAGGTCCCAGGGCCTGATGGGATCTATGTATTGAGGGGGCAAGAGAGGGGATTGTGGGGGCCTTGACAACGACCTTTGTTTCTTCTCTAAACACAAGTCTTCTCTCTAGAGATGGTGCCTGTCCCGCTGAGTTAATCAAGCAATTTGTGTCTATCTTTGGTGTAAACCAGCATCTGCAGTTCCTTCCTACACTATGAATCAGGCATGATTATACTGGACATTGTCGTGGGAAACGAGCCCAGCCAGGTGACTGGTGTGCGGTGGAAGAAGAATTTAGAGATAGTGATCATACTCCATAGGTTTTAAGATTGTTTTGAATAGGGGCAGGTACCCTGGGAGGAGGTACTTAATTGGAGCAAGGCAGGCAGGACCTAAGGACAGTAGTGTCAGAACGAACTGCAGATGCTGGTTTAAATCGAAGGTAGACACAAAATGCTGGAGTAAGTCAACGATACAGGCAGCATCTCTGTAGAGAAGGAACGGGTGGCCTGTCGGGTCGAGACTGAAAAGAGTCTGAAGAAGGGTCTCGACCCGAAACATCACCCATTCCTTCTCGCCAGAGATGCTGCCTGACCTGCTGAGTTACTCCAGCATTTTGTGAATAAATCGATTTGTACCAGCATCTGCAGTTATTTTCTTATACTACTTGTTGCTCCACTGCGATTTCTCTTCAAGGTATGTCCACTTTGAAGAAGTTCTCCTCCTCTCTTGGACATCAGTCTGAAGAAGGGTCTCGACCCGAAACGTCACCCATTCCTTCTCTCCCGAGATGCTGCCTGACCTGCTGAGTTACTCCAGCATTTTGTGAATAAATCGATTTGTACCAGCATCTGCAGTTATTTTCTTATACTACACTATGAATATCCTATCTGCTTTGATGATAGAACCCTGAATTTTAGTGGAACATTTACAGCCGTCTTCAATGAAAAATGTAAAAATGATGAACCACCTTGCCTCCTTCCCAAAGTACTCCAAGCATAGATTCCCTCCTTTATCTTCAACCTATTCATTTTATAGAAACACAGAAACATAGAAAAATAGGTGCAGGAGTAGGCCATTCGGCCCTTCGAGCCAGCACTACCATTCAATATGATCATGGCTGACTATCCAAAATCAGTACCCCGTTCCTGCTTTTTCCCCATATCCCTTGATTCCTTTAGCCCCAAGAGTGAAATCTAACTCTCTCTTGAAAACATCCAGTGAATTTGCCTCCACTGCCTCCTGTGGCAGAGAATTCACATGAAATCAATACCCCATGCCTGCCTTCTCCCCATATCCCTTGATTCCACTAGCCCCGAGAGCTCTACCTAACTCTCTCTTAAATCCATCCAGTGATTTGGCCTCCACTGCCCTCTGTGGCAGAGAATTCCACAAATTCACAACTCTCTGGGTGAAAAAATTCCTTCTCACCTCAGTTTTAAATGGCCTCCCCTTTATTCTAAGACTGTGGCCCCTGGTTCTGGACTCGCCCAACATTGGGAACATTTTTCCTGCATCTAGCTTGTCCAGTCCTTTTATAATTTTATATGTTTCTATAAGATCCCCTCTCATCCTTCTAAACTCGAGTGAATACAAGCCTAGCCTTTTCAATCTTTCCTCATATGACAGTCCCTCCATCCCAAGGATCAATCTCGTGAACCTACGCTGCACTGCCTTAATTACAAGGATGTCCTTCCTCAAATTGGGAGTCCAAAACTGTACACAATACTCTATATGTGGTCTTACCAGGGCCCTATACAACTGCAGAAGAACCTCTTTACTCCTATACTGAAATCCTCTTGTTATGAAGGCCAACATGCCATTAGCTTTCTTCACTGCCTGCTGTACCTGCACGCCAACTTTCTGTGACTGGTGTACAAGGACACCCAGGTCTCACTGCACCTCCCCCTTACCTAACCATTGAGATAATAATCTGCCTCCTTGTTTCTGCCACCAAAGTGGATAACCTCACATTTATCTATATTTTACATACTGCATCTGCCACGCATCTGCCCACTCACTCAACCTGTCCAGGTCACTCTGCAACCTCCTAACATCCTCTTCACAGTTTACACTGCCACCCAGCTTTGTGTCATCTGCAAACTTGCTAGTGTTGCTTCTAATTCCCTCATCCAAATCATTAATATATATGGTAAACAATTGCGGCCCCAACACCGAGCCTTGCGGCACTCCACTCGCCGCTGCCTGCCATTCTGAAAAGGACCCGTTTACTCCTACTCTTTGCTTCCTGTCTGCCACCAATTTTCTCTCCATGTCAACATGACCTGAAACGTCACCCATTCCTTCTCTCCAGAGATGCTGCCTGACCCGCTGAGTTTCTCCAGCATTTTGTATCTACCTTCGATTTAAATCAGCATCTGCAGTTTTTTTCCTACATAAAATGAGGAACTATTTATTTTCTCAAAGGATTGTGATCCTTTAGAATTCACTTCCAGAGTGGGCTGTGGGTGTGGGTGCAGTCTTTGAGTATATTCAAGATACCGAAAGGTTGTTACATACAAAGGAAATTCACGTGTTCATAAGAGCAGAATTAGGCCATTCGGCCCATCGTGTACTCCGCCATTCAGTCATGGTTGATCTAACTCTACCTCTCACCCCCATTCTCCCACCTTGTCCCCATAATCCCTGACACCCATGCTACTAAAATCTTTATGTCTCTGCCTTAAGAAAAAACTAATTAAGACAAATGAGGCAGTGTTGGAAGGTAGAGCTAAAGTAAAAGACAAGATAAGAATTAAATATCAGGGATTAACACTAAAGGTTGAAGATGATACTTCTGCCTCTCATCTCAAGTTCTGTGTTCAAAATGTAATTGCTTGAAATGAATTTCATGCATTTGGCAAAATCTTAAGGGTAATGCAGGATCACAGATAGTACCTACTTACACTTTGATCTGTTCTCGGAATAAAAAAAGAGCAATTAAACCCACAAATGAAGAAATCAAGAATGTTAACTGAGTGAAATAGCATTTACAGTTGGATTTTAATGGTGTAACTCAAATATTAAAGTACACAAACTGGAACACAATTAGAATTAGATTATTTACCTCCTTCAACAAATACCAATCTCAATAAGTAAACGTTGCCAAGGTGCTAAAGATAACTATTTATTCTCTTCACTTACAAATAACACCATGGGTAAATGTAGAAAGTCATTCAGCCATGATTAAGCAGATTAAGCAAAATATTTCTGTTTTCTGAAACATTGGCAGAATTCCAAATTTTCTACAAAATCTCTCCACAGTCTGGCCAGCATCGAAAACCCCAACCAAACAAGTTACGGAACTTATTAGGTATCCCAACTATGAAAGTCCATGACAACCACCTAACATACAAACTCCATACAGACAGCATCCACAGTTAGGATCCTTCCCTGTGGATTGTCACCTTGTGGTGGTGGAGAAGCTTGTGTGATCCTGAGATCCTGAGAGCGATGCCGTCTGGAGCTACGCTCCTGGTAGGGTCACCCATGGCGGTAAGGTCGAGGGGGAGGTCCCTGACAAAGAGCAATCCAACCAAGACCTCAACGGTGGAACGATGATGGCTGACTTTAGTGGAGCATCACAACGGCTGGGAAGGTGGATGAAGGCTGCAGCAGAAAAGGGTCCCCGGTCGTCTTGGACTCCATGCCACTGGTCCTCCCTCACACCCATCTGGGGACCCCAGCAGTCCTTCCAGGTGAGATATAGCTTCACATGCACCTCCTCCAATCTCGTCTGGTGCTCCCGATATAGCCTCCTGTACATCAAGCATATATTCAATGACCGTTTGGCTGAACACTTGCATGCAGTCCACAAAGGCCTACTACATCTCCCATTTTAACTCCTCTTCCAATTTTCATACTGACTGTTCTGACCTGGGCCACAGTGAGGCCAAATTGGAGGAATTGCACTTCACATTCTGCATACATCCCAATGGTATGGACATTGAATTCTACAATGTGAGGGAACTAACAAATACCAACCCCCCCCCATCCCTTCCTTTCCCTCCCACTTTTTAAATTCCCCTCCCCCCTCTGCCACCACTTGCCAGGCTTTGCCATGCCTCTCCTCATTCATACATAAACATAATTAGAAATAAAACAAGTCCATGTTAGTGTTCGAGGTGGTCCGTTGTAGGGGTAGGATTAGGACTCATTTATATTGCAATATTTTATAGGCTAATTCAATGAAACAGATTTGCAGTGTAAACACTCTTACAACTCTGTACGGGTGATACTGTGGCATAGCAAGTAGACCTTCTACCTAGGGTTGCCAACTGTCCCGTATTAGCCGGGACATCCTGTATTTTGGGCTAAATTGGTTTGTCCCGTACGGGACCGTCCTTGTCCCGTATTAGGCCTGGGGAGCGCTGTAGGCCCGGACACTGTAGGCCCGGACACTGTAGGCCCCGACATTGTAGGCCCGGACAGTGTAGTCCCGGACACTGTAGGTCCAGAGGCCTGTGCGCCGCCTAATGGAGGTTGCATAACAACCCGCCTCCCGGACCGGGCAGCTGCCATTGGTGGAGCGGGAGCACGTGGCCGCTGGCTGGGTGAGGTCACGTGGGGTGCGGGGCAGTGACGTCACCTTGTCCCGTATTTGGGAGTGACATGGTTGGCAACCCTACTTTTTCCTCACAACTCCAGCGGTTTGCATTTGATCCTGACTGTTGCTGCTGTCTGTGTGCAGTTTACACACACTGCATGTTGCTGCTCTGGTTTCGTCCCACCTCCCGAGGTTATGCTGGTTCATTGATGACTTACCCTTAATGTAGTTTAATTTAGTTTAGAGATACAGTGAGGAAACAGGCCATTCGGCCCACCGAGTCCGCATCGACCAAGAATCCACGCACACTATTGCTATCCTGTGCACTAGGGACAATATACATTTATACCAAGCCAATTAACCTACAAACCTGTACGTCTTTAGAGTGTGGGAGGAAACCGAAGATCTTGGAGAAATCCCATGCAGGTCACGGGGAGAACGTACAAACTCTGTACAGACAGCACCCGCAGTCAGGATGGAACCCGAGTCTCTGGCGCTGTGAGGCAGCAACTCAACCGCCGTGCTGTTGTGATATTGCTGGGACTACTTTGTATATCCAAGAACTACTTTGTATGGCTGTGTATATAAGTGATGGGTGTGATTAGGCGGTCACTCTGGATGCAGGTGGCCACGGAATAAACAGCCTGGAGTTGAGCTCCAGCAATGTAACTTTTTATACAAGTGTACTTGTGGTCCTTCCAGAGTCACTAAAGGTTCAACAGGTACCGGACCACGAAGTACAACATGGTGGCAGCGGCTTGGTGTTTCGCCTAGGGAGGGAATGAAGCATGCCCGAGCAGAAAAGGTTAAAAAAAAGAAAAAAAAGAAGAAAAAAGCCCTGAAGGGAAACAAAACAAAAGAAAAGTTTCCAGCTCGGTACGGGACGTTTGGAGTGCATCCCGACAGGGCCAGTGTGAGTTGGTATAGTTACCTGCTCAGTAGTCGGCGCCGAGTTGCCGACGTGACGCTGCAAGCTGCTGGGGGAGGTGCGTGTAGGCCCACGTCGCGCCCCAGCACCTGTATAGGCCCGAGATTAGAAGCCTGCGACTGCTTCGTGGGGGAGAGACCGGGAGATCCGACACACGGAGATGTGCGGTGACCGGGGAAGACCGACACCCATGGAGGTGTGCGGCAACTGGAGGAGACCGGGAGACCCGACACACACGGAGATGTGCGGTGACCGGGGGAGGCTGACACCCACGGAGGTGTGCGGCGACCGGGAGAGCCCCGGAGGAGACCGACACCCACGGAGGTGTGCGGCGACCGGGAGAGCCCCGGAGGAGACCGACACCCATGGAGGTGTGCGGCGACCGGAGGGGGTCGGCGACCGGAGGGACCGACCACCCGCGGAGGTGCGACGGCCGGTAAGGCCGAGGCACTAAATACTCACCCAAGCGCGTCGACCGTAGAGTCGGGACGGCCCTGGGCCCGAGGCAGCGGCAGCGCGTTGGAATTGCGCGGCAGCTGCCGGGAGCACCTGTGGGCGGGGCCAGTGGCAGCGCGTTCGAAAAGTTGAGCAACAGCTGCTGTGGAGCACCTGTGGGCGGGGCCAGCGCGCACTGCAGCGGAGGCGCGATCGCACCGCGATTACAGCAGTGCCAGCCCAGCAGTGCCAGCCCAGCAGTGGGAGCCCAGCAGTGCCAGCCCAGCAATGGGAGCCCAGCAGTGCCAGCCCAGCAGTGGGAGCCCAGCAGTGCCAGCCCAGCAGTGGGAGCCCAGCAGTGCAAGCCCAGCAGTGGGAGCCCAGCAGTGGGAGCCCAGCAGTGGGAGCCCAGCAGTGGGAGCCCAGCAGTGCCAGCCCAGCAGTGAGAGCCCAGCAGTGGGAGCCCAGCAGTGCCAACCCAGCAGAGCCAACCCAGCAGTGGGAGCCCAGCAGTGCCAGCCCAGCAGTGGGAGCCCAGCAGTGCCAGCCCAGCAGTGCCAACCCAGCAGTGGGAGGCCAGCAGTGCCAGCCCAGCAGAGCCAGCCCAGCAGTGGGAACCCAGCAGTGGGAGCCCAGCAGTGCCAGCCCAGCAGTGGGAGCCCAGCAGTGGGAGCCCAGCAGTGGGAGCCCAGCAGTGGGAGCCCAGTAGTGCCAGCCCAGCAGTGGGAGGCCAGCAGTGGCAGGCAAGTCATGGTGGTGGAGCATCTAGAGCCTACACTACGTTTGATCTACACAGCACGTCTTCTTGAGGGGAAGATATGGAACAAAATGAATATTTTGTGTTTAATGACCTGTGTAGTGATCTGTGTACTGAAAGCTTAATGTATTATATTTGATGCTTTTGTATAAATGTATATATCTGTGGAGTGACCACACGGAGTGAGTGACCACCTGGAGATGAGTGACCACACGGAGTGAGTGACCACCCGGAGATGAATGACCACACGGAGATGAGTGACCACACGGAGTGAGTGACCACACGGAGATGAGTGACCACACGGAGATGAGTGAAATTCCGCAGAGGAGTGACCACCATGATGGCGAAAAAAACAATTGTGTTTAGTTGTGTATTGGTTTTGTTTGCAAAAAGCAATGGTGTTTTGGTTTTGTTTGTTAAATATATTTTAGCCCTCGAATGGTAAAGAAACCAATTTTATATAAGACAAGGGGGATGTTGTAATATATAAGACAAGGGGGATGTTGTGATATTGCTGGGACTACTTTGTGTATCCAGGAACTACTTTGTATGGCTGTGTAACTCTACGGCACGGTAGCGCAGCGGTAGAGTTGCTGCTTTACAGCAAATGCAGCGCCGGAGACTCAGGTTCGATCCTGACTACGGGTGCTGCACTGTACGGAGTTTGTACGTTCTCCCCGTGACCTGCGTGGGTTTTCTCCGAGATCTTCGGTTTCCTCCCACACTCCAAAGACGTACAGGTATGTAGGTTAATTGGCTGGGTAAATGTAAAAAAAAAAATTGTCCCTAGTGGGTGTAGGATAGTGTTAATGTACGGGGATCACTGGGCGGCACGGACTTGGTGGGCCGAAAAGGCCTGTTTCCGGCTGTATATATATGATATGATGATGGGTGTGATTAGGCGGTCACTCTGGATGCAGGTGGCCACGGAATAAACAGCCTGGAGTTGAGCTCCAGCAATGTAACTTTTTATACAAGTGTACTTGTGGTCCTTCCAGAGTCACTAAAGGTACAACAGGTACCGGACCACGAAGTACAACATGTGCCACTGTGACACCCTCGATGTGCAGCAGGAGACTCAGGGACGAATTGATGAGCATGTAAGCAAAAATAAATAACAGGGAAATAAGGGGGGGAATACTAGAGGGCATAGCTTTAGTAAGGGGGGAAATACTAGAGGGCACAACTTTAAGGTGAGAGGGGCAAAGGTTAAAGAAGATGTGTCACTGTTTTTACACAGAAGCTGGTGAGTGCTTAGAATGCACTGCCAGGGTTTGTAGTTCAGGCAGATTGATAGTGGCATTTAAAAGGCTTTTAGATAGGCATATGAACATGTGAAGAATGGGGGATATGGGTTATGTGCAGGTAGATAAGAGATGGTCGGCACAGACATTGTGGGCTGAAAGGCCTGTTCTTGTGCGTACTGTTCCATGTTCTATGAAATGGGATAGTTTAGAGAACTATTATAGACGATGATCTGAATAGCCTCCGTCCACGTTGTAAGGGGAATATAGGGAACATAGTGGTTTTCTAATCGAACCTGATTAAAGACATGTCATGCTTTTTTTCAGTAATTAGTGGATGGGTCAACATGTGGCAGGCACTGAGGAAAACACTCCCGATCAGGACTGGTACAGCACCTTCACCAAGGTGGGGATCCTGTGAACAGGTGTTGGGCAAAATAATTAGGACAATGAGTTATAAACATGGAAGTGACTTCCCCTCCTTGCACAAGGCCTAGATCCAGCTGGTTTTGTTTTTATTGCTTGGCATTGGGGCAATGACATGGCTTTGGAATGAATATAAATGACAAACATGCCGTTAATGGAGTTTCGGGTTGGAACCTTCATCTTCCTCAGTGTGCCACTGGAGTCTGCACTGGGCCATTGTTTTGATAAAGTGTAAACCATGTCGTAAATCTCCTAATTTTTAACTGTTTTTTAAAATATTAATTAAACACCAAGGAAAAGATAGCGTCATTTACCCAGAGTCAAGAACCAGAGGACCTTGCCTTAAGATAAGAGGGGAAAATTTTAATAGGCAACTTTTTCACACAAAGGGTGGTGGATATTTGGAATACGTTGCCAAAGGAGGTAGTTGAGGCAGGTACTACCACCACATTTAAAAGTCATATGGACAGGTATGTGGATAGGAAGGTTTTATACAGAACATTTTATACAGAAACAATTCTTAATGGACTGGACTAGATGCTAGATGCAGGAAAAATGTCCCTGATGTTGGGGGAGTCCAGAACCAGGGGTCACAGTTTAAGAATAAGGGGTAGGCCATTTAGGACTGAGATGAGGAAAAACTTTTTCACCCAGAGAGTTGTGAATCTGTGGAATTCTCTGTCACAGAAGGCAGTGGAGGTCAATTCACGGGATTGTTTCAAGAGAGAGTTGGATATAGCTCTTGGGGCTAATGGAATCAAAGGATATGGGGAGAAAGCAGGAACGGGGTACTGACTTTGGATGATCAGCTGGCTCGAAGGGGCGAATGGCCTACTCCTGCACCCATTGTCTATGAGACCCTTCTTCAGACTTTATGGGATGTGCAAGATGCAAAAGAATAGTTATGTTAGCATCCCAGAAATACTTTTTCGGACAATGAGTCTGTAATAAGTTGCTGGAATGTGTAATGTTCATGAATGCATGTGTGCATAAAGGAATTGGATGAGCTCCTCTGAGCAGAAGACAATGAGGTGTCTTGCCCAGAGTAGGGGAATCGAGGACCAGAAGGCATAGATAAATAAAATACATTATTATTATTATTATAGGTTCAAGGTGAAGGAGAAAAGATTTAATAGGATTCTGAGGGGTAATATTTTCACACAAAGGGTGGTGGATGTATGGAACAAGCTGCCAGAAGAGGTAGTTGAGGCTGGGACTATCCCAACATTTAAGAAACAGTTAGACAGGTACATGGATAGGACAAGTTTGGAGGGATATGGACCAAACGCAGGCAGGTGGGACTAGTGTAGCTGGGCAGTGTTGGTAAGTTGGGCAGAAAGGCCTGATTCGACACTGTATCACTCAATGACTATGACTCTGTGAAGGGCCTGTTTCCATGCTGTCTCACTTTATGACTCTGACACTATGAAGGGCCTGTTTCCACACTGTATCACTCTATGACTATGACTCTATGGCTCTATGAATGAAGGGCCTGTTTCCGCACTGTATCAATCCATGACTCTATGACTCTCTGACTCTAAGGTGTATTTACAACCTGCAATAAAATTGCCTGAGGATTACAATGGAAATTAAATCTTGCTGCTTCTTTAAGCTATACTCAGCACCCCACCCTACTGCATTACACAAGAACAGTGGGTTATCAGGAGCAGTGCAAACAGTTGCAATGAACTCCACGAACCTCCTTGACTCTCAACAGAAAGCAATTCTACAAAGCCAGGTTTCTAAATTCTTATTTCCTAGAATTTGTAACCTTGGAGAGGTGTGGTGGAGAGATGGGACAGGGAAAGAAATAAAGAAATCATTTTTAAAGTGGTTTAGTTAAGTCAAGTCAATTTTATTTGTATAGCACATTTAAAAACAACCCACATTGACCAAAGTGCTGTACATCAGTGCAGGTACTAAAAAAGAACATACAATGGCACACAAACATAACAGCACATACATAAACAGTTCACAGCGTGGGATAGTGAGTAGCCCCAAGTCGGCCGACCTAAGGGACCTGGAGATAGAGTGGTGGGTTAGAAGATTTTTGATATGGGGGGGCAAGCCCGTTTAGGGCTTTGTATGTGAATAGGAGGAGCTTGAAGTTGATTCTGTACTGTACTGGGAGCCAGTGGAGAGAGGCCAGAATCGGGGTGATGTTGTCCCTTTTACGGGTACCCGTCAGGAGTCTCGCTGCGGCGTTTTGGACCAATTGCAGGCGGGACATGGATGATTGGCTGATCCCAGTGTATAGGGAGTTGCAGTAGTCTAGGCGGGAGGAAATGAATGCGTGGATGACTTTTTCAAGGTCGTCAAATTGGAGGAATGGTTTGATTTTAGCTATGGCACGAAGCTGGAAGAAGCTGGCTTTTACCACAGCGTTGACTTGCTTGTCAAACTTTAATGCAGAGTCAAATATCGTGCCAAGGTTTTTGACATGCTGGTTGACTAGGGAGGATAGGCTTCCAAGGCTGCCTGTTATCGTTTTGATGGAGTCGGGGGGGGGGGGGGGGGGGGGCTGGACCACCGTGTGCTTGAAACAGGTTGGAACAGTGTCAGTGGCCAGAGAACTGTTGATGATAGAGAGGATGCTGGGACCGGCTATTGCAATGACATCCTTCAGAAGGGCAGTGGGGACAGTGTCAAGGGGGCAGGTTGCAGGTTTCATAGTGGAGACAAGCTTTGCAAGGGAGGATAGAGTGACGGGTTGGAAACAGTCCAATTTAGATGAACAGTGAGACAGCTAGGTCACGGGTGGGAGGGGAAATATTCATTCTAATGTTCTCAACTTTGCTAGTGAAGAATGTAGAGAATTCATCGCACTTAGCAGGGGACCCAACTAAGCTGATACTGGGGGCAGGACATATGACAGAGGTAATAGTGCTAAATAGGACCTTGAAATTATGAGAGTTTTTGGAAATAAGGTCAGAAAAGTATTGTGCTCTCGCAGACTTTACTGCTTGCTGGTATTTGAGAAGATTGTTTCTCAGAATTTCGAAGGAAATTTGAAGCTTATCACATTTCCACCTCCGTTCTGATTTTCTGACCTCCCTTCTTAGGGCTCTGGTGGTGTCATTGAGCCAAGGCCGACCTTTGGGCTTAGGCTTTTTCACTTTAAGAGGAGCAACAGAATCCAGGATAGAAGAGCAAGTGGTATTAAATAAAGAGATGAGATCCTCAGTGCTGAGGTGGGGGGGGGGAAGCCTCAATAGTGCAGATGTTGGGGGCAGCTGTGAGAGCCTCGGAGAATTTACTGGCAGTCAATGAGTTTATGTAGCAGGAGTAACGAACAGGGAGATGAGATTTGGTGGGAGAGAAAGGCAGAGATACGACAAATATAATAGCGCTATGATCCGACAGGCAAGCCTCAATAATTTCAATATTGTAGATTGGGAAACCGGACGATAACACTAGGTCGAGTGTATGGCCGAGCTTGTGAGTGGCTCCAGTGGTAAGTAGAGTCAGATTGAAGGACTCAACCAGGTGCATAAATTCACTCACAAGAGGACAGTAAACATGAATGTTAAAATCACCAAGAATCAGGACCCAGTCAAATTTGGGCAAAATGTTAGATGTAAGATCAGCAAATTGGGTGATGAAGTTCTTATGCATTTTTGGTGGGCGATACACAAGAACAATTAAGAGTCCCATATGAAGGTGATATACACTTAATAGTTTAGTGGTCCTGTTACACTTTATACCCAGATATTATGCTAGAACATTACAAATGGGTTGAAAATATTCCAGCAATATTTTATTCAAATCTATTAACTACAGTCAGGAATTTTGAATTAGTTTGCAATGACAATCAATAGTCAATAGTGGTTTATTTGTTACATACACATAAATGTGTAGTAAAATGAAACATTACCCGCAGTTGAACAATAAGACCAATAAGATTAATCAATAAAATTGCAATAACACATACAATCACAACTAACACCAAACAAAAAGAAACATCCATCACAGTGAGTCTCCTCCAGTCCCTTCTCACTGTGATGGAAGGCCAAAAATGTCTTTTTCTCTTCCCTGCCGTCTTCTCCCGCGGTCAGGCTGTTGGAGTTGCCACGTCGGGGCGGTCGGGGCTCCCGATATTGAAGCCCCCGCCGGGCGGTGAAAGGTCCACGGCCTATTCCAGGCCGCGCCGGATGGTGAAAGGTCATGAGCAATGATACTTGTATTACCTTAAAATCCAAAGTATCACTCAATTTCCTGGGGATGTTTCAGAGTTCAAAAAGGGGATGCAATTATTACATCAGCATTCATAAGTGTATAGAGGGGGCGTGGCTGCGTTCTGCAGCTGTGACTCACCGGCAGTCTCTCTGTCTTTTTTTTTTTTTGTTGTCTTTGTTATCGTTTAAATGTTTCTTTTGATTTATTTTTAACTCTGTATATGTGGGGGGGGGGGGGGGGGGGGTGGGGGAAACCTTTATTTCTAATCTCCTCCTCAACAGAGATGCGACCTTTACCGTGTTGTGTCTCCGTTCGTGCTACGGCCTAACACCGTGGAGTCGGCAGCCTCCAGCTGGGATCGACCTTGAAGACTCCGGTCGCAGGGCCTGGACTTACCATCTCGGAGGCTTCGGCCGTGGGCCCTGCAGACCGCAACATCGGGAGTTCGCAGGTCCCTGGCTGGCGACCGGCTTTCGGGAGCTCCAGCCGTAGCAGCTTCGACCGCCCCGGAGCGCGAGGTTTGATTGACCCGCTTGTAGGCCCTTCATCGCCCTGCGTGGCCTGGCCGCGGCACCTTCCATCGCCCGGTGGGGGCTCAGGACCTTCATCGGCCTGCTCGGCTCGGCTCGGCCCTGGGACTTTCCATCGCCCGGTGGGGGCTTCAAAAGTCGGGAGCCTCGATCGCCTCGTGGCACCACGGGAGAAGAATGAGGAGGAGATAAGACTTTTCTTTGCCTTCCATCACAGTGAGGGTGTGCCTGGAGCAATCACTGTGATGGCTGTTTGTGTTAAAAATTGTAATTGTGTGTCTTGTGTTCTTTATTGTTTATTGCCGGACCCTGACGTGAGAGGACGCTGGCGATATTTGTTCGCCGCTTCTCCGTCAGGATAGTTTGTCTGTTTGTCTTTATGTCTTGACTGTTTTTGTAAAGCGTCTTTGAGCATTTGGAAAAGCGCTATAAAAAATAAATGTTTATTATTATTATTATTATTTGTTATTATTATTATTATTATATCAGTGTATTATAAAGTCATAGAGTCATAGAGCCGTACAGTACCAGGCCATTTGGCCCACTTTTACATCGCCGATCAAATTGGCATGTGGGGCTTGTCCTATTTGCCTGCATTTGACCCTTTCCATCCATCTATCTGTCCAAATGTCTTTTAAGAGTTGTAATGATATCCGCTTCTTTAGCGGATATTTGATGTCCTCCAAAATTGTCAGCTGCAACATTGATTTGAATCAGATTTCATCACAATGTTAGATTCCACATCTGGACTGACTCCTCCCTGATCTTAATCTAATCCTTATGGTCTTCGACCCCCCTTTCCCCACCAAGATGTAGTGCTGCTCCCTCAATCCTACTGACGATGTTAGGCCTAATCTTCAGGTCTCCACCCCAAAAACCAGTCAGTACACTCTCCTGACCGAGCCCGGAGTTAAGCTTGACTCCCCACAAACTGTTCCCACCACCCATGTCAGGCTCCTGACTCACCCCATCACCTTGACCCCCACTCTGGGCAAGAGACTGTCCGTTCACCCGATCTATTCCTCTCATGATTTTGTACACCTCCATAAGATCACCCCTCGTCCTCCTGCACTCCAAGGAATGGAGACCCAGCCTATTCAACCTCTCTCTTTAGCTCATACCCTCAAGTCCTGGCAACATCCTTGTAAATCTTCTCTGCGCCCTTTCCAACTTAAGAACATTTTTCATATTACATGGAGCCCGGAACTGAATGCAATACTCTAAATGCGGCCTCACCATCGTGTTATACAACTTCAACATGACCTCCCAATTCTACACTCAATACTCTGAGAATGTTGTAGGCCAATGTGCCAAAAGCCTTTTTGACCAGTCCATCTTCAAGGAACCATGCACCTGCACTCATAGATTCCTCAGCTCTACAACACTCCCCAGAGCTCTATCATTCACTGTGTAGGTCCTGCCCATGTAAGACTTTCCAAAATGCAACCTCACATTTCTCTGTATTAAATTCCATCAACCATTCCTCAGCCCACCTGGCCAATCGATCCAGATCCTGCTGGAATTTTCAACAAACATCTTCACTATCTGCAAAACCACCCCTTTGGTATTATCTTCAAACTTGCTCATCTTGCCATATACATTCTTATCCGAACCATTGATGTAGATGACAAACAGTAACGGGCCCAGCACCAAACACTAAGGCACACCACTAGTCACAGGCCTCCAGTCTGAGAAGCAATCTCCACCTTCCATGAAGCTAATTTTCTATCCATTCAGCTATCTCTCCTTTGATCCCATGCGATCTAACCTTCCAGAGCAGCCTACCGTGTGGAACCTTGTCAAATGCTTTGCTGAAATCCATATATACATCTACAGCTCTGCCCTCATCAATCTTTTTGGTCACATCTTCATAAACCTTAATCAGATTCGTGAGACACAACCTCCCACGTACAAAATCAAGCTGACTATCCCGAATCAGCCCTTGTCCATCTAAATGCATGTATATCCTATCAGGATATTCGCCACTAACTTTCCGACTAATGATGTTAAGCTCACTGGTCTATAGTTCCCAGCATTATCTGCAGCCGTTCGCGAACAGAGGCACAACATTTGAGAAGGCAGGAGAAAGGGGTTGAGAGGGAAAGATAAATCACCCATGACTCGATGGGCAGAATGGCCTATTCCTGCTCTAATGAACTTATGAACAATGAATGTAAAAGATTATTTTAGCTATTTTGGGTTTAGATAGACAGGCTTCCAGTTTGCAGCTGTCTGGAACTTCTGGTTGACTAGTCATTGTCAGGGTGGCTATGGTGGGATAGTGAAGGATATTATCTTGACAGAGAACAACTAATGAGTTTGCCACAAAATGCGGCCACTCGGAGTGACACCTCAGAAGTCCTAGTAATCTGCTGTTACACAGGTTGTGGGAATGCTCATCAAAGCCCTTTTAGCAATGGTGTCCCAGGCCATGTGGCAGCGAGCTGATAACTGGTGGCCAAAGTGAGATCACCCAGTGGAACACTCTGCTGCATTGGAAAGTGATATCTTGGTCCATGGTGTATCACAGGTGGAGCTGGAAGTGGGCATTGGACCTTCCCCACTTTCATGCTCAAAACATGGTCTTCTGATGATACAAAAAAACACCTGCAAGATTGCAGCTGGACTCCTCCAAGCCCCTTGAAGGCACATCTCAGGGATCTAGATGCATCTAACACTTGGGCATCAGGGACAAGGAAACTGAGCTGTCAAAGGACCCCTGCCCTGGGTCTATATCCTCAAGGCCAGAGAGGTGCCTGTCTAATCAACCTCCTGCAATGGTGTGTATCTGATGTGTATAGTACGCTAGATAACGCTAACATCTAATCTGACCATGTCACAGTATACGATTATCTGAAAAAATCATTGCCGCAGAAGGCTGTGGAGGCCGTCAATAGCTTTTTTTAAGGCAGAGATAGGTAAATTCTTGATTAGTACGGGTGTCAGGGGTAGAAGGCAGTAGAATGGGGTTAGGAGGGAGAGATGGATCAGCCATGATTGTAGACTTGATGGGCCGAATGGTCTAATTCTGCTCATATCAATAATGAAACTTGGGTCATAGAAACATAGAAAATAGGTGCAGGAGGAGGCCATTCGGCCCTTCGAGCCAGCACTGCCATTTATTGTGATCATGCTTGATCATCTACAATCAGTAACCTGTGCCTGCCTTCTCCCCATATCCCCTGATTCCACTAGCCCTTAGAGCTCTATCTAACTATATTTTAAATTCATCCAGTGAATTGGCCTCTACTGTCTTCTGTGGCAGAGAATTCCACAAATTCACAACTCTCGGGGTGAAAAGGTTTCTTCTCATCTCAGTTTTAAATGGCCTCCCCTTTATTCTTACACCGTGTCCCCTGGTTCTGGACTCCCCCAACATTGGGAACATTTTTCCTGTATCTTGCCTAATCCTTTTATAATTATATACTATGAGATCCCCTCTCATCCTTCTAAACTCCAGTGAATACAAGCCCAGTCTTTCCAATCTTTCCTCATATGACAGTCCTGCCATCCCAGGGTTTAACCTCGTGAACCTACGCTGCACTGCCTCAACAGCAAGGGCGTCCTTCCTCAAATTAGGAGACCAAAACTGCACACAATACTCCAGATGTGGTCTCACCAGGGCCCTGTACAACGACTTCTTTGCTCCTGTACTCAAATCCTCTCGTTAGCTTTCTTCACTGCCTGCTGTACCTGCACGCTTACCTTCAGTGACTGGTGTTCAAGGCCACCCAGGTATCATTGCACTTCCCCTTTACCTAATCTGACACCATTGAGATAATAATCTGCCTCCCTGTTTTTGCCGCCAAAGTGGATAACCTCACATTTATCCACATTATACTGCATCTGCCACGCATCTGCCCATCACTCAAATCACCCACATCATGGAAATAGATGTGATTGCTCTTCATAACTGTGCCTTATAGACAATAGACAATAGGTGCAGGAGTAGGCCGTTCGGCCCTTTGAGCCAGTACTGCCATTCAATGTGATCATGACTGCATTAGTGGGGATCATGGGAGGAGAAGAAGGCAGTTTATGATATGAAGAATGAAGTGCGTTTACTATCAAGATCAACGACCTCTGAACCACAGGTTCAGCCATGATCACCACAATAATGGACATCACTCTCTCCCTCTGGTGGCTGGGCCTGAGCTCACCCTGGTGCTTGCAGTCAGTCTACTGTTGCTGGCAGTGTCGCCTGCAATGGAAAGCAGAATACTTTAGCAAATATATTGATCTGTATTTTGTGATACGTCTGCTGTGATCGGCATGCTGGGAATGTGTATGCGCTGTGATACGAGGCATCAATGTTGGGGCGGTGGTAAGTCGGTGAGGGGAGGGTGGGGCATATGAATGTGAGACGGATGTAATAGTTGATTATTTCATGATATATTGCTTGAACCAGTCCAGGAGAATAAGGGCTTTGGGCTATATGATTTGTTGACCAATCTCATGCAGTTATCAAGTTATTTCCTTCTCTACATGAAGGGGCTCACGGTGGGGCAGCGGTAGACTTGCTGCCTTACAGCGTTCGCAAAGCCGGAGACACAGGTTCGATCCCGACTACGGGTGCTGTCTGTACGGACAATAGACAATAGACAATAGACAATAGGTGCAGGAGGAGGCCATTCGGCCCTTCCAGCCAGCACCACCATTCAATGTGATCATGGCTGATCATTCTCAATCAGTACCCCGTTCCTGCCTTCTCCCCATACCCCCTGACTCCACTATCCTTAAGAGCTCTATCTAGCTCTCTTTTGAATGCATTCAGAAAATTGGCCTCCACTGCCTTCTGAGGCAGAGAATTCCACAGATTCACAACTCTCTGACTGAAAAAGTTTTTCCTCATCTCCGTTCTAAATGGCCTACCCTTTATTCTTAAACTGTGGCCCCTTGTTCTGGACTCCCCCAACATTAGGAACATGTTTCTTGCCTCTAACGTGTCCAACCCATTAATAATCTTATATGTTTCAATAAGATCCCTTCTCATCCTTCTAAATTCCAGTGTATACAAGCCTAGTCGCTCCAGTCTTTCAACATATGCCAGTCCCGCCATTCCGGGAATTAACCTAGTAAACCTACGCTGCACGCCCTCAATAGCAAGAATATCCTTCCTCAAATTTGGAGACCAAAACTGCACACAGTACGCCAGGTGCGGTCTCACTAGGGCCCTGTACAACTGCAGAAGGACCTCTTTGCTCCTATACTCAACTCCTCTTGTTATGAACGCCAACATTCCATTGGCTTTCTTCACTGCCTACTGTACCTGCATGCTTCCTTTCAGTGACTGATGCATTAGGACACCCAGATCTTGTTGTACGTCCCCTTTTCGTAACTTGACACCATTCAGATAATAATCTGCCTTCCTATTCTTACCACCAAAGTAGATAACCTCACACTTATCCACATTAAACTGTATCTGCCATGCATCCGCCCACTCACACAACCTGTCCAAGTCACCCTGCAACCTCATAGCATCTTCCTCACAGTTCACACTACCACCCAGCTTTGTATCATCTGCAAATTTGCTAATGGTACTTTTAATCCCTCACATCCAAGTCATTAATGTATATTGTAAATAGCTGCGGTCCCTTGCGTTCTCCCTGTGGCCGGGGTGGGTTTTCTCCAAGATCTTCAGTTTCCTCCCACAATCCAAAGATGTACAGGTTTGTATGCTAATTGGCTTGGTATAAGTGTAAATTGTCCCTCGTGTGTGTAGGAAAGTGTTAATGTGCAGGGATCGCTGGGCGGTGTGGACCCGGTGGGCCGAAGGGCCTGCTTCAGCGCTGTATCTTTAAACTAAACTAAACTAACAATGAAACTACACCCACATACTGTTGGGTTTCATCCCACCAAAGCCCACCTTGGTCATCTGCGATCACTACTGCCTAATTATGGGTTTTGATGGCCCCTGGTTGTGGAAGCCTTCTCTCCCTCTCTTCAACGAAGACATTGAGAAATGACAACAGAAAGTTACTTCTATATAAAAATATAAAATATAAAATTATAAAAGGACTGGACAATCTAGATGCAGGAAAAATGTTCCCAATGTTGGGGGAGTCCAGACCCAGAGGCCACAGTCTAAGAATAAAGGGGAGGCCTTTCTCACCTAAAACTGAGGTGAGAAAAAATGTGTTCACCCAGAGTTATGAATTTGTGGAATTCTCTGCCACTGGACGAATTTAAAAGAGAGATAGATAGAGCTCTAGGGGCTAGTGGAATCAAGGGATATGGGGAGAAGGCAGGCACAGGTTACTGATTGTGGATGATCAGCCATGATCACAATGAATGGCGGTGCTGGCTCGAAGGGCCAAATGGCCTCCTCTTGCACCTATTTTCTGTGTTTCTCTGTTTGTTCCCAGCCTGCCTTGGCTTTTTGCAAACTTTCCAAATCCGTGAAATAGCTTTCAACTCTGGATGGAAAGTGGTGAAACCTTCATCAGGTAGTGAGTGTCATTCAGATTCAGCAGCCTCTGATATCCCCAGCACAAATGCAATAAACAGTGTAGTAGATGCTGGCTTGACTTTGAGGTACGTGAACTTTACACTTTAGAGATACTGCGCGGAAACAGGCCCTTCAGCCCGCCAAGTCCACGCCAACCAGCGATCCCTGCAGACTTGCACGATCCAGCACACCAGGAACAATTTACAAATTTACTGAAGCAAATTAACCTACAAACCTGTAAGTCTTTGGAGTGTGGGAGGAAACCGGAGCACCCAAAGAAAAGTTACATGGTCACAGAGAGAACGTACAAACTCCGTACAGACAGTACCCATAGTCAGGATCAAAGCCGGGTCTCTGGCGCTGTGAGGCAGCAACTCTACCGCTGTGCCACCGTGCGTGCCGTTGCTGCCAAGTATCCATGAAGATTAGCTACCAGATCAATCTGCCGTGTGTTTTCCATGAATGTTTTTCATGATGATCGATCTCACTGGCCTGTAACCTATCTCAGCCAGCTGAAGAAAGCAGATGCCTCTAGGCATTCGCATCACACTGAGTCACTGCACGACCATTTGCTTCACAAGCAGAGATATCGGCAGGAGCACGGATAATAGGATTATTTAGAAAACCACCAGTGGGATCCTACTGGAGAATAATATTTCCGTCTTATGCTCCGAACACCTATATTACTCAGTTTCAGGCTCCATGAAATATGAAGAAATGACATCCTGACTGTATTTTATAACGGTTTTCATTTTTCTGGGAATTAGTCCAGGCTTTTACATCTTACTCTAAATCTACTCAATGCAAATGTTTAAAACATGAGAATAGAAGAATTTTTATCAGTAAGTAAATAAACACTGTTCCAAATTTGATTGTTGTTACAATTAATCGTGCAATATTTTTACAATATTGTTTATGGCAATTTGTTTTACTTATCCTGATGTCCGGATAATATGAGAAAGGTTGTGGATTTGTGGAATTCTCTGCCACAGAGGCAGTGGCGGCCAATTCACTGGATGAATTTAAGAGAGAGTTAGATGGAGCTCTAGGGGCTAGTGGAATCAAGGGATATGGGGAGAACATAACACGGGGTACTGATTGGGGATGATCAGCCATGATCACAATGAATGGCGGTGCTTGCTCGAAGGGCCGAATGGCCCCCTCCTGCACCTATTTTCTGTGTGTCTGTGTGTCTGTGTGTCTGTGTGTCTGTGTCTGTGTCTATGTGTCTATGTGTCTGTGTCTATGTGTCTGTGTGTCTGTGTGTCTGTGTGTCTGTGTGTCTGTGTGTCTGTGTGTCTGTGTGTCTGTGTGTCTGTGTGTCTATGTGTCTGTGTCTGTGTCTATGTGTCTATGTGTCTGTGTCTATGTGTCTGTGTCTATGTGTCTGTGTGTCTGTGCCTATGTGTCTATGTGTCTGTGTCTGTGTGTCTATGTGTCTGTGTGTCTGTGTGTCTGTGTGTCTGTGTGTCTGTGTCTGTGTGTCTGTGTGTCTGTGTGTCTGTGTGTCTGTGTGTCTGTGTGTCTGTGTGTCTGTGTGTCTGTGTCTGTGTGTCTGTGTGTCTGTGTGTCTGTGTGTCTGTGTGTCTGTGTCTGTGTGTCTGTGTGTCTGTGTGTCTGTGTGTCTGTGTGTCTGTGTGTCTGTGTCTGTGTGTCTGTGTGTCTGTGTCTGTGTGTCTGTGTGTCTGTGTGTCTGTGTGTCTGTGTGTCTGTGTGTCTGTGTGTCTGTGTGTCTGTGTGTCTGTGTCTGTGTCTGTGTCTGTGTGTCTGTGTGTCTGTGTGTCTGTGTGTCTGTGTGTCTGTGTGTCTGTGTGTCTGTGTGTCTGTGTGTCTGTGTGTCTGTGTGTCTGTGTGTCTGTGTGTCTGTGTGTCTGTGTGTCTGTGTCTATGTGTCTGTGTGTCTGTGTGTCTGTGTGTCAATAGTCAATAGTCAATAGTGGTTTATTTGTTACATACACATAAATGTGTAGTAAAATGAAACATTACCCGCAGTTGAACAATAAGACCAATAAGATTAATCAATAAAAATGCAATAACACATACAATCACAACTAACACCAAACAAAAAGAAACATCCATCACAGTGAGTCTCCTCCAGTCTCTCCTCACTGTGATGGAAGGCCAAAATGTATTTTTCCCTCCCCTCCGTCTTGTCCCGCGGTCAGGCTGTTGGAGTTGCCACGTCGGGGCGGTCGGGGCTCCCGATATTGAAGCCCCCGCTGGGCGGTGAAAAATCCCGCGGCCTCTTTCAGGCCGCGCCGGACGGTGAAAGGTCCGTGGCGGGCCGACCCAAGCCCCGCAATTCGGGGCGGGCGAACACGCTGCCTCTGCGTGTCTATGTGTCTGTGTCTGTGTGTCTGTGTGTCTATGTGTCTGTGTCTGTGTGTCTGTGTGTCTGTGTGTCTGTGTGTCTATGTGTCTGTGTCTGTGTGTCTGTGTGTCTGTGTGTCTGTGTGTCTGTGTGTCTGTGTGTCTGTGTGTCTGTGTGTCTGTGTGTCTGTGTGTCTGTGTGTCTGTGTCTGTGTGTCTCTGTGTCTATGTGTCTGTGTGTCTGTGTGTCTGTGTGTCTGTGTGTCTGTGTGTCTGTGTCTGTGTGTCTGTGTGTCTGTGTCTGTGTGTCTGTGTGTCTGTGTGTCTGTGTCTATGTGTCTGTGTCTGTGTGTCTGTGTGTCTGTGTCTATGTGTCTATGTGTCTATGTCTGTGTGTCTGTGTGTCTGTGTGTCTGTGTGTCTGTGTGTCTGTGTGTCTGTGTGTCTGTGTGTCTGTGTCTGTGTGTCTGTGTGTCTGTGTGTCTGTGTGTCTGTGTCTGTGTCTATGTGTCTGTGTCTATGTGTCTGTGTGTCTGTGTGTCTGTGTGTCTGTCTGTCTATGTGTCTATGTGTCTATGTGTCTGTGTCTATGTGTCTGTGTGTCTGTGTCTATGTGTCTGTGTCTGTGTGTCTGTGTCTATGTGTCTGTGTGTCTGTGTGTCTGTGTCTATGTGTCTGTGTGTCTGTGTCTATGTGTCTGTGTCTGTGTGTCTGTGTCTATGTGTCTGTGTGTCTGTGTCTATGTGTCTGTGTGTCTGTGTCTATGTGTCTGTGTCTGTGTGTCTGTGTGTCTGTGTGTCTGTGTGTCTATGTGTCTGTGTCTGTGTCTGTGTGTCTGTGTGTCTGTGTCTATGTGTCTGTGTCTGTGTGTCTGTGTGTCTGTGTGTCTGTGTGTCTGTGTGTCTGTGTCTATGTGTCTGTGTGTCTGTGTGTCTATGTGTCTGTGTGTCTGTGTGTCTATGTGTCTGTGTCTGTGTGTCTGTGTGTCTGTGTGTCTGTGTCTGTGTGTCTGTGTGTCTGTGTGTCTGTGTGTCTGTGTCTATGTGTCTGTGTGTCTGTGTGTCTGTGTGTCTGTGTCTGTGTGTCTGTGTGTCTGTGTGTCTATGTGTCTGTGTGTCTGTGTGTCTGTGTGTCTGTGTCTGTGTGTCTGTGTCTGTGTGTCTGTGTGTCTGTGTGTCTGTGTGTCTGTGTGTCTGTGTGTCTGTGTGTCTATGTCTGTGTGTCTGTGTGTCTGTGTGTCTGTGTCTGTGTGTCTGTGTCTGTGTCTATGTGTCTGTGTGTCTGTGTGTCTGTGTGTCTGTGTCTGTGTCTATGTGTCTGTGTCTGTGTCTATGTGTCTGTGTCTGTGTCTGTGTGTCTGTGTCTATGTGTCTGTGTCTGTGTGTCTGTGTCTATGTGTCTATGTGTCTGTGTGTCTGTGTCTATGTGTCTATGTGTCTATGTCTGTGTGTCTGTGTGTCTGTGTGTCTGTGTGTCTATGTGTCTGTGTGTCTGTGTGTCTGTGTGTCTGTGTCTGTGTGTCTGTGTGTCTGTGTCTGTGTGTCTGTGTGTCTGTGTCTGTGTGTCTGTGTGTCTGTGTCTGTGTGTCTGTGTCTGTGTCTGTGTCTGTGTGTCTGTGTGTCTGTGTGTCTGTGTGTCTGTGTGTCTGTGTGTCTGTGTGTCTGTGTGTCTGTGTGTCTGTGTGTCTGTGTGTCTGTGTGTCTGTGTGTCTGTGTGTCTGTGTGTCTGTGTGTCAATAGTCAATAGTCAATAGTGGTTTATTTGTTACATACACATAAATGTGTAGTAAAATGAAACATTACCCGCAGTTGAACAATAAGACCAATAAGATTAATCAATAAAAATGCAATAACACATACAATCACAACTAACACCAAACAAAAAGAAACATCCATCACAGTGAGTCTCCTCCAGTCTCTCCTCACTGTGATGGAAGGCCAAAATGTATTTTTCCCTCCCCTCCGTCTTGTCCCGCGGTCAGGCTGTTGGAGTTGCCACGTCGGGGCGGTCGGGGCTCCCGATATTGAAGCCCCCGCTGGGCGGTGAAAAATCCCGCGGCCTCTTTCAGGCCGCGCCGGACGGTGAAAGGTCCGTGGCGGGCCGACCCAAGCCCCGCAATTCGGGGCGGGCGAACACGCTGCCTCTGCGTGTCTATGTGTCTGTGTCTGTGTGTCTGTGTGTCTGTGTGTCTGTGTGTCTGTGTGTCTGTGCCTATGTGTCTATGTGTCTGTGTGTCTGTGTGTCTGTGTGTCTGTGTGTCTGTGTCTGTGTGTCTGTGTGTCTGTGTGTCTGTGTGTCTATGTGTCTATGTGTCTATGTCTGTGTGTCTGTGTGTCTGTGTGTCTGTGTGTCTGTGTGTCTGTGTGTCTGTGTGTCTGTGTGTCTGTGTGTCTGTGTGTCTGTGTGTCTGTGTGTCTGTGTCTGTGTGTCTGTGTCTGTGTGTCTGTGTGTCTGTGTCTGTGTGTCTGTGTGTCTGTGTCTGTGTGTCTGTGTGTCTGTGTGTCTATGTCTGTGTGTCTGTGTGTCTGTGTGTCTATGTGTCTGTGTGTCTGTGTGTCTGTGTGTCTGTGTCTGTGTCTATGTGTCTGTGTGTCTGTGTCTATGTGTCTGTGTCTGTGTCTGTGTGTCTGTGTCTATGTGTCTGTGTCTGTGTGTCTGTGTCTATGTGTCTATGTGTCTGTGTGTCTGTGTCTATGTGTCTATGTGTCTATGTCTGTGTGTCTGTGTGTCTGTGTGTCTGTGTGTCTGTGTGTCTGTGTGTCTGTGTGTCTGTGTCTGTGTCTATGTGTCTGTGTGTCTGTGTCTATGTGTCTGTGTCTGTGTCTGTGTGTCTGTGTCTATGTGTCTGTGTCTGTGTCTGTGTGTCTGTGTCTATGTGTCTATGTGTCTGTGTGTCTGTGTCTATGTGTCTATGTGTCTATGTCTGTGTGTCTGTGTGTCTGTGTGTCTGTGTGTCTATGTGTCTGTGTGTCTGTGTGTCTGTGTGTCTGTGTCTGTGTGTCTGTGTCTGTGTGTCTGTGTGTCTGTGTGTCTGTGTGTCTGTGTGTCTGTGTGTCTGTGTGTCTGTGTGTCTGTGTGTCTGTGTCTGTGTCTATGTGTCTGTGTGTCTGTGTCTATGTGTCTGTGTGTCTGTGTCTGTGTGTCTGTGTCTATGTGTCTGTGTCTGTGTGTCTGTGTCTATGTGTCTGTGTGTCTGTGTCTGTGTGTCTGTGTGTCTGTGTGTCTGTGTGTCTGTGTGTCTGTGTGTCTGTGTGTCTGTGTGTCTATGTCTGTGTGTCTGTGTGTCTGTGTGTCTGTGTCTGTGTGTCTGTGTGTCTGTGTGTCTGTGTGTCTGTGTGTCTGTGTGTCTGTGTGTCTGTGTGTCTGTGTGTCTGTGTCTGTGTGTCTGTGTGTCTGTGTGTCTGTGTGTCTGTGTGTCTGTGTGTCTGTGTCTGTGTGTCTGTGTGTCTGTGTGTCTGTGTGTCTGTGTGTCTGTGTCTGTGTGTCTGTGTGTCTGTGTGTCTATGTCTGTGTGTCTGTGTGTCTGTGTGTCTATGTGTCTGTGTGTCTGTGTGTCTGTGTGTCTGTGTCTGTGTGTCTGTGTCTGTGTGTCTGTGTGTCTGTGTGTCTGTGTGTCTGTGTGTCTGTGTGTCTGTGTGTCTGTGTGTCTGTGTCTGTGTCTGTGTCTGTGTGTCTGTGTCTATGTGTCTGTGTCTGTGTGTCTGTGTCTATGTGTCTGTGTGTCTGTGTCTATGTGTCTGTGTGTCTGTGTCTATGTGTCTGTGTCTGTGTGTCTGTGTGTCTGTGTGTCTGTGTGTCTGTGTGTCTATGTGTCTGTGTCTGTGTGTCTGTGTGTCTGTGTGTCTGTGTGTCTGTGTCTGTGTGTCTGTGTGTCTGTGTGTCTGTGTGTCTGTGTGTCTGTGTGTCTGTGTGTCTGTGTGTCTGTGTGTCTGTGTGTCTGTGTCTGTGTGTCTGTGTGTCTGTGTGTCTATGTGTCTGTGTCTGTGTGTCTGTGTGTCTGTGTGTCTGTGTGTCTGTGTGTCTGTGTGTCTATGTGTCTGTGTGTCTGTGTGTCTGTGTGTCTGTGACTGTATGTCTGTGTGTCTGTGTGTCTGTGTCTATGTGTCTGTGTGTCTGTGTGTCTATGTGTCTGTGTGTCTGTGTGTCTATGTGTCTGTGTCTGTGTGTCTGTATGTCTGTGTGTCTGGGTGTCTATGTGTCTGTGTCTGTGTGTCTGTGTGTCTGTGTGTCTGTGTGTCTGTGTCTGTGTGTCTGTGTGTCTGTGTGTCTGTGTCTATGTGTCTGTGTGTCTGTGTGTCTATGTGTCTGTGTGTCTGTGTGTCTGTGTCTGTGTGTCTGTGTGTCTGTGTCTGTGTGTCTGTGTGTCTGTGTGTCTGTGTGTCTATGTGTCTGTGTCTGTGTGTCTGTGTGTCTGTGTGTCTGTGTGTCTGTGTCTGTGTGTCTGTGTGTCTGTGTGTCTGTGTCTATGTGTCTGTGTCTGTGTGTCTGTGTCTATGTGTCTATGTGTCTGTGTGTCTGTGTCTATGTGTCTATGTGTCTATGTCTGTGTGTCTGTGTGTCTGTGTGTCTGTGTGTCTGTGTGTCTGTGTGTCTGTGTGTCTGTGTGTCTGTGTGTCTGTGTGTCTGTGTCTGTGTGTCTGTGTGTCTGTGTCTGTGTGTCTGTGTGTCTGTGTGTCTGTGTGTCTGTGTGTCTGTGTGTCTGTGTGTCTGTGTGTCTATGTCTGTGTGTCTGTGTGTCTGTGTGTCTGTGTGTCTGTGTGTCTGTGTGTCTGTGTGTCTGTGTGTCTGTGTGTCTGTGTGTCTGTGTGTCTGTGTGTCTGTGTCTGTGTGTCTGTGTCTGTGTGTCTGTGTGTCTGTGTCTGTGTGTCTGTGTCTGTGTGTCTGTGTGTCTGTGTGTCTATGTCTGTGTGTCTGTGTGTCTGTGTGTCTGTGTGTCTGTGTCTGTGTGTCTGTGTCTGTGTGTCTGTGTGTCTGTGTCTGTGTGTCTGTGTGTCTGTGTGTCTGTGTGTCTGTGTGTCTGTGTGTCTGTGTCTATGTGTCTGTGTCTGTGTGTCTGTGTCTATGTGTCTATGTGTCTGTGTGTCTGTGTCTATGTGTCTATGTGTCTATGTCTGTGTGTCTGTGTGTCTGTGTGTCTGTGTGTCTGTGTCTGTGTGTCTGTGTGTCTGTGTGTCTGTGTGTCTGTGTGTCTGTGTGTCTGTGTGTCTGTGTCTATGTGTCTGTGTGTCTGTGTCTATGTGTCTGTGTCTGTGTGTCTGTGTGTCTGTGTGTCTGTGTGTCTATGTGTCTGTGTCTGTGTGTCTATGTGTCTATGTGTCTATGTGTCTGTGTCTGTGTGTCTGTGTGTCTGTGTGTCTGTGTGTCTGTGTCTGTGTGTCTGTGTGTCTGTGTGTCTGTGTGTCTGTGTGTCTGTGTGTCTGTGTGTCTGTGTGTCTATGTGTCTGTGTCTGTGTGTCTGTGTGTCTATGTGTCTGTGTCTGTGTGTCTGTGTGTCTGTGTGTCTGTGTGTCTGTGTGTCTGTGTGTCTATGTGTCTGTGTGTCTGTGTGTCTGTGTGTCTGTGTGTCTGTGTGTCTGTGTGTCTATGTGTCTGTGTCTGTGTGTCTGTGTGTCTATGTGTCTGTGTCTGTGTGTCTGTGTGTCTGTGTGTCTGTGTGTCTGTGTCTGTGTGTCTGTGTGTCTGTGTGTCTGTGTGTCTGTGTGTCTGTGTGTCTGTGTCTGTGTGTCTGTGTGTCTGTGTGTCTGTGTGTCTGTGTGTCTGTGTGTCTGTGTGTCTGTGTGTCTGTGTGTCTGTGTGTCTGTGTCTGTGTGTCTGTGTGTCTGTGTCTGTGTGTCTGTGTGTCTGTGTGTCTGTGTCTATGTGTCTGTGTCTGTGTGTCTGTGTGTCTGTGTCTATGTGTCTATGTGTCTGTGTGTCTGTGTCTATGTGTCTATGTGTCTATGTCTGTGTGTCTGTGTGTCTGTGTGTCTGTGTGTCTGTGTGTCTGTGTGTCTGTGTGTCTGTGTGTCTGTGTGTCTGTGTGTCTGTGTGTCTGTGTCTGTGTCTATGTGTCTGTGTGTCTGTGTGTCTGTGTGTCTGTGTCTGTGTCTGTGTCTATGTGTCAGTGTCTGTGTGTCTGTGTGTCTGTGTGTCTGTGTGTCTGTCTGTCTATGTGTCTATGTGTCTATGTGTCTGTGTCTATGTGTCTGTGTGTCTGTGTCTATGTGTCTGTGTCTGTGTGTCTGTGTCTATGTGTCTGTGTGTCTGTGTGTCTGTGTCTATGTGTCTGTGTGTCTGTGTCTATGTGTCTGTGTCTGTGTGTCTGTGTCTATGTGTCTGTGTGTCTGTGTCTATGTGTCTGTGTGTCTGTGTCTATGTGTCTGTGTCTGTGTGTCTGTGTGTCTGTGTGTCTGTGTGTCTATGTGTCTGTGTCTGTGTGTCTGTGTGTCTGTGTGTCTGTGTGTCTGTGTGTCTGTGACTGTATGTCTGTGTGTCTGTGTGTCTGTGTGTCTGTGTCTATGTGTCTGTGTGTCTGTGTGTCTATGTGTCTGTGTGTCTGTGTGTCTGTGTGTCTATGTGTCTGTGTCTGTGTGTCTGTGTCTGTGTGTCTGTGTGTCTGTGTGTCTGTGTGTCTGTGTCTGTGTGTCTGTGTGTCTGTGTCTGTGTGTCTGTGTGTCTGTGTGTCTGTGTCTATGTGTCTGTGTCTGTGTGTCTGTGTCTATGTGTCTATGTGTCTGTGTGTCTGTGTCTATGTGTCTATGTGTCTATGTCTGTGTGTCTGTGTGTCTGTGTGTCTGTGTGTCTGTGTGTCTGTGTGTCTGTGTGTCTGTGTGTCTGTGTCTGTGTCTATGTGTCTGTGTGTCTGTGTGTCTGTGTGTCTGTGTGTCTGTGTGTCTGTCTGTCTATGTGTCTATGTGTCTATGTGTCTGTGTCTATGTGTCTGTGTGTCTGTGTCTATGTGTCTGTGTCTGTGTGTCTGTGTCTATGTGTCTGTGTGTCTGTGTGTCTGTGTCTATGTGTCTGTGTGTCTGTGTCTATGTGTCTGTGTCTGTGTGTCTGTGTCTATGTGTCTGTGTGTCTGTGTCTATGTGTCTGTGTGTCTGTGTCTATGTGTCTGTGTCTGTGTGTCTGTGTGTCTGTGTGTCTGTGTGTCTATGTGTCTGTGTCTGTGTGTCTGTGTGTCTGTGTGTCTGTGTGTCTGTGACTGTATGTCTGTGTGTCTGTGTGTCTGTGTGTATGTGTCTGTGTGTCTGTGTGTCTATGTGTCTGTGTGTCTGTGTGTCTATGTGTCTGTGTCTGTGTGTCTGTGTGTCTGTGTGTCTGTGTCTGTGTGTCTGTGTGTCTGTGTGTCTGTGTCTGTGTGTCTGTGTGTCTGTGTGTCTGTGTGTCTATGTGTCTGTGTCTGTGTGTCTGTGTGTCTGTGTGTCTGTGTGTCTGTGTCTGTGTGTCTGTGTGTCTGTGTGTCTGTGTCTATGTGTCTGTGTCTGTGTGTCTGTGTCTATGTGTCTATGTGTCTGTGTGTCTGTGTCTATGTGTCTATGTGTCTATGTCTGTGTGTCTGTGTGTCTGTGTGTCTGTGTGTCTGTGTGTCTGTGTGTCTGTGTCTGTGTCTGTGTCTATGTGTCTGTGTCTGTGTGTCTGTGTGTCTGTGTGTCTGTGTGTCTGTGTGTCTGTGTGTCTGTGTGTCTGTCTGTCTGTGTCTGTGTGTCTGTGTCTGTGTGTCTGTGTGTCTGTGTCTGTGTGTCTGTGTCTGTGTCTGTGTGTCTGTGTCTGTGTGTCTATGTCTGTGTGTCTGTGTGTCTGTGTGTCTATGTGTCTGTGTGTCTTTGTCTGTGTGTCTGTGTCTGTGTGTCTGTGTGTCTGTGTGTCTGTGTGTCTGTGTGTCTGTGTGTCTGTGTGTCTGTGTGTCTGTGTGTCTGTGTGTCTGTGTGTCTGTGTGTCTGTGTGTCTGTGTCTGTGTGTCTGTGTCTATGTGTCTGTGTGTCTATGTGTCTGTGTCTGTGTGTCTGTGTGTCTGTGTGTCTATGTGTCTGTGTCTATGTGTCTGTGTCTGTGTGTCTGTGTCTATGTGTCTGTGTGTCTGTGTCTATGTGTCTGTGTGTCTGTGTGTCTGTGTCTGTGTGTCTGTGTGTCTGTGTGTCTATGTGTCTGTGTCTGTGTGTCTGTGTGTCTGTGTGTCTGTGTGTCTGTGTGTCTGTGTGTCTGTGTGTCTGTGTGTCTGTGTGTCTGTGTGTCTGTGTCTGTGTGTCTGTGTCTGTGTGTCTGTGTGTCTGTGTGTCTGTGTGTATGTGTGTCTGTGTGTCTGTGTCTGTGTCTATGTGTCTGTGTGTCTGTGTGTCTGTGTGTCTGTGTCTGTGTCTGTGTCTATGTGTCTGTGTCTGTGTGTCTGTGTGTCTGTGTGTCTGTGTGTCTGTGTGTCTGTGTGTCTGTGTGTCTGTGTCTGTGTCTATGTGTCTGTGTCTGTGTGTCTGTGTGTCTGTGTGTCTGTGTGTCTGTGTGTCTGTGTGTCTGTGTGTCTGTGTGTCTGTGTGTCTGTGTGTCTGTGTGTCTGTGTGTCTGTGTGTCTGTGTGTCTGTGTGTCTGTGTCTGTGTCTGTGTGTCTGTGTCTATGTGTCTATGTGTCTGTGTGTCTGTGTGTCTGTGTCTATGTGTCTATGTGTCTATGTGTCTGTGTCTGTGTGTCTGTTTTTCTGTGTGTCTGTGTGTCTGTGTGTCTGTGTGTCTGTGTCTGTGTCTGTGTCTATGTGTCTATGTGTCTATGTGTCTGTGTCTATGTGTCTGTGTGTCTGTGTCTATGTGTCTGTGTCTGTGTGTCTGTGTCTATGTGTCTGTGTGTCTGTGTCTGTGTCTATGTGTCTATGTGTCTGTGTGTCTGTGTCTATGTGTCTGTGTGTCTGTGTCTATGTGTCTGTGTGTCTGTGTCTACGTGTCTGTGTGTCTGTGTCTATGTGTCTGTGTGTCTGTGTCTATGTGTCTGTGTGTCTGTGTCCATGTGTCAGTGTGTCTGTGTCTATGTGTCTGTGTGTCTGTGTCTATGTGTCTGTGTGTCTGTGTCTGTGTGTCTGTGTGTCTGTGTCTGTGTCTGTGTGTCTGTGTCTGTGTGTCTGTGTGTCTGTGTCTATGTGTCTGTGTGTCTGTGTCTATGTGTCTATGTGTCTGTGTCTGTGTGTCTGTGTCTATGTGTCTATGTGTCTATGTGTCTGTGTCTGTGTGTCTGTGTCTATGTGTCTGTGTGTCTGTGTCTATGTGTCTATGTGTCTGTGTCTGTGTGTCTGTGTCTATGTGTCTGTGTGTCTGTGTCTGTGTCTATGTGTCTATGTGTCTGTGTGTCTGTGTCTATGTGTCTGTGTGTCTGTGTCTATGTGTCTGTGTCTATGTGTCTGTGTGTCTGTGTCTATGTGTCTGTGTCTATGTGTCTGTGTCTGTGTCTGTGTGTCTGTGTCTGTGTGTCTGTGTCTGTGTGTCTGTGTCTGTGTGTCTGTGTCTGTGTGTCTGTGTCTATGTGTCTGTGTATCTGTGTGTCTATGTGTCTGTGTGTCTGTGTGTCTATGTGTCTGTGTCTCTGTGTCTGTGTGTCTGTGTGTCTGTGTGTCTGTGTGTCTGTGTGTCTGTGTGTCTGTGTGTCTGTCTGTGTGTCTGTGTGTCTGTGTGTCTGTGTGTCTGTGTCTGTGTGTCTGTGTGTCTGTGTGTCTGTGTCTGTGTGTCTGTGTCTGTGTGTCTGTGTGTCTGTGTGTCTATGTGTCTGTGTCTGTGTGTCTGTGTGTCTGTGTGTCTGTGTGTCTGTGTCTGTGTGTCTGTGTCTATGTGTCTATGTGTCTGTGTGTCTGTGTCTATGTGTCTATGTGTCTATGTCTGTGTGTCTGTGTGTCTGTGTGTCTGTGTGTCTGTGTGTCTGTGTGTCTGTGTGTCTGTGTGTCTGTGTGTCTGTGTGTCTGTGTGTCTGTGTGTCTGTGTCTGTGTGTCTGTGTCTGTGTGTCTGTGTGTCTGTGTGTCTGTGTGTCTGTGTGTCTGTGTCTGTGTGTCTGTGTGTCTGTGTGTCTGTGTGTCTGTGTCTGTGTGTCTGTGTGTCTGTGTGTCTGTGTGTCTGTGTGTCTGTGTCTATGTGTCTATGTGTCTATGTCTGTGTGTCTGTGTGTCTGTGTGTCTGTGTGTCTGTGTGTCTGTGTGTCTGTGTGTCTGTGTGTCTGTGTGTCTGTGTGTCTGTGTGTCTGTGTCTGTGTCTATGTGTCTGTGTGTCTGTGTGTCTGTGTGTCTGTGTCTGTGTCTGTGTCTATGTGTCTGTGTGTCTGTGTCTGTGTCTATGTGTCTGTGTGTCTGTGTGTCTGTGTGTCTGTGTGTCTGTGTGTCTATGTGTCTGTGTCTATGTGTCTATGTGTCTGTGTCTGTGTGTCTGTGTGTCTGTGTGTCTGTGTCTGTGTGTCTATGTGTCTGTGTGTCTGTGTCTGTGTGTCTGTGTGTCTGTGTCTGTGTGTCTATGTGTCTGTGTCTGTGTCTATGTGTCTATGTGTCTGTGTGTCTGTGTGTCTGTGTCTGTGTGTCTGTGTGTCTGTGTCTGTGTGTCTATGTGTCTGTGTCTATGTGTCTGTGTGTCTGTGTGTCTGTGTGTCTGTGTGTCTATGTGTCTATGTGTCTATGTGTCTGTGTCTGTGTGTCTGTGTGTCTGTGTGTCTGTGTCTATGTGTCTATGTGTCTGTGTCTATGTTTCTGTGTGTCTGTGTCTATGTGTCTGTGTCTGTGTGTCTGTGTCTGTGTGTCTGTGTGTCTGTGTGTCTGTGTGTCTGTGTGTCTATGTGTCTGTGTCTGTGTGTCTGTGTGTCTGTGTCTATGTGTCTGTGTCTGTGTGTCTGTGTCTGTGTGTCTGTGTCTGTGTGTCTGTGTGTCTGTGTGTCTATGTGTCTGTGTCTGTGTGTCTGTGTGTCTGTGTGTCTGTGTGTCTGTGTGTCTGTGTGTCTGTGTGTCTATGTGTCTGTGTCTATGTGTCTATGTGTCTGTGTCTATGTGTCTGTGTGTCTGTGTCTATGTGTCTGTGTCTGTGTGTCTGTGTCTGTGTGTCTGTGTGTCTGTGTGTCTGTGTGTCTGTGTCTGTGTGTCTGTGTGTCTGTGTCTGTGTGTCTGTGTGTCTGTGTCTGTGTGTCTGTGTGTCTATGTGTCTATGTGTCTATGTGTCTATGTGTCTGTGTGTCTGTGTCTATGTGTCTGTGTCTGTGTGTCTGTGTCTGTGTGTCTGTGTGTCTGTGTCTATGTGTCTGTGTCTGTGTGTCTGTGTGTCTGTGTCTATGTGTCTGTGTCTGTGTGTCTGTGTCTGTGTGTCTGTGTCTGTGTGTCTGTGTGTCTGTGTCTATGTGTCTGTGTCTGTGTGTCTGTGTGTCTGTGTGTCTGTGTGTCTGTGTCTGTGTGTCTGTGTCTATGTGTCTATGTGTCTATGTGTCTGTGTGTCTGTGTCTGTGTGTCTGTGTCTGTGTGTCTGTGTCTGTGTGTCTGTGTCTATGTGTCTGTGTCTGTGTGTCTATGTGTCTGTGTCTGTGTGTCTGTGTGTCTATGTGTCTGTGTCTGTGTGTCTATGTGTCTATGTGTCTGTGTCTGTGTGTCTGTGTGTCTGTGTGTCTGTGTCTGTGTGTCTATGTGTCTATGTGTCTATGTGTCTATGTGTCTGTGTGTCTGTGTCTGTGTGTCTATGTGTCTGTGTGTCTGTGTCTATGTGTCTGTGTCTGTGTGTCTGTGTCTGTGTGTCTGTGTGTCTGTGTGTCTGTGTCTGTGTGTCTGTGTGTCTGTGTGTCTGTGTGTCTGTGTGTCTGTGTGTCTATGTGTCTGTGTGTCTGTGTCTGTGTGTCTGTGTCTGTGTGTCTGTGTGTCTGTGTGTCTATGTGTCTGTGTCTGTGTCTGTGTGTCTGTGTGTCTATGTGTCTGTGTCTGTGTGTCTGTGTGTCTGTGTGTCTGTGTGTCTGTGTGTCTGTGTCTGTGTGTCTGTGTGTCTGTGTCTGTGTGTCTGTGTGTCTGTGTGTCTGTGTGTCTGTGTGTCTGTGTGTCTGTGTGTCTGTGTGTCTGTGTGTCTGTGTCTGTGTGTCTGTGTGTCTATGTGTCTGTGTGTCTGTGTGTCTGTGTGTCTGTGTCTGTGTGTCTGTGTGTCTGTGTCTGTGTGTCTGTGTCTGTGTGTCTGTGTGTCTGTGTCTGTGTGTCTGTGTCTGTGTGTCTGTGTGTCTGTGTCTGTGTGTCTGTGTGTCTATGTGTCTGTGTGTCTGTGTGTCTATGTGTCTGTGTGTCTGTGTCTGTGTGTCTGTGTGTCTGTGTGTCTGTGTGTCTGTGTGTCTGTGTGTCTGTGTCTATGTGTCTGTGTCTGTATGTCTGTGTCTGTGTGTCTGTGTCTGTGTGTCTGTGTGTCTATGTGTCTGTGTGTCTGTGTGTCTATGTGTCTGTGTGTCTGTGTCTGTGTGTCTGTGTCTGTGTCTGTGTGTCTGTGTGTCTGTGTCTGTGTGTCTGTGTCTGTGTGTCTGTGTCTGTGTGTCTATGTGTCTGTGTGTCTGTGTGTCTGTGTGTCTGTGTCTATGTGTCTGTGTCTGTGTGTCTGTGTCTGTGTGTCTGTGTCTGTGTGTCTGTGTGTCTGTGTCTATGTGTCTGTGTCTGTGTGTCTGTGTGTCTGTGTGTCTGTGTGTCTGTGTCTGTGTGTCTGTGTCTGTGTGTCTGTGTCTGTGTGTCTGTGTCTATGTGTCTGTGTCTGTGTGTCTGTGTGTCTATGTGTCTGTGTCTGTGTGTCTATGTGTCTATGTGTCTGTGTGTCTGTGTGTCTGTGTGTCTGTGTCTGTGTGTCTATGTGTCTATGTGTCTATGTGTCTATGTGTCTGTGTGTCTGTGTCTGTGTGTCTATGTGTCTGTGTGTCTGTGTCTATGTGTCTGTGTCTGTGTGTCTGTGTCTGTGTGTCTGTGTCTGTGTGTCTGTGTGTCTGTGTGTCTGTGTGTCTATGTGTCTGTGTGTCTGTGTCTGTGTGTCTGTGTGTCTGTGTCTGTGTGTCTGTGTGTCTGTGTGTCTATGTGTCTGTGTCTGTGTGTCTGTGTGTCTATGTGTCTGTGTCTGTGTCTGTGTGTCTGTGTGTCTGTGTGTCTGTGTCTGTGTGTCTGTGTGTCTGTGTCTGTGTGTCTGTGTGTCTGTGTGTCTGTGTGTCTGTGTGTCTGTGTGTCTATGTGTCTGTGTCTGTGTGTCTGTGTGTCTATGTGTCTGTGTGTCTGTGTGTCTGTGTGTCTGTGTGTCTGTATGTCTGTGTGTCTATGTGTCTGTGTGTCTGTGTCTGTGTGTCTGTGTGTCTGTGTGTCTGTGTGTCTGTGTCTATGTGTCTGTGTCTGTATGTCTGTGTCTGTGTGTCTGTGTCTGTGTGTCTGTGTGTCTATGTGTCTGTGTGTCTGTGTGTCTATGTGTCTGTGTGTCTGTGTCTGTGTGTCTGTGTCTGTGTCTGTGTGTCTGTGTGTCTGTGTCTGTGTGTCTGTGTCTGTGTGTCTGTGTCTGTGTGTCTATGTGTCTGTGTGTCTGTGTGTCTGTGTGTCTGTGTCTGTGTGTCTGTGTCTGTGTGTCTGTGTGTCTGTGTGTCTGTGTGTCTGTGTGTCTGTGTGTCTGTGTGTCTGTGTGTCTGTGTGTCTGTGTCTGTGTGTCTGTGTGTCTGTGTTTCTGTGTGTCTGTGTCTGTGTGTCTGTGTCTGTGTGTCTGTGTCTATGTGTCTGTGTCTGTGTGTCTGTGTGTCTGTGTGTCTGTGTGTCTATGTGTCTGTGTGTCTGTGTCTGTGTGTCTGTGTGTCTGTGTGTCTGTGTGTCTGTGTGTCTGTGTCTATGTGTCTGTGTCTGTATGTCTGTGCCTGTGTGTCTGTGTCTGTGTGTCTGTGTGTCTATGTGTCTGTGTGTCTGTGTGTCTATGTGTCTGTGTGTCTGTGTCTGTGTGTCTGTGTCTGTGTGTCTGTGTCTGTGTGTCTGTGTGTCTGTGTCTGTGTGTCTGTGTCTGTGTGTCTATGTGTCTATGTGTCTGTGTGTCTGTGTGTCTGTGTCTGTGTGTCTGTGTGTCTGTGTGTCTGTGTCTGTGTGTCTGTGTCTGTGTGTCTGTGTCTATGTGTCTGTGTCTGTGTGTCTGTATGTTTGTGTGTTTGTATGTTTCTATGTTTCTATGACCTTATCCTTGTATTTCAAGTGCTCTTAATTGTGTCATGTTTCAGTTCACAGACTCTAAAGAAGGGTCTCGACTCAAAACTATTGATCAAACTCTGAAGAAGGGTCTCGACCCAAAACGTCACCTATTCCTTCTCTCCAGAGATGCTGCCTGTCCCGCTGAGTTGCTCCAGCACTTTCTGTCTGTCTTCAGTTTAAGCCAGCATCTGTAGTTCCTTCCTGCACATTTCCTCCACACTTCCTTCACTTTAACACCTCTCCTTCAACAATTAGTCTGAAGATATCTGCCAAAGAAAGAGAGTATTACTTTCAGCAGCGATTGAACAATTTTCCTCACCTGAAAACCAGGTGTATTATATGTTGTCTGAAAATAAACAGCTTTTCCCCACCCAACCGAATAGACAAATAGAAGCAGATTCAAGATTCAAGATTCAAGATTAAATTTATTGCAACATGTACCAATTAAGGTGCAGTGAAATTTGCGTTACCATACAGCCATACTAAGTAAAAAGCAATAAGACACACAGCCACATAAAATAAAATTTAACATAAACATCCACCACAGCGGATTCCACATTCCTCACTGTGATGGAAGGTAATAAAGTTCAACCATATCATATCATATATCATATCATCATATATATACAGCCGGAAACAGGCCTTTTCGGCCCTCCAAGTCCGTGCCGCCCAGCGATCCCCGTACATTAACACTATCCTACACCCACTAGGGACAATTTTTACATTTACCCAGCCAATTAACCTACATACCTGTACGTCTTTGGAGTGTGGGAGGAAACCGAAGATCTCGGAGAAAACCCACGCAGGTCACGGGGAGAACGTACAAACTCCTTACAGTGCAGCACCCGTAGTCAGGATCGAACCTGAGTCTCTGGCGCTGCATTCGCTGTAAAGCAGCAACTCTACCGCTGCGCTACCGTGCCATCTTCCTCTTTGTTCACCCGCGGTAGGGGCTGTTGAACCGTCCACAGTCGCCGCTGCCGACTGTCTGAGGCCCCTCGCGTCGGGGCGATCGAAACTCCCCACGTCGGCATGGAGCTCCCGAGTCGGCCTCTTCTTACCAGAGACCGCGGGCTTCACGGTGTTAAAATCCACAGGCCCCGCGGTTGGAGCTCTCCACAGTCGATCCTCGGCAAAGGATCGCAGCTCCATGATGTTAAAGCACCGGGCCGGTCTCCAGGAAAGGCCGCCAACTCCTCGATGTTAGGCCGCAGTGGGGACTGAGATACGACACGGAGAAAGATCGCACCTCCGTCGAGGTAAGAAATTGAAAAAATGTTTCCCCCAATTCCCTCCCCCCCACCCCCACCACCCACATAAAACAAACCAAGAAACACTAAAACATACTTTAACACATACTTAAAATAACAAAAACAGTAGAGAGGACAGACAGAGAGGCAAGGCAACCAATGCTGGTGGCGCCACCCGGTGTTTACTTGCTGTTGTGATTAGAATGCAGGACAGTGCCTTCAATGCATCAGCCAGTGGATAATTACACTTATGATGAACAGCATGTAACATAACACAGTTGTTGGCCACATGATTAGATATTCTAATTCACACGGTTCACACATGCATGTGAACTGTAAACATCTGTACGATCAGTGGTTTAATGGTGCGAGGAAAAGCAAAGCGCTATGTTTTTGACACTGAGTGCTTTACTTTAGTTTATTTATTGTCACGTGTAAAGCTTTTGTTGCGTGCTAACAAGTCAGCGGAAAGACAATCCGTGATTACGATCAAGCCGTTTAGTGTGTACAGATACATGGTAAAGAGAATAACGTTTAGTGCAAGGTAAAGCCAGTAAAGTCCAATCAAAGATAGTCCGAGGGTCTCCATTGAGGTGGACAGCAGTTCAAGACTGCTCTCTAATTGTGGTAGGATGAGCCTGATAACAGATGGGAAGAAACTGAACTTAGTCTGAAGAAGAGTCTCCCATTCCTTCTCTCCAGGAATGCTGCCTGTCCCGCTGAGTTACTCCAGCTTTTTGTGTCTATCTGGGGAAGAAACTATCCCTGAATCTGGAGGTGTGCGTTTTCACACTTCTGTGCCTTTTACTTGATGGGAGAGGGGAGAAGAATGAGTGGCCGGGGTGCGACTTGTCCTTGATTATGCAGATGGCCTTGCCGAGGTTTAGTTCCTGTGTTTCAGTAAATACATTCAAATTTATTTGCATTTATTTCTATTATAGGATGCTTTATACATTAGTTGGTGCATGTGTATAAAGATCTTGCCATGGGCATGGCTGGTCAATAATTTCTATTGGAATGCAGTATGTTAGGGTTAGATTTAAATCACTGATGTTTTTTTACAGAAGCGACAAGTAGCTTGATCTGTACTTCATCAATTCAATTGGCTTCTACCATTCAATGTCAAAAGAGCAATGTTCATAGTTATACAGCACAGCAACCAGCCATTCAGCCCACTAGATCCAAGCTGACCTTTTTCCCCAGCTCCACTAAACCCATTTGCTTGCATTATACCTTATCGTTCTGCACCTTGCATGATTAAACACTTTTCAAAATGCCTCTTAAATATGTAGGAAGGAACTGCAGATGCTGATTTACAATGAAAATAGAGACACAAAATACTGGAGTAACTCAACGGGTCAGGCGGCATCTCTGGAGAAATGAAACAGGTGACGTTTTGGGTCGAGGCCCTTCTTCAGACTCTTTACTATGTTCTTAAATATAGTAATTGAGTCTAATTCCATCACATCCTCTGGCAAAGCATTGAAGATATCATAGGTTCATAAGTTATAGGAGCACAATTAGGCCATTCGGCCCATCAAGTTTACTCCGCTATTCAAACATGGCTGCTCTATCTCTCCCTCTTAACCCCATTCTCCTGCCTTCTCCCCGTAATGCCTGACACCTGTATTAATCAAGAATCTTTCTATCTTTGCCTTAAAAAGGTACATTGACGGCCTCCACAGCCTTCTGTAACACTGAATTTCTCAGATTCACCACCCTCTGACTAAAGAAGTTCAATAGACAATAGACAATAGGTGCAGGAGTAGGCCATTCAGCCCTTCAACCCAGCACCACCATTCATGGCTGATCATTCTCAATCAGTACCCTGTTCCTGCCTTCCTAACCTCACACTTATCCACATTCCTCCTCATCTCCTTTCTAAAGGTACATCCTTTTATTCTGCGGCTTTGGGTTCTGGTCCTAGACTCTCCCACTAGTGGAAACATCTTCTTTTCATCCACTCTATCCAGGCCTTTCACTGTTCGGTAAGTTTCAATGAAGTCCCCCCTCATTCTTCTAAACGTCAGCGAGTACAGGCCCAGTGCCATCAGACGCTCATCATATGTTAACCCAATCATTCCTGGGATCATTCTCGTAAACCTCCTCCAGACCTCCTCCAACGCCAGCACATCCTTCCACAGATTATAGGGGCCACAACTACTCGCAATACTCCAAATGCAGTCCGACGAGTGTCTTATAGAGTCTCAGCATTACATCCCTGTTATTGTACTCTCATCCTCTCAAAATAAATACTAGCGTTGCATTTGCTTTCCTTACTACTGATTCGATTTGCAAATGACCGTTTTGGGAATCATGCATAGTTTATACCTTTATTCCTACTAGCAAAATATATGACTCCACACTTTGCTACGTGAATTCCATCTGCCACTCCTCTGCCCACTCTCCCAACCTGTCTCAGTCCTTCTGCAGAGTCCCTGCTTTCTCTACACTACCTGCCCCTCCACCTATTTTCGTATCATCTGCAAACTTGGCCACAAAGCCTTCAATCCCCTCGTCCAAATCATTGATATTCAACGTGAAGAGTAACGGCCCCAGCACCGAGCCCTGCAGAACTCCACTAGCCACTGGCAGCCACCCAGATAAAGCCCCCTTTATTGCCACTCTTTGCCTTCTGCCACCCAGCCAGCCTGCTATCCATGCCTGTATCTGCCCTCTGATACCATGGGCTCTTACCTTCCTTAGCAGTTTGTTTTGCGTACAACCTAGGCAGTACATAAGTGTTGCCACATGTTTGTGCCGGCAAAGTAACAAAAGTACCGAACAGTCCTATCTCCTGCTAGTCACTGCACATGGCAGAGGTCCCCCCTCCCACACGCCAGATCCCCCTTTGTTCTCTGTGGCCCCCACTCACTCTGCGTCCCCCATTGTTCACGACAGCTCTCTGCCGCGTCCCCCTTTGCTCTTCGCGGCCCCCCCCACCCTTCCGCCATTGTCTTTGGCAGCCCGCCACCATGTCCCCCCATTCCTCACGCTGGTCCACCTCGCTCTCGGTCCCTCCTTGCTCTTGGTGGTGCGGTTCCATCGATGCTGGTGGCTCGGGGATGATGTGGAGTCTGTGGTGGGTGAGCCGGGCCTACTCGGTCATCGGCACGGATGAGTTGGGCCTGCTCACTGGGAGTGTCCCAGCCCGCTGCTCACTGGGAGTTAGGGTTGCCAACTGTCCCGTATTAGCAGCGACATCCAGTATTTTTAGCTAAATTGGTTTGTCCCGTATCAGACCGCCCTTGTCCCATATAGGCCGGGGGGGGGGGGGGGGGCTGTAGGTCCGGACACTGTAGGTCTGGACTTAGTAGGCCCGGGGGCCGCCTAACAGATGTTGCATAGCAACCCGCCTCCTGGCTCGGGCGGCAGCCATTGGTGGAGTGGGAGCACATGGCCGCTGACTGGGTGAGGTCACGTGGGCGCTGACTGGGTGAGGGACTGGGTGACGTCGCCTTTTATCCCTTATTTGGGAGTGAGATAGTTGGCACCACTATTAGGAGTGTCCCGGCCTGCTGCTCACTGGGAGTGTCCCAACCATAGTCATAGAGTGATACAGTGTGGAAACAGGCCCTTCATAGAGTCATAGAGTGATATAGTGTGGAAACAGGCCCTTCATAGAGTCATAGAGTGATACAGTGTGGAAACAGGCCCTTCATAGAGTCATAGAGTGATATAGTGTGGAAACAGGCCCTTCATAGAGTCATAGAGTGATATAGTGTGGAAACAGGCCCTTCATAGAGTCATAGAGTGATACAGTGTGGAAACAGGCCCTTGGGCCCAACTTGCCCACACCGGCCAACATGTCCCAGCTACACTAGTCCCACCTGTCTGCGTTTGGTCCACATCCCTCCAAACCTGTCCTATCCATGTACCTATCTAACAGTTTCTAAAACGTTGGGATAGTCCCTGCCTCAACTCTGGCAGCTTGTTCCATATACCCACCACCCTTTGTATGAAAAAGCTACCCCTCAGATTCTAATTAAATCTTTTCCCCTTCACCTTAAACCAATGCCCTCTGGTCCTCGATTCACCTATTCTGGGCAAGAGACTCTGTGCATCTACCAGATCTATTTCTGTCATGATTTTATGCACCTCAATAAGACCACCCCTCATACTCCTGCGCTCCAAGAATACTCAACCTCTCCTGATAGCTCAGACCGTCTAGACCTGGCAACATTCTTGGAAATCGTCTGCACTCTCGTTAGCTTGACAACATCTTTCCTATAACACGGTGCCTGGAATTGAACACAATACTCTAAATACAATTGCAACATGATCTCCCAATATCTATACTCAATACTCTGATCGATGAAGGCCACTGTGCCAAAAGCCTTTTGGACCACCTTATCTACCTGCAGTTCCTTCTCGGCCACCTCCCTTCCCACCAGGTCCCTCTTTGTTCTCACCCCCCCCCCCCCCCTCCCCCAACCACCCTCGCCAGGTCCCTCTTTTTTTCTTGGTGGCAAGGCCTCCATCTACCTTTCCGAAGGGGAAATCATGCTTGACTAATCACCTGGAATTTTTTGAGGGTGTAACCTAGAATGGATAAGGGAGAGCCAGTGGATGTGGTGTATCTAGACTTTCAAAAAGCCTTTGACAAGGTCCCACACAAGTGTAGTCCCACACAAGTGTGCAAAAGTAGAGCACATGATATGGTATTGACATGGGTCAATGATAAGGTATTGACATGGATAAAGAAATGGTTGGCAGACAGGAAGCAAAGAGTAGGAATTAATGGAAGAAAGTAGAAATTCCTTTTCAGAATGGCACGCAGTGACTAATGGACTGCCGCAAGGCTCAGTGCCGGGACCCCAGTTATTTACAATATATATTAACGATTTAGACAAAGGAATTAAATGTAACGTCTCCAAGTTTGCAGATGAGTGGCAGTGTGAGCCGGGTTTGCTGGGTGGCAGTGTGAGCCGCGAGAAGGATGCCATGAGGCTGCAGCGTGATTTGGATAGGTTGGGTTAGTAGGCAGATGTATGGCAGATGCAGTGTAATGTGGATAAATGTGAGGTTATCCACTTTGGTGGCAAAAACAAGATGGCAGATTATTATCTGAATGGTATCAGATTAGGAAAAGGGGAGGTGCAACAAGACCTGGGTGTCCTTGTACATCAGTCACTGAAAGTAAGCATGCAGGTACAACAGGCAGTGAAGAAAGCAAATGGCATGTTGGCCTTCATAGCGAAAGGATTTGAGTATAGGAGCATAGAGGTCCTAATGCAGTTGTACACGACCCTGGTGAGACCGCACCTGGAGTACTGTGCGCAGTTTTGGTCTAGTTTGAGGAAGGATATTCTTGCTATTGAGGGAGTGCAGTGTAGGTTCACCAGGTTGATTCCCGGGATGGCGGGACTGACATATGATGACAGAATGGATCGACTGTACTTATATTCACTGTAATTTAGTAGGATGAGAGGGGATCTTATAGAAACATATGAAATTGGAGGGATTGGACAGGCTAGATGCAGGAAACATGTTCCCGATGTTGGGGGAGTCCAGAACCAGGGGCCACAGTTTAAGAATAAGGGGTAGGCCATTTAGGACTGAGATGAGAAAAAACGTTTTCACCCAGAGAGTTATGGAATGTGTGGAATTCTCTGCCTCAGAAGGCAATGGAGGCCAATTCACTGGATGTTTTCAAGAGAGAGTTGGACACAGGTCTTAGGGCTATCAGAATCATGGGATATGGGGAGAAGGCAGGAACGGGGTATTGATTCTGGATGATCAGCCATGATCACATTAAATGGCTCAAAGGGCTGAATGGCCTACTCCTGCACCTATTTCCTATGTTTTTATGTTTTGCCTGATGGGAGAGGGGAGAAGAGGGAGTGGCCAAGGTGCAACTCGTCCTTGATTATGCTGCTGGCATTGCCGAGGCAGCATGAATTGTAAATGGAGTCAATGGTTTGAGTGATGGTCTGGGCTGCGTCCACAATTTGCTGCAAATATCTGCCTAGAATTTAGTCCTCTGTATTTCCTGCTAAATGCACCATGGATGTGTCAGTATAGTACATTCTGCCTCCTAAATTCAATTCTAAATGATGAAAGCAATGTAACAGCATCCACACGACTGTATAACTTATGGAGTGCCACTGACTGGGGGCGGATTTCCCACGTGGATGTACATGTTGAATAGCTAAAGAGCAATCCCGAGAGCGATGGGGGTCTGGAACGCACTGCAGGAGTGCTGGTGGAGGCAGATACGATTGTGGCATTTAAGAGGTACATGGAAACGCAAGGAATAAAGGGGTATGGATCATGTTCTGGCAGATGAGATCAGTTCAGCTTTAACGCGGAAGGCTCAGAATCTGGATTTTTTTTACCTAATTCCAACAAAACACGAATGTGTTCATATTAAATGTGTCTGGCACCCTCATTCCTGCAGGCAGGTAGAAGTAACACTCAATTGGCTTCAGTTAGCTCATTAACTATTTTTTTCATTTCGTTTAGTTTAGAAATGTCAGTCCCTTTCGGCCCACCGGGTCCGCGCCGACCAGCGATCCCCGCACACTAACACCATTCTACACCCACTAGGGACAATTTTTACATTTACCAAGCCAATTAACCTACAAACCTGTACGTCTTTGGAGTGTGGAAGGAAACTGAAGATCTCGGAGAAAACCCACGCAGGACACGGGGAGAACGTACAAACTCCGTACAGACAGCACCCGTAGTCGGGATGGAATCCGGGTCTCCGGCGCTGCATTCGCTGTAAGGCGTCAACTCTACCGCTGCGACACTGTCTCCAAATAACTACATATCTTAACCAATCGCAAGTATTTCCTCCAACTACATTTTGGGAAGATCAAAGACCAGACTCTGGTCCCACATCATCCCTCTCCCTTGGAACTGGCTGAATCTGAACCCGACCATTAACATGCGTTGTGGTCTGAAGATAGTTCTCAACCCGAAACATCACCTATTCCTTTTCTCCAGAGATGCTGTCTGTTCCGCTGAGTTACTCCAGCATTTTGTGTCCCTCGTTGGTTTAAACCAGCATCTGCAGTTCCTTCCTGCACTTTATAAGCTTTTACAGGCTTGGTCACCTCTTTGAATCTTTGTCGAGTTTAAAAGCGAACAATGGCAGCATCACTAAAACCACCTACATCCATTTCTTTAACATTACCCATGTTTGTCCCTGCTTTAGTCCATCTACGACTGAAACCTTCAACAATTTGTCATTATCTGCAGACTTCACCATTTCACCACATTCCTGGCTGATGTTCTATGATGTTGCTGGTTTACAAAAAAGGGCAGAAAGTGCTGGAGTAATTCAATGGGTCAGGCAGCATCTCTGAAGAACATGTTTAGCTGACATTTAGGGTTGGGACCCTTCAGGCTGATTGTAGGGGGGGGGTAAATCAGTGTGAAGAAAGGTCCCAACCAGAACCAGGGGCCACAGTCTAAGAATAAAGGGGAGGCCATTTAAAACTGAGATGAGAAAAACCTTTTTCACCCAGAGAGTTGTGAATTTGTGGAATTCTCTGCCACAGAAGGCAGTGAAGGCCAATTCACTGGATGAATTTAAAAGAGAGTTAGATAGAGCTCTAGGGGCTAGTGGAATCAAGGGTTATGGGGAAAAGGCAGTCACAGGTTACTGATTGTGGATGATCAGCCATGATCACAATGAATGGCGGTGCTGGCTCGAAGGGCCAAATGGCCTCCTCCTTTTTTCTATGTTTCTATGATGGAGGCAGAGATCAAGAAAGGGGATATAGGGACATTCTCCCCATATCCCTTGATAATGGCCCAAGAGCTCGATCTAACTCTCTTTTAAATTCGTCCAGTGAATTGGCCTCCACTGCCGTCTGTGGAAGAGAATTCCACAAATTCACAACTCTGGGTGAAAAAGTTTTTTCTCATCTCAGTTTTAAATGGCCTCCCCTTTATTCTTAGACTGTGGCCCCTGGTTCTGGACTCCCCCAACAGTGGGAACATTTCTCCTGCATATAGCTTGTCCAGTCCTTTTATAATTTTATACGTCTCTATAAGATCCCCCCTCATCCTTCTAAACTCCAGTGAATACAAGCCCAGTCTTTCCTATCTTTCCTCATATGACAGTCCCGCCATCCTGGAGATTAACCTCATGAACCTACGCTGCATTGCCTCAATAGCAAGGATATCCTTCCTCAAATAAGACAATAGATAATAGACAATAGACAATAGGTGCAGGAGGAGGCCATTCAGCCCTTCATGCCAGCACCGCCATTCAATATGATCATGGCTGATCATCCACAATCAGTACCCCGTTCCTGCCTTCTCCCCATACCCCCTGACTCCGCTATCATTAAGAGCTCTATCTAACTCTCTCTTGAAACTATCCAGAGAATTGGCCTCCACTGACTTCTGAGGCAGAGAATTCCACAGATTTACAACTCTCTGAGTGAAAAAGGATTTTTGCTCATCTCCGTTCTAAATGGCCTACGCCTTATTCTTAAACTGTGGCCCCTGGTTCTGGACTCCCCCAACATTGGGAACATGTTTCCTGCCTCTAGTGTGTCCAATCCCTTAATAATCTTATATGTTTCAATAAGATCCCCTCTCATCCTTCTAAATTCCAGTGTGCATGAGTCCAGTCGCTCCTGTCTTTCAAAATACAAAAGTCCCGCCATTCTGGGAATTAACCTAATGAACCTACGCTGCACTCCCTCAATAGCAAGAATGTCCTTCCTCAAATTTGGAGACCAAAACTGCACACAGTACTCCAGGTGTGGTCTCACTAGGGCCCTGTACAACTGCAGAAAGACCTCTTTGCTCCTATACTCAACTCCTCTTGTCATGAAGGCCAACATGCCATTGGCTTTCTTCACTGCCTGCTGTACCTGCATGCTTACTTTCAGTGACTGATGAACAAGGACACCCAGATCTCTTTGTACTTCCCCTTTTCCTAACTTGACATCATTCAGATAATGGACATCAGTCTGAAGAAGGGTCTCGACCCGAAACATCACCCATTCCTTCTCTCCCGAGATGCTGCCCGACCTGCTGAGTTACTCCAGCACTTTGTGAATAAATACCTTCGAATTGTACCAGCATCTGCAGTTATTTTCTTATATCATTCAGATAATAATCTGCCATCCTGTTATTACCACCAAAGTGGATAACCTCACATTTATCCACATTAAACTGCATCTGCCATACATCTGCCTACTAACTAGATTATGAAAGAAAACTGGCAGGGAACATAAAAACTGACTGCAATATCTTTTATAGATATGTGAAGAGAAAAAGATTAGTTGAAACAAATGTAGGTCCCTTGCAGTCAGAAACAGGTGAATTGGTCATGGGGAACAAGGACATGGCAGACCATTTGAATAACTACTTTGGTTCTGTCTTCACTAAGGAAGACATAAATAATCTGCCGGAAATAGCAGGGGACCGGGGATCTAATAAGATGGAGGAACTGAGTAAAACCCAGGTTAGTCGGGAAGTGGTGTTAGGTAAATTGAATGGATTAAAGGCCGATAAATCCCCAGGGCCAGATAGGCTGCATCCCAGAGTGCTTAAGGAAGTAGCCTCAGAAATAGTGGATGCATTAGTGATAATTTTTCAAAACTCTTTGGATTCTGGAGTAGTTCCTGAGGATTGGAGGGTAGCTAATGTAACCCCACTTTTCAAAAAGGGAGGGAGAGTGAAAACGGGGAATTATAGACCAGTTAGCCTAACATCGGTAGTGGGGGAAATGCTAGAGTCAGTTATTAAAGATGTGATAGCAGCACATTTGGAAAGTGGTGAAATCATTGGACAAAGTCAGCATGGATTTATGAAAGGTAAATCATGTCTGACGAATCTTATAGAATTTTTCGAGGATGTAACTGGTAGAGTGGATAAGGGAGAACCAGTCGATGTGTTATATCTGGACTTTCAGAAGGCTTTCGACAAGGTCCCACATAAGAGATTAGTATGCAAACTTAAAGCACACGGTATTGTGGGTTCAGTATTGATGTGGATAGAGAACTGGCTGGCAGACAGGAAGCAAAGAATAGGAATAAACGGGTCCTTTTCAGAATGGCAGGCAGTGACTAGTGGGGTACCGCAAGGCTCAGTGCTGGGACCCCAACGATTTACAATATATATTAATGATTTGGATGGGGGAATTAAATGCAACATCTCCAAGTTTGCGGATGACATGAAGCTGGGGGGCAGTGTTAGCTGTGAGGAGGATGCTAGGAGGCTGCAGAGTGACTTGGATAGATTAGGCGAGTGGGCAAATGCATGGCAGATGCTGTATAATGTGGATAAATGTGAGGTTATCCACTTTGGTGGCAAGAACAGGAAAGCAGACTATTACCTGAATGGTGGCCGATTAGGAGAAGGGGAGATGCAATGAGACCTAGGTGTCGTGGTACACCAGTCATTGAAAGTAGGCATGCAGGTGCAGCAGGCAATGAAGAAAGCAAATGGTATGTTGGCATTCATAGCGAGGGGATTTGAGTATAGGAGCAGGGAGGTTCTGCTGCAGTTGTACAGGGCATTGGTGAGACCACACCTGGAGTATTGCGTACAGTTTTGGTCTCCTAATCTGAGGAAAGACATTCTTGCCATAGAGGGAGTACAGAGAAGGTTCACCAGATTGATTCCTGGGATGGCAGGACTTTCATATGAAGAAAGACTGCTTAGACTCGGTTTGTACTCGCTGGAATTTAGAAGATTGAGGGGGGATCTTATAGAAACTCACAAAATTCTTAAGAGGTTGGACAGGCTAGATGCAGGAAGATTGTTCCCGATGTTGGGGAAGTCCAGAACAAGGGGTCACAGTTTAAGGATAAGGGGGAAGTCTTTTAGGACCGAGATGAGAACGTTTTTTTTCACACAGAGAGTGGTGAATCTGTGGAATTCTCTGCCACAGAAGCTAGTTGAGGCCAGTTCATTGGCTATATTTAAGAGGGAGTTAGATGTGGCCCTTGTGGCTAAAGGGATCAGGGGGTATGGAGAGAAGGCAGGTACGCGATACTAAGTTGGATGATCAGCCATGATCATATTGAATGGCGGTGCAGGCTCGAAGGGCCGAATGGCCTACTCCCGCACCTATTTTCTATGTTTCTATGTTTCTAACCCAACCTATCCAAATCACTCACAGTTCACACTGCCACCAAGGTTTGTATCATCTGCAAATTTGTTAATGTTACTTTTAATCCCTTCATCTAAGTCATTAATGTATATTGTAAATAGCACCAAGCCTTGCGGTACCCCACTAGTTACTGCCTGCCATTCTGAAAGGGACCCGTTAATCCCTACTCTTTGTTTCCTGTCTGCCAACCAATTTTCTATCCATGTCAGTACCCTACCCCCAATACCCTCTAATCTTGCCCACTAATCTCCTATGTGGGACTTTATCAAAGGCTTTCTGAAAGTCCAGGTACACCACATCCACTGGCTCTCCCTTGTCCATTTTCCTAGTTACATCCTCAAAAAATTCCAGAAGATTGGTCAAGCATTGACGTAAATCCATGCTGACTCGAACGATCCTCTTTGTCGGGTACGTCGAACAATCCCTGTTCTGGACGTACACCGGCCCCATCCCCGAACTCTACCTCCGCTACATCGACGACTGCATTGATGCTACCTCTTGCACCCATGCAGAACTCACTGACTTCATACACTTCACTACCAATTTCCATCCTGCTCTTAAATATACTTGGACTATCTCCGACATCTCCCTCCCGTTTCTGGACCTCACCATCTCCAACACAGGAGATAGACTAGTGACTGATATCTACTATAAACCCACTGACTCGCACAGCTATCTGGACTACACTTCTTCCCACCCTGTCTCCTGCAAAAAGTCTATCCCCTACTCCCAATTCCTCCGTCTACGCCGCATCTGTGCCCGGGATGATATGTTTCACACTAGGGCATCAGAGATGTCCTCATTCATCAGGAAACGGGGCTTCCCCTCTTCCATTATAGATGAGGCTCTCACTAGGGTCTCTTCTATATCCCGCAGCTCCACTCTTGCTCCCCCTCCCCCCACTCGTAACAAGGACAGAATCCCCCTCGTTCTCACCTTCCACCCCACCAGCCAGCATATCCAACAAATCATCCTCCAACATTTCCGTCACCTACAACGGGACCCCACTACTGGCCATATCTCCCCATCCCCTCCCCTCTCTGCGTTCCGCAGAGACCATTCCCTCCGTAACTCCTTGGTCCACTCGGCCATTCCCACCCAAACCACCCTCTCCACGGGCACTTTCCTCTGCAACCGCACGAGATGCAACACCTGTCCCTTTACCTCCCCCCTCACCTGCATCCAAGGACCCAAACAGTCTTTCCAGGTGAGACAGAGGTTCACCTGCACCTCTTCCAACCTCATCTGTTGCATCCGCTGCTCTAGATGTCAACCTCTTTACATCGGCGATCGTTTCGCTCAACACCTTCACTCAGTCCGCATTAACCAACCTGATCTCCCGGTGGCCGAGCACTTCAACTGCCCCTCACACTCCCAGTCTGACCTTTCTGTCATGGGCCTCCTCCAGTGCCATAGTGGGGCCCACCGGAAATTGCAGGAACAGCACCTCATATTTTGCTTGGGCAGCTTACAGCCCAGTGGTATGAACATTGACTTCTCCAACTTTAGATAGCTCCTCTGTCCCTCTCTTCCCCTCCCCCTTTCCAGTTCTCCCTCTACCTTCCTGTCTCCACCTATATCCTTCCTTTGTCCCGCCCCCCTGACATCAGTCTGAAGAAGGGTCTCGACCCGAAACGTCACCGATTCCTTCTCTCCTGAGATGGATAGAAAATTGGTTGACAGACAGAAAGCAAAGAGTGAGGATAAATGGGTCCCTTTCAGAATGGCAGGCAGTAACTAGTGGGGTACCGCAAGGCCCTGTGCTGGGACCACAGCTATTTACAATATACATTAATGGCTTGGATGAAGGGATTAAAAGTACCATTAGCAAATTTGCAGATGATACAAAGCTGGGTGGTAGTGTGAACTGTGAGGAAGATGCTATGAGGTTGCAGGGTGACTTGGAACAGGTTGTGTGAGTGGGCGGATGCATGGCAGATGCAGTTTAATCAGGATAAGTGTGAGGTTATCCACTTTGGTGGTAAGAATAGGAAGGCAGAGTATTATCTGAATGGTGTCAAGTTAGGAAAAGGGGACGTACAACGAGATCTGGGTGTCTTAGTGCATCAGTCACTGAAAGGAAGCATGCAGGTACAGCAGCCAGTGAAGAAAGCCAATGGAATGTTGGCCTTCATAACAAGAGGAGTTGAGTATAGGAGCAAAGAGGTCCTTCTGCAGTTGTACAGGGCCCTAGTGAGACCGCACCTGGAGTACTGTGTGCAGTTTTGGTCTCCAAATTTGAGGAAGGATATTCTTGCTATTGAGGGCGTGCAGCGTAGGTTTACTAGGTTAATTCCCGGAATGGCGGGACTGTCATATGTTGAAAGACTGGAACGACTAGGCTGGTATACACTGGAATTTAGAAGGATGAGAGGAGATCTTATCAAAACGTATAAGATTATTAAGGGGTTGGACACATTAGAGGCAGGAAACATGTTCCCAATGTTGGGGGAGTCCAGAACAAGGGGCCACAGTTTAAGAATAAGGGGTAGGCCATTTAGAACTGAGATGAGGAAAAACTTTTTCAGTCAGAGAGTTGTGAATCTGTGGAATTCTCTGCCTCAGTAGGCAGTGGAGGCCAATTCTCTGAATGCATTCAAGAGAGAGCTCTTAAGGATAGCGGAGTCAAGGGGTATGGGGAGAAGGCAGGAACGGGGTACTGATTGAGAATGATCAGCCATGATCACATTGAATGGCGGTGCTGGCTCGAAGGGCCGAATGGCCTCCTCCTGCACCTGTTGTCTATTGTCTATTGTCTATTGAGATGCTGCCTGACCTGCTGAGTTACTCCAGCATTTTGTGAAATAAATACGAACGATCCTGTTACTACTATCCAAATGCTCCGCAATTTCGTCTTTTATAATTGACTCCAGCATCTTTCCCACCACTGATGTCAGACTAACTGGTCCATAATTTCCCGTTTTCTCTCTCCCTCCTTTCTTAAAAAGTGGGATAACATTAGCTACCCTCCAATCCACAGGAACTGATCCTGAATCTATAGAACATTGGAAAATGATCACCAGTGCGTCCACAATTTCTAGAGCCACCTCCTTAAGTACCCTGAGATGCAGACCATCAGGCCCTGGGGATTTATCAGCCTTCAGTCCCATCAGTCTACCCAACACCTTTTCCTGCCTAATGTGAATTAGGAGACCAAAACTGCACACAATACTCCAGATGTGGTCTCACCAGGGCCCTATACAACTGCAGAAGGACCTCTTTGCTCCTATACTCAAATCCTCTCTTTATGAAGGCCAACATGCCATTAGCTTTCTTCACTGCCTGTTGTACCTGCACGCTTAATTTGACCCGAAGCGTAACCTATTTCTTTTCCCACAGATGCTGCCTGACCCGCTGAGTTACTCCAGCTTTCTGTGTCTATCTTCAGTTGAAAGCAGCATCTGCAGTTCCTTCGTACACTCTCTGTGCTCACTCATTTCCACCCTTACATACCCCTGGTGTCAGTAGCTCCGCCACTGATTTCCCACCGCCAGTACCTCTGCTTCTGCCTTGCTGTCCTCTAATCAGACATTTCCTAATACCCATCTCTTTGACCAAGTCATCCATCTGTCAGTCCATGGGACGGTGTAAAGGTTTGATTGCCAGTGATTGTAAGTGCCAGTGAACTGTCTTCAGGCAATGTGCCACATTGTCAGCTGTGCTTTACACGTGTCATTAAGTGAAACACAGACAGGAACAATCCCACATTGTTGTTGATGGTGGTACAGCCACATCTTAGTTTTGGTACCTATGGTCTCAGTCTAGATTTCCCTTTAACTGGCAGATCTTGAGCCCTGTGAGTTAGACAGCATGGGGTTGAATCAGTGATGATGCACTCTGTGTATAGTGTAGCACAGGGGAGGCAGATGGTTCATCTTCAATGAGGTCACATTTGATCAGCGTCAAGCCTATGCTGCACCTGCTTTGCTCTTCCAGAAGCTTCCATTTGGTGGATCAGTGCCCCGTGACTGTTCAACCACTATGCTGAACAGAAAATATACATGGTGAAGAGACTTAAGCAATGGGAGTTAAGCTGATTATTATCAGTAAAAATAAGCTAAAATGGTGAAACCACCTGCCGTCTAACAGACTGAAGGTATCAGCCAGTGCTGCTCCAGATAGGACCACGTGAGACCAGGCAGAAAGCAGTGATAACAAATACAAATTACTCATTCCCCAAAGGCAATGAACTGACCACAAAAAATCTTCTAATCTTCTAATTCTAATCTTCTAATGTCTTCTACTCTCCTACCTTACAGCACCAGATACCCGGGTTCCATCCCGACTAGGCGCTGTCTGTACGGAGTTTGTACGTTCTCCCCGTGACCTGCGTGAGTTTTCTCCGAGATCTTCAGTTTCCTCCCACACTCCAAAGACGTAAAGGTTGTAGATTAATTAGCAGGGTATAAATGAAAATTGTCCCTGGTGTGTGTAGGATAGTGTTAGCATGTGGGGATCGCTGGTCGGTGCAGACTTGGTGAGTCCAAGGGCCAGTTTCCGTGCTGTATCTCTAAACTAAACTAATTTCAGCTTTTATTAAAGATGAACGGTGGCACGGTGGCGCAGCGGTAGAGTTGCTGCCTTACAGAGAATGCAACGCCGGAGACCCGGGTTTCATCCTGACTACGGGTGCTGTCTGTATGGAGTTTGTACGTTCTCCCCGTGACCTGCGTGGGTTTTCTCCGAGATCTTCGGTTTCCTCCCACACTCCAAAGACGTACAAGTTTGTAGGTTAATTGGCTTGGTAAATGTAAAAAACAGTTGTCCCCAGTGTGTGTAGGAAAGTGTTAATATGCGGGGATCGCTGGTTAGCACGGACCCAGTGGGCCAAAGGGCCTGTTTCCACGCTGTATCTCTAAATTTAAAAAAATAAAATAAATGATACTCCCCCACCAAATCTGCTCATGACTTTGCAGGGAAATGTTTTGGAGATCCGCACACAACTGCTGGTATTCCCATGTGTAACTACCTCCATGTAAGGGGTTTCCTTGAGTGTAATGTTGAGGGAGTCCCAACATTCCTGACTGCTGCTCCTGGTGCTTTCCAAGGCAGTGGTCTGCTTCTGGACTCCTCAAGAAGCCAAGCAGTACAATACTACTCGATACGACACGAAACACAACCACTTTATTGATCTCAGAGTCTGCACAAGGCATTATTGATCTCAGAGTCTGCACAAGGCATTATTGATCTCAGAGTCTGCACAAGGCATTATTGATCTCAGAGTCTGCACAAGGCATTGAAAGTGTCATGTGCATTATAATAATAATGAAATCATGAACAATAATGAAATTTAAGTGACCAGTTATTACACAGCACATATGTAATATTGCACAAACATGAAACTAAATTATCGAGTGCAAAGTCCAGGATCAAGGATGTGCAAAGACGGGGGAGGGGGAGAGGGAGTCAGTCTCAGTCTACCCCACGACAGAAGGGGGAGGAGTTGTACAGTTTGATAGCCATATGGAAGAAGGATCTCCTGTGGCGTTCTGTGCTGCATCTTGGTGGGACCAGTCTGTTGCTGAAGGTGCTCCTCAGGTTGCCCAGTGTGTCATGGAGGGGGTAAGCTGTATTGTCCAGGATGCTCCACAGTTTGAGGAGCATCCTCCCCTCTAAGACCACCTCCCATGAATCCAACCCCACCCCCAGGACGGAGCCAGCCTTCCTGATGAGTTTGTTGATCTATTGGTGTCGGCAGCCTTCCCCCTGCTGCCCCAGCACATGGCAGTGAAGTAGATGGCACTGGCTACCACCGATTGGTGGAACATCTGCAGCACTCAAACTGAAAATCTACAACATTTGTTACATTTTTACAAAATATTTAAAGAGCTTTTCAAAGTTTTCACTGACTCGATTCATTTTTAATGGTCAGAATGATTTAGAATGTCTTTAAAGATCACAATGTGGTTCAATCACAATCAATAGTGAGGTTATCCACTTTGGCGGCAAAAACAAGGAGGCAGATTATTATCTCAATGGTGTCAGGTTGGGCAAGGGGGAAGTGCAGCGAGACCTGGGTGTCCTTGTACACCTGTCACTGAAAGTTGGCGTGCAGGTACAGCAGGCAGTGAAGAAAGCTAATGGCTTGTCGGCCTTCATTATGAGAGGATTTCAGTATAGGAGTAAAGAGGTTCTTCTGCAGTTGTATCGGGCCCTGGTATTGTGTACAGTTTTGGTCTCCTAATTTGAGGAAAGACATCTTTGTAATTGAGGCAGTGCAGCGTAGGTTCACGAGATTGATCCCTGGGATGGCGGGACTGTCATATGAGGAAAGATTGAAAAGACTAAGCCATTTAAAACTGAGGTGAGAAGGAACTTTTTCACCCAGAGAGTTGTGAATTTGTGGAATTCTCTGCCAAAGAGGGCAGTGGAGGCCAAATCACTGGAAGGATTGAAGAGATAGTTAAATAGAGCTCTAGGGGCTAGTGGAATCAAGGGATATGGGGAGAAGGCAGGCACGGGTTATTGATTGTGGATGATCAGCCATGATCACAATGAATGGCGGTGTTGGCTCGAAGGGCCAAATGGCCTCCTCCTGCACCTATTTTCTAAGTTAATAGTGTAGAATGTATCTGCTCCAAGCCAAAATATCATGCCTTCACATGAAAAACTGGTTGATACAAATGTGCACCTTTCCAGAATTTATTAAGGGTGGCACAGTGTCACAGCGGTAGAGTTGCTGCCTTACAGCGAATGCAACACCGGAGACCCGGGTTCCATCCCGACTGCGGGGGGTCTGTACGGAGTTTGTACGTTCTCCCCGTGACCTGTGTGGGTTTCCTCCCACACTCCAAAGACGTACAGGTTTGTAGGTTAATTGGCTTGGTAAATGTTAAAAATGTCCCTAGTGGGTGTAGGATAGTGTTAATGTGCGGGGATCGCTGGTCGGCGCGAACCCGGTGGGCCAAAAGGGCCTGTTTCCGCGCTGTATCTCTAAAATGTCACCAGCAAGCACATTTAATGCTCATTGCGGAGCATTGCTTTGAAAGGCAACAGCTGCAGAAGCTTCACTACTGCTGATGGTTGAGGAGCAACATCATTTAAAGAGCCGATCTGCTCATTTCTGAATTCACAGTCAGACTCCTGTGCACCACTCCACAAGCCTGCTGTGCACAGTCAACACCTTACACCACAAGTAACGTTGCCTCTCGTAAGCCTTTCCAGGCCGGCCCCTCCTCACTGCTACCATCAGGAAGGAGGTACAGAAGCCTGAAGTCCCACGCTATCATGTTCAGGAACTGCTGCTTTCCTATAACCATCAGGTTCTGTAACTAACCTGCACAATTCTAATCCTACCTCACTGGAACACCACAAACCACCTCGTACTAGACTGGGCTTGGCTTCCATCATCATCATCAATCATCACCATCATACTTTATTAGCCAAGTATGTTTTGCAACATACGAGGAATGTCATTTGCCGTACAGTCATACCAATAAAAAGCAACAGGACACACAAAATACATTTTACCATGAACATCCACCACAGTGACTCCTCCACATTCCTCACTGTGATGGAAGGCGAACAAAAGTGCAATCTCTCCCTTCTTTGTCCTCCAGCGGTCGGGGGCCTCTAACCTTCCGTTGACGGGACGATCTTGACAGCTGTAGCCGGCGGTGGGCCTTCCTCATCGGGGCGATCAAGCTCCTGCATCGGGGGGGGGGGGGAATCTCAGCTCCCCCACGCTGGGCGATCTACCCCGGGTCGGGGCTAGTCGAACCTCCTGCAGCTTTTAGAGCTTCCCGAAGTCGGTCTCAACCCGAGACTGCGATCTCCTCGATATTAAAGTCCGCAGTTGGAGCGTCGATCCAGGCAAGGGATCGTATGCTCAGATGGTAAGTCCACGGCCCCGCGGTGGGGCTCAAAGTCAGTCCCAGACAAGGCCGCCAGCTCCATGGTGTTAGGCCGCAGAGCGACCGGAGATACGATCCGGAAAACAATCGCATCTCCGGCAAGGTAAGAGATTGAAAAAAGTTTCCCCCGACTCCCTCCCCCCCCCACATAAAACAAACCAGAGAACATTAACACAAACTTTTAAAATTCACTAAAACTAGCACAAAATGACAAAAGGGACAGACAGACTATAGGCGAGGCTGCCATCGCTGACGGCACCACCCAGTGGAAATTGTGTTTTGCACGCATGCCTTGTTTATTTTTGCACACTCCATTTCTTTTCATTATCATGTACAATTTATGTGCGATTTATGTATGATTTATGTTTTATGTGTTGTCTGAGTCCATCTGACAATGCTGCTGCTACAAGCAAGATTTCCATTGTACCTGTATCTCACTGCATTTGTGCTTATATCAATAAACTCAGCATGACTTAACCTAGAACATGGGACATGGAATGTAGAACAGTACAGCACAGGAGTCCCTTCGGCCCATAATGTCTGAAATGGGTTCAAAGGGGTGACACAATTATCCAAGTTCTCCTGGGCATAGCTTGCCGGGACCTACAGTATATTTACTGCTCCAATATGGTGTGCTAACGTCTGCATGTGGGATCCTTCCGATTCCCACGCTACTTCGCCGGCTTCCTCCGGCTTCCTTTTTGCCAGCACGGCCATGCCTTACAGTCTCTGCAAGTCCAGCTCCCCGAGCCTAGGTCTCAAAATAATGTTGGTTAGTCAATCAATTTCCCAAATCAATTGCAACCCCAACCAACACCAGCTACCCAGATACTCCAATTCACCAACACCACACTCCTCACACTGAGAGGCCTCTCTTTACCACAACTTACGGTCGCAGTTGACTATGGGGTCATACCCTAACCTACAGGGTGGTATCTCAAACACTCTCACCCAACCAGGAGTCTCACAGTTGATTGCGATCCAGTGGGGTATCCTGCCAATGGCCAATAGGGCCTAAAGATTACATCCATAACAGTACCCTTGTTTGGCCTTCTAAACAACCGTCCCCCTAACACCAATGCTTTACCGGAGTCACTGCCTCAAAAAGGCAGCCAGCATCATCAGAGACCCACACCACCCTGGCCACACACTCATTCCACCCCTGCCATCGGGAAGAAGGTACAGGAGCCTGAAAACTAACGTCCAGGTTCAGGAACATCTTCTTCCCTACAGCCATCAAGGTATTAAACACCACAACCTCAAATAAGCTCTGAACTACATAGACAATTATTGATATTATTGTACTATTATTGTTTGTTTGTTATGTGTACGTGTGTGCGCATGTATGGTACGTACATATATATATATGTATATACAGTATACATACACATACACTCACACAAACGTACACATTAAAAATCAAACAATAACAGTGCAATAATAAAAATAATAGTATTGTTTTATATATATGTGTGTGTGTGAATATGTAAAGATATTATATATGTATAATATATATGTATGTGTGATACACGCACTGAACTTTTTTTCTCATTTATGATATTGTTTACAGTGTACCATCTTTACATATTCTGCTGTTCTGTTGTACTGCAGTAAGTAAGTATTCTCATTGTTCTGTCTGGGACATGTGACAATAAAACACTCTGGACTCTTATCTGTTGTCGCAGTATACACACTAAAATAATAACAGCCAATAAAACAATCAGCTGTACAACAATGATAACATTCGAGACAGAAACGGAATTGTAGAAAAGCTATATACCCAGGACAAGGATTCACCAAAATGTTAGCAAGGCTTAAAAAGTAACAACTTACAGATTGGCCGCACAAAGTACGTGGCCTCAAAGTTAAACTATTGAAGGGAAACCTAGTTGAAGTAATAAGCAATAAACTATCAATGCTATTTTGAACTATGAATAATGTTCCATAATTATATTCAACTGCTGGGCACTTTGATGGGATAAATGATAAGAAATTATTTCCTATGATGAGGAGTTCAAATAAAGCACCTGAGAAAATCATGTCAAGGTGTTTGAAAGGGGCTGTTCAGATGCAAGATTTTCTGTTAATTACATAACTGAAGCACTTTACATAACTTTAATGGGGCTTGGAGGCACAAGAAACTGCAGATGCTGGAACCATGAGCAAATTTCAAAGTGCAGAAGGAATACAATGGGTCAGGTAGCATTTTTTGAGGGAATAAACAGCAAAATGCTGTAGGAACTCAGCAGGTCAGGCAGCATATGTGGAGGGGATGGACAGAAAATAATAATAATAATAATAATATTCATTTATTGTCATTGCAACGAGTACAACGAAATTAAAAAATAGCCAATCCTGACGGTGCGAACAAACATATATGCAATAAATGCAAAAACAAATAAATACAATTATATTAAGTACAAAGATTTTTTAACAGTGTTGCCTAGTGCAGAAGGTAGTGTTCAGTTCTCGTATGGCCCTGGGGTAAAAACTGTTCTTAAGTCTGTTTGTTCGGGATTTGATCGACCTGAAACGTCGACCAGAGGGCAGATGAACAAACAGACGGTGGCCGGGGTGGGATGGATCTTTTATTATTTTGCCTGCTCTACTGAGGCAGCGTAGGCTGAACAGGTGCTCCAGGGAGGGCAGTGAGCAGCCGATGATCTTCTGGGCAGTCGTGATGACCCTCTGAAGGGCCTTCCTGTCCTTTTCTGAGCAGCTGGCATACCATGTGGTTATACAGTATGCCAGCACACTCTCGATGGAGCAGCAATAGAAGGACATCATGAGCTTCTCCTGCAGGTTGGTTTTCCTGAAGATCCTCAGGAAGTGGAGTCTCTGCTGTGCCTTCTTTACTGTGGTGATGGTGTTGGTAGACCAGGTAAGATCCTCTGCGATGTGCGTACCCAGGAACCTGAAAGCGGGTACCCTTTCCACACAGACCCCATTGATGTAGAGTGGGTCGTATTCTACACTGGTTTTCCTGAAGTCAATTATAAGTTCCTTTGTTTTGGAGGAGTTCAGGACAAGATTATTCACTGAACACCATGCTGCCAGCCTTTGGATTTCATCCCTATAGGCTGTCTCATCTCCTCCTGAGATGAGTCCAACCACAGTCGTGTCATCCGCGAACTTGATGATGGTGTTGGTGGGATGGGTGGGGGCGCAGTCGTGAGTGTAGAGGGAGTAAAGGATGTGGCTCAGGACATTACCTGAAATGACATCTGTTTATTCCCTCAAAAAATGCTACCCGACCCATTGTTTTCCTTCTGCACTTTGAAATTTGCTCATGGTTCCAGCATCTGCAGTTTCTTGTGCCTCCAAGGCCCATTAAACATGTCTGAAAGACAAAATTGACACTCTTATAAGCCCCTTTTCCAGAAGTGATTTAGATCCAATGCATTACTTCCAAAGTGCAGGTTATCCCTTTACACACGGTGGCGCAGCGGTAGAGTTGCTGCCTTACAGCGAATGCAGCGCCATAGGCCCGGGATCCATCCCAACTACGGGTGCTGTCTGTACGGAGTTTGTACGTTCTCCCCGTGATCTGCGTGGGTTTTCTTTGAAATCTTCGGTTTCCTCCCACACTCCAAAGACGTACAATATGTAGGGTAATTGGCTTGGTAAATGTGTAAATCATCCCTAATAGTAGGAAAGTGCTAATGCGCAGGGATCGCTGGTCAGTGCAGACTCGGTGGGCTGAAAAGTCTGTTTCCACGCTGTATCTCTAAACCAGGTCTTCCAACATTTCATTTTACAAATTCATAATTTTGATGTCCAAAATTCAGAATTATACATCAAAGTTCATAATATGGCACGTAATGCAACTTTTCAGCAACAAAAGTATGCATGCCAAATGCGCATACACGTTGCGCTACATTCATGTGTGAAAAATGACTATTATTTCCAACAGTCTGTAGTTCTTGGACTACATGTACAATGTCAGGCCTATCATGAGTATATTCTGCTATTTATAGAAAGGTTATTGAACAGAAACACTTTTTACAACAAAGAAAATTTTGTTTTGTTTTAGTTTTTCTATTTTGCGTTTTCCTTACACATCCCAATTCTCTTGATATTGAGTAAAAGAACAATGGTCATAAAATGTATGACTAAGTTATGAAGAAAGAGTTTCATTTAAACCTGCATATACCTCATTTCATTGAAGACATACTTGCTCCAGTGGTCTTCAACAGCAAATCACAATATCCATATCCCCCCCAACCACTACCCTCCCCCCACCCTCACTCCCCTCCCCCACCCCCCTACACCCACTCCCACTCTACACCCACGCCCCTACCCCTCACCCCCTGCTCCTCCCCACCCTCTACTCCCCTCCCCTTTCCCACACCTCCACTCCCCCTCCCCCCTCCACTCCTCCCCCACTCCCCCTCCCTTGCACCGCCCCACCCACCCCCGACCCCCACTTTCCCATCCCCTCCCCTGCACCTCAACCCGCCCCCCCATTCACCCACCCCATCCCCTCTCAACATTAATGGGCCTCACGCTATACAGCGAGGCCAGGCCAGTGGTGAGCCTAGGCCAGTGGCGAGGCCAGGCCAGTGGTGAGCCTAGACCAGGCCAACGGCGAAGCCAGGCCAGCGGTGAGCTTAGGCCAGGCTAGCGGGGAGCCTAGGTCAGGCCAGCGGTGAGCCTAGGCCAGGCCAGCAGTGAGGCGAGGCCAGGCCAGTAGCGAGGGGCTGGGCAGGGCGAGGGGCAGGGCGAGGGGCAGGGCAGGGCGAGGGGCAGGGCAGGGCGAGGGGCAGGGCAAGGGGCAGGGCAGGGCGAGGGGCAGGGCAGGGCGAGGGGCAGGGCAGGGCGAGGGGCAGGGCAGGGCGAGGGGCAGGGCCAGGGGCAGGGCGAGGGGCGAGGGGCAGGGCAGGGCGAGGGGCAGAGCGAGGGGCAGGGCGAGGGGCAGGGCGAGGGGCAGGGCGAGGGGCAGGGCAGGGCGAGGGGCAGGGCTGGGCGAGGGGCAGGGCGAGGGGCAGGGCAGGGCGAGGGGCAGGGCAGGGCAAGGGGCAGGGCGAGGGGCAGGGGGCAGGGCGAGGGGCAGGGCGAGGGGCAGGGCGAGGGGCAGGGCAGGGCGAGGGGCAGGGCTGGGCGAGGGGCAGGGCGAGGGGCAGGGCAGGGCGAGGGGCAGGGCAGGGCGAGGGGCAGGGCAGGGCGAGGGGCAGGGCAGGGCGAGGGGCAGGGCGAGGGGCAGGGCAAGGGGCAGGGCGAGGGGCAGGGCGAGGGGCAGGGCGAGGGGCAGGGCGAGGGGCAGGGCAGGGTGAGGGGCAGGGCGAGGGGCAGGGCGAGGGGCAGGGCGAGGGGCAGGGCGAGGGGCAGGGCGAGGGGCAGGGCGAGGGGCAGGGCAGGGCGAGGGGCAAGGCGAGGGGCAGGGCGAGGGGCAGGGCAGGGCGAGGGGCAGGGCGAGGGGCAGGGCGAGGGGCAGGGCAGGGCGAGGGGCAGGGCGAGGGGCAGGGCGAGGGGCAGGGCAAGGGGCAGGGCGAAGGGCAGGGCGAGGGGCAGGGCGAGGGGCAGGGCAGGGCGAGGGGCAGGGCAGGGCGAGGGGCAGGGCGAGGGGCAGGGCAGGGCAGGGCGAGGGGCAGGGCGAGGGGCAGGGCAGGGCGAGGGGCAAGGCGAGGGGCAGGGCAGGGCGAGGGGCAGGGCGAGGGGCAGGGCAGGGCGAGGGGCAGGGCGAGGGGCAGGGCGAGGGGCAGGGCGAGGGGCAGGGCGAGGGGCAGGGCAGGGTGAGGGGCAAGGCGAGGGGCAGGGCAGGGCGAGGGGCAGGGCAGGGCGAGGGGCAGGGCAGGGCAGGGCGAGGGGCAGGGCGAGGGGCAGGGCATGGCGAGGGGCAGGGCAGGGCGAGGGGCAAGGCGAGGGGCAGGGCATGGCGAGGGGCAGGGCAGGGCGAGGGGCAGGGCAGGGCGAGGGGCAAGGCGAGGGGCAGGGCATGGCGAGGGGCAGGGCAGGGCGAGGGGCAAGGCGAGGGGCAGGGCAGGGCGAGGGGCAGGGCGAGGGGCAGGGCAGGGCGAGGGGCAAGGCGAGGGGCAGGAGAGGGCGAGCGGCAGGGCGTGTGTTTTGGGGAAAAATATGAGGCGAAATCGAAATGGCGGAAATGAAATAAGAAAGCTGAAACTTTCCGCCAAATCCGTAAGGGTTGGGAGGTTTGCTAAACTAAACTAAACATGAAAAGCCACAAAAAGCTGAAGCAACTCGACGGGTCAGACAGCATCTCTGGAGAAAAGGAATGGGTGACGTTCGGGTCGAGACCCTTCTTCAGTGTCTTTAGTTCTTCTGCTTTTGGTGTCTATTTTCTATGTAAATCAGCTAATCTGCAGTTCCTTCCTACACATGTCAGGGCAGTTTGCTCAGAATTTGACCCAACAAACAGCAATGGAAAATAACCAATTAATCTGCCTTCATAATTGTTTTGGGGGTGGGGGGGGGGGGGGGGGAGATGTGGGCAATCACTTAAAGAGAGGCAATTATTTTGATGCTTTAACTTTTGACTGTGGAAAACTTCCAATTATTACATGATTTAGCTGGCCTTCAATATGTGACTGGAATTGTGAAGAAATAGCCAGTGTGTTTCATGCTTGCTTTATAAAATTAACTGCATCTTTTATCATCTTTTATCATCATATGCAATTATATGCAGAAAACTGTGAGGTGCTTTCCGTAGGGAGCACTGTTGCAGTCTTTCACAAATACAATCAATACAATCAGTAAGTTGACATTCATGCCGACCTTTCACAAACTATTTTGCATGAAAAGAAATTGAAAAAGCTAGGTCACATTGACTGAGATATCAGAAAATGCAAACTCTTTCACAGAATCACATGTGTTGGAAAGAACTGCAGATGCTGGTTTAAATCGAAGGTAGACACAAAAAGCTGCAGTAACTCAACCGGTCAGGCAGCATCCCTGAAGAGAAGGAATGGGCGACGTTTTGGGTCCAGACAGAAGGGTCTCGACACGAAACGTCACCCGTTCCTTCTCTCCAGAGATGCTGCCTGTCCCGCTGAGTTACTCCAGCTTCTCCAGTGTAAACCAGCATCTGTAGTTCCTTCCTACATAGGAAGTACAAATAGTCAATCTTTAATTAGATCTTCTGTTCCATGTTATAAATTATCATAAGAAATAATTATAAAGGACATTGTAAGATCTTAAAGGACATAAAATATTTTGCATTTTCACATCACAGAAAGTAAATCATGTTGCAAAAGCTCATGCAATGAAGATTATTCTGAAGCAGGGAAATCAGTAGGAGGTACAGTAATAAGTGATTCAACATGCCTGCAGGAAGCAGGCTAATCCAGGTTGAAAACTGTAAAATACTGGGGTCATTTACATCCATTTTCATGTCCCTCCAGATCTAAAGACCACATCAAAAAAAATGAATCCAGTAAAGAAAGCTAATGGCATGTTGGCCTTCATATGAGAGGATTGGAGTAGAGGAGTAAAGAGGTCCTTCTGCAGTTGTACAGGGCCCTGGTGAGACCACATCATCATCATCATCATCATATATATACAGCCGGAAACAGGCCTTTTCGGCCCTCCAAGTCCGTGCCGCCCAGTGATCCCCGTACATTAACACTATCCTACACCCACTAGGGACAATTTTTACATTTACCCAGCCAATTAACCTACATACCTGTACGTCTTTGGAGTGTGGGAGGAAACCGAAGATCTCGGAGAAAACCCACGCAGGTCACGGGGAGAACGTACAAACTCCTTACAGTGCAGCACCCATAGTCAGGATCGAACCTGAGTCGACAGCGCTGCATTCGCTGTAAAGCTGAGTATTATGTGCTGTTTTGGTCTCCTAATTTGAGGGACATCCTTGCTATTGAGGCAGTGCAGCATAGGTTCACAAGGTCAATCCCCGGGATTGCGGGACTGCCATATGAGGAAAGATTGGAAAGCTTGGGCTTGTATTCACTGGAGTTTAGAAGGATGAGAGGAGATCTTATAGAAACATTTTAAATTATAAAAGGACTGGACAAACTGGATGCAGTAAAAAATGTTCCCAATGTTGGGGGAGTCCAGAAACAGGGGCCACAGTCTAAGAATAAAGGGAAGGCCATTTAAAACTGAGGTGAGAAAAAACTTTTTCATCCAGAGAGTTGTGAATTTGTGGAAATCTTTTACCTCTCATTTTAAACCTATATCCTCTGTTTCTTGATTCCCCTACTCTGGGTAAAAGACGATGTGCATCGACCCTGTCTATTCCCCTCATGATTTTATATAAGATTACCCCACATCTTCCTGTTCTCCATGGATTAAAGTCCTAGCCTGCCCAATTTCTCATAGCTCAGGCCCTCACGTCCTGGCAACATCCTCACAAATCTTTTCTGAACCCTTTCCAGCTTATCAATATCTTTCTTATAGCAGGGTGACGGAAACTAAACATAATGCTCCAAATGTACGGTACGGTAGGGCGGCACGGTAGCGCAGCGGTAGAGTTGCTGCTTTACAGCGAATGCAGCGCCGGAGACTCAGGTTCGATCCTGACTACGGGTGCTGCACTGTAAGGAGTTTGTACGTCCTCCCCGTGACCTGCGTGGATTTTCTCCTAGATCTTCGGTTTCCTCCCACACTCCAAAGACGTACAGGTATGTAGGTTAATTGACTGGGTAAATGTAAAAAATTGTCCCTAGTGGGTGTAGGATAGTGTTAATGTGCGGGGATCGCTGGGCGGCACGGACTTGGTGGGCCGAAAAGGCCTGTTTCCGCGCTGTATATATATGATATGATATGATATGATATGTGGCCTCACCAATGTCTTGCACAACTGTAACATAACATCTCAACTACAGCTCAGACACTCTAGTCCTGGCAACATTGTAAATCTTCTCTATACATTTTCCAGCTTGACAACATGTGTCCAACATCCAGCTTGACAACATCTTTCCTATAACATGGTGCCCAGAACTGAACACAATAGTCTAAATGTGGCCTCACCAACGTCTTATACAACTGCAACATGACCTCTCAACTTCTATACTCAATACTTTGTGGATGATATGAAAATAGGTGGAGGGGCAGGTAGTGTAGTGAAAGCAGGGACTCTGCAGAAGGACTGAGACAGGTTGGGAGAGTGGGCAGAGAAGTGGCAGATGGAATATAGTGGAGCAAAGTGTGGACAATAGACAATAGACAATAGACAATAGGTGCAGGAGTAGGCCATTCAGCCCTTCGAGCCAGCACCGCCATTCAATGCGATCATGGCTGATCACTATCAATCAGTACCCCGTTCCTGCCTTCTCCCCATACCCCCTCACTCCGCTATCCTTAAGAGCTCTATCCAGCTCTCTCTTGAAAGCATCCAACGAACTGGCCTCCACTGCCTTCTGAGGCAGAGAATTCCACACCTTCACCACCCTCTGACTGAAAAAGTTCTTCCTCATCTCCGTTCTAAATGGCCTACCCCTTATTCTCAAACTGTGGCCCCTTGTTCTGGACTCCCCCAACATTGGGAACATGTTATCTGCCTCTAATGTGTCCAATCCCCTAATTATCTTATATGTTTCAATAAGATCCCCCCTCATCCTTCTAAATTCCAGTGTATACAAGCCCAATCGCTCCAGCCTTTCAACATACGACAGTCCCGCCATTCCGGGAATTAATCTAGTGAACCTACGCTGCACGCCCTCCATAGCAAGAATATCCTTCCTCAAATTTGGAGACCAAAACTGCACACAGTACTCCAGGTGCGGTCTCACCAGGGCCCGGTACAACTGTAGAAGGACCTCTTTGCTCCTATACTCAACTCCTCTTGTTACGAAGGCCAACATTCCATTGGCTTTCTTCACTGCCTGCTGAACCTGCATGCTTCCTTTCATTGACTGATGCACTAGGACACCCAGATCTCGTTGAACTCCCCCTCCTCCTAACTTGACACCATTCAGATAATAATCTGCCTTTCTATTCTTATTTCCAAAGTGAATAACCTCACACTTATCTACATTAAACTGCATCTGCCATGCATCCGCCCACTCACACAACCTGTCCAGGTCACCCTGCAGCCTTATTGCATCTTCCTCACAATTCACACTACCCCCCAACTTAGTATCATCTGCAAATTTGCTAATGGTACTTTTAATCCCTCCGTCTAAGTCATTAATGTATATCGTAAATAGCTGGGGTCCCAGCACCGAACCTTGCGGTACCCCACTGGTCACTGCCTGCCATTCCGAAAGGGACCCATTTATCCCCACTCTTTGCTTTCTGTCTGTTAACCAATTTTCTATCCATGTCAGTACCCTACCCCCAATACCATGTGCCCTAATTTTGCCCACTAATCTCCTATGTGGGACCTTGTCGAAGGCTTTCTGAAAGTCGAGGTACACCACATCCACTGACTCTCCCTTGTCAATTTTCCTAGTTACATCCTCAAAAAATTCCAGTAGATTTGTCAAGCAGGATTCCCCTTCGTAAATCCATGCTGACTCGGAACGATCCCGTTACTGCTATCCAAATGCTCAGCAATTTCGTCTTTTATAATTGACTCCAGCATTTTCCCCACCACTGATGTCAGACTAACTGGTCTATAATTACCCGTTTTCTCTCTCCCTCCTTTCTTAAAAAGTGGGATAACATTTGCTATCCTCCAATCCACAGGAACTGATCCTGAATCTATAGGACATTGAAAAATGATCTCCAATGCTTCCACTATTTCTAGAGCCACCTCCTTAAGTACTCTGGGATGCAGACCATCAGGCCCTGGGGATTTATCAGCCTTCAGTCCCATCAGTCTACCCAAAACCATTTCCTGCCTAATGTGGATTTCCTTCAGTTCCTCCATCACCCTAGGTTCTCCAGCCCCTAGGGTGCCCCTGGAGTCGTGCATTTTGGTCGTTGGAATAGAGGCGTTGATTATTTTCTCCTACGATGCAATAAATTAATTAGCTAGTCAGTATTAATTTAAACAACCCAATGAAACAAATTAGAACAGTTTTAAAACAGAATAAAGTGCAAGTAGATCTGTGCCGGTTCACTGTGCGATGTGACCATCCGGCTCAGCAGGACCGGCTCAGAGCAGCTATGGCCCTGGGGATGAAGCTGTTCCTGAGTCTGGAGGTGCGGGCGTAGAAGGCCTTGTATCGTCTGCCCGATGGTAGAAGTTCGAACAGACTGTTGCAGGAGTGTGAAGAGTCTTTGTGGATGCTGGTGGCTTTTCTGAGGCATCGTGTGTTGTAGATGCCCTCCAAGGCTGGTAGCTGTGTTTCGATGGTCCTCTGAGCTCTATGGACTACCCGCTGAAGAGCTTTCCCCTCTGCCTCCGTGCAGCTGAGGTACCACACAGGGATGCCATGCGTTAGGATGCTCTCTATGGTGCAGCGGTAGAAGGTCGTCAGCAGCTGTTGGGGTAGACCAGACTTCTTCAGTGTTCTTAGGTAGAACAGTCGTTGCTGTGCCTTCTTGACCAGCGCAGCAGTGTTATTGGACCATGTTAGGTCCTCCGAAATGTGAGTGTCCAGAAACTTGAAGCTGAACACTCTCTCCACACTGTCCCTGTTGATAAAGATCGGGGCATATTCCCCGTTATGTGACCTACGGAAGTTGATGACCAGCTCCTTGGTCTTGGAGGTGTTTAGGGACAGGTTGTTATCAGAGCACCAGTCCGCCAGGTTCTGCACCTCTGCTCTATAGTTTGTTTCATCACCGTTGGTGATCAGCCCGATCACCATTGTGTCGTCTGCAAACTTGACAATAGTGTTGGTGTCGAATGCAGGAACACAGTCGTGTGTGAAGAGGGAGTAGAGCATGGGGCTCAGAACACAGCCCTGTGGTGTGCCGGTACTCAGGGTGATAGTGGAGGACAGGTGTGGGCCCATTCTCACTGCCTGCGGTCGTTCCAGCAGGAAGTCCAGGATCCAGTCACATAATGACGAGCTGAGGCCTAGCTGGTGGAGTTTGGTGATGAGCTTGGTGGGGATGACCGTGTTAAAGGCAGAGCTATAGTCAATGAATAGCATCCTCACGTACGTGCCCTGTCTCTCTAGGTGAGTCAGGACAGTGTGAAGAGCCAGAGGTTATGGGGAGGAGAATGGGGTTAGGAGGGAGAGATAGATCAATCATGATTGAATGGCAGAGTAGACGATGAGCTGAATGGCCTAACTCTACACCTATCACATGATCTTCTGATCTTATGAAGCCAATTTTTCATCCATTCGAAGATCTCTCCTTGGATCCCATGCAATCTAACCTTCCAGAGCAGCCTACCATGCAGAACTTTGTTGAATGCTTTGCTGAAGTCCAACATCTACAGTTCTGCCTCATTGACATTTTGGTCACGTCTTCAAAAACTCAGATTTGTGACACACGACCTCCCACGTACAAACCCAAGCTGACTGTCCCTAATCACCCCCTTGTCTGTGTAAATGCCTGTATATCCTATCCCTCAGAATAATCTCTAGTAACTTTCCAACTACAGACTACAGATGTTGTCCAACTAAACTTCTTCAGAATTATGCCTGAGCTGCAAAAACATCATTTATTTGGAGAAGTCATGCATGACCAATAGAAACAAATTCAATTAATTTCAGTTGGAAATTTTGAAAAACAAGCAAACCAGTGGTTTCAATGTGCTCCTCAAAACCCTTTCATAGTGTCTGCTTCTGCTGATTGAGAACACTCCTTATTGCAAAAATTAAACCAATTTATTTTCAGATAGTCAACCATAAAGTGTGACCTATGGTGATAGTCTCAACATTCCTTTTGCAACAAGGATAAAGCATGCATATAATAAATTAATAAAGTAACGTATTACCTTTCTGGAAACAGTTTGCAAAATAAACTTGTGCATTATAATGCATTAGTCTTCAATTATGTTGGCAGCCTTTGCAGAGTTATTAATGGGATACAAGAATTTGAACAAAGGTTATCATGAGAAGTGGAACATGATGCTGTAGATGACCACTGTTCTACAAGGCCAGCCATAGCTCTATGTGCATCTCTGATAAAGAAATGGTGATTTGCAAGCTCAGCAAATATCCCATTCGCATTCCTTTCGTACAAAACCATTTCAAAGGATCGGCAACAGGATTCCAAAGAGCAAGAAAAATTGAGAAAAACAGAGTCATTTTGCTAGATTGCTTACATGAATGTTAGGTCAATAGTAAAATCCCTGGAGAGTGATAGGCAGCAAGAACTAGTAGACAACAACCTTGGAGGTCAAGGCCTCTGGGATTTATCCAAGACCAAAATTTCGGGTCATAGAGTCATGTAGTGATACAGTGTGGAAACAGGCCCTTCGGCCCACATCAGCCAACAATATCCCAGCTACAGTAGTCCAATTTACAATAGACAATAGACAATAGACAATAGGTGCAGGAGTAGGCCATTCAGCCCTTCGAGCCAGCACCGCCATTCAATGCGATCATGGCTGATCACTATCAATCAGTACCCCGTTCCTGCCTTCTCCCCATACCCCCTCACTCCGCTATCCTTAAGAGCTCTATCCAGCTCTCTCTTGAAAGCATCCAACGAACTGGCCTCCACTGCCTTCTGAGGCAGAGAATTCCACACCTTCACCACCCTCTGACTGAAAAAGTTCTTCCTCATCTCCGTTCTAAATGGCCTACCCCTTATTCTCAAACTGTGGCCCCTTGTTCTGGACTCCCCCAACATTGGGAACATGTTATCTGCCTCTAATGTGTCCAATCCCCTAATTATCTTATATGTTTCAATAAGATCCCCCCTCATCCTTCTAAATTCCAGTGTATACAAGCCCAATCGCTCCAGCCTTTCAACATACGACAGTCCCGCCATTCCGGGAATTAATCTAGTGAACCTACGCTGCACGCCCTCCATAGCAAGAATATCCTTCCTCAAATTTGGAGACCAAAACTGCACACAGTACTCCAGGTGCGGTCTCACCAGGGCCCGGTACAACTGTAGAAGGACCTCTTTGCTCCTATACTCAACTCCTCTTGTTACGAAGGCCAACATTCCATTGGCTTTCTTCACTGCCTGCTGAACCTGCATGCTTCCTTTCATTGACTGATGCACTAGGACACCCAGATCTCGTTGAACTCCCCCTCCTCCTAACTTGACACCATTCAGATAATAATCTGCCTTTCTATTCTTACTTCCAAAGTGAATAACCTCACACTTATCTACATTAAACTGCATCTGCCATGTATCCGCCCACTCACACAACCTGTCCAGGTCACCCTGCAGCCTTATTGCATCTTCCTCACAATTCACACTACCCCCCAACTTAGTATCATCTGCAAATTTGCTAATGGTACTTTTAATCCCTCCGTCTAAGTCATTAATGTATATCGTAAATAGCTGGGGTCCCAGCACCGAACCTTGCGGTACCCCACTGGTCACTGCCTGCCATTCCGAAAGGGACCCATTTATCCCCACTCTTTGCTTTCTGTCTGTTAACCAATTTTCTATCCATGTCAGTACCCTACCCCCAATACCATGTGCCCTAATTTTGCCCACTAATCTCCTATGTGGGACCTTGTCGAAGGCTTTCTGAAAGTCGAGGTACACCACATCCACTGACTCTCCCTTGTCAATTTTCCTAGTTACATCCTCAAAAAATTCCAGTAGATTTGTCAAGCATGATTTCCCCTTCGTAAATCCATGCTGACTCGGAACGATCCCGTTACTGCTATCCAAATGCTCAGCAATTTCGTCTTTTATAATTGACTCCAGCATTTTCCCCACCACTGATGTCAGACTAACTGGTCTATAATTACCCGTTTTCTCTCTCCCTCCTTTCTTAAAAAGTGGGATAACATTTGCTATCCTCCAATCCACAGGAACTGATCCTGAATCTATAGAACATTGAAAAATGATCTCCAATGCTTCCACTATTTCTAGAGCCACCTCCTTAAGTACTCTGGGATGCAGACCATCAGGCCCTGGGGATTTATCAGCCTTCAGTCCCATCAGTCTACCCAAAACCATTTCCTGCCTAATGTGGATTTTCCTGCCTAATGTGCCTGCGCTTGGTCCATATCCCTCCAAACCTGTCCTATCCATGTACCTGTCTAACTGTTTCTTAACTGATGGGATAGTCCCAGCCTCAACCACCTCCTCTGGCAACTTGTTCCATACACACCACCCTTTGTGTGAAAAGGTTACCCCTCCGATTCCTATTAAATCTTTTCCCCTTCACCTTGAACCTATGTCCTCTGGTTCTCGATTCCCCTACTCTGGGCAAGAGACTCTGTGCATCTACCCGATCTATTCCTCTCATGATTTTGTACACCTCTATAAGATCTCCCCTCATCCTCCTGCACTCCATGGAATAGAGACCCAGCCTACTCAACCTCTCCCTGTAGCTCACACCCTCTAGTCCCAGCAACATCCTCTTAAATCCTTTCTGAACCCTTTCAAGCTTTACAATATCTTTCCTATAACATGGTGCCCAGAACTGAACACAATATTCTAAATGCGATCTCACCAACGTCTTATACAACTGCAACATGACCTCCCAACTTCTATACTCAATACTCTGACTGATGAAGGCCAAAGTACCAAAAGCCTTTGTGACCACCTTATCTACCTGCGACTCGACCTTCAAGGAACCATGAACCTGTACCGCTAGATCCCACTGCTCTACAACACTACCCAGAGGCCGACCATTCACTGTGTAGGTCCTGCCCTTGTTCGATGTCCGAAAATGCAACAACTCACACTTTTCTGTATTAAATTCCATCAACCATTCCTCCGCCCACCTGGCCAATCGATCCAGATCCTGCTGCAATCATTCACAACCATCTTTTCATGTTGTCCACTCCCTAGAGGGCGCACCTGTTTTCATGAAGTACAGCCACCGGGGTCTCCTGCTCTCCACGTTTACTCCTCTTCCTCATCATCACCCACCTTCACTCTTCCTGTATCCTTGGTGTGATAACCTCACTGTAGGTCCTGTCCAGGAAACTCTCCTTTTCTCGGATGGTCCTGAGGTCATCCAGCTGCTGCTCCAGTTCCCCAACACGGTCACACAGGAGCTGCACCTGGACATAATTCCCGCAGGTGTAGTTTCCAGAAGTTCCAGCGGTGTCACTGACCGCCCACATCCTGCAGGAAGCACACTGCACCAACTTGCCTGCCATTCCTTCAGTGGACAAAAGAATCACAAGTTGCAAATCAGGTGCAGTCTCCTCCCCCCATCCCCATCCCCATCCCCATCCCCATCCACACCCCCCACCCCCCATCCCCATCCCCATCCCCATCCCCATCCCCATCCCCATCCCCATCCCCATCCCCATCCCCATCCCCATCCCCATCCACACCCCCCACCCCCCACCCCCCATCCCCATCCCCACCCCCCACCCCCCATCCCCATCCCCCACCCCCCACCCCCATCCCCATCCCCATCCCCATCCCCACCCCCCATCCCCATCCCCACCCCCACCCCCCATCCCCATCCCCACCCCCCATCCCCATCCCCACCCCCCATCCCCACCCCCCATCCCCACCCCCCATCCCCACCCCCATCCCCATCCCCACCCCCCATCCCCACCCCCACCCCCATCCCCATCCCCACCCCCACCCCCCATCCCCATCCCCATCCCCACCCCCATCCCCACCCCCCACCCCCCATCCCCACCCCCATCCCCACCCCCATCCTCACCCCCATCCCCATCCCCACCCCCCATCCCCATCCCCACCCCCCATCCCCATCCCCACCCCCCATCCCCATCCCCACCCCCCATCCCCATCCCCATCCCCCACCCCCCATCCCCACCCCATCCCCACCCCCCACCCCCATCCCCATCCCCACCCCCATCCCCACCCCCATCCCCCATCCCCATCCCCACCCCCATCCCCATCCCCCACCCCCCATCCCCATCCCCACCCCCATCCCCACCCCCCATCCCCATCCCCACCCCCCATCTCCATCCCCATCCCCCACCCCCCACTCCCCATCCCCCACCCCCCATCCCCATCCCCCACCCCCATCCCCATCCCCCACCCCCCATCCCCATCCCCATCCCCACCCCCCCCATCCCCCATCCCCCATCCCCCATCCCCATCCCCATCCCCATCCCCATCCCCATCCCCACCCCCACCCCCACCCCCACCCCATCCCTTTCATTGACTTTCACTCAATGCTCAAGCACATTCCCATCAACCTTTGTCCATAACCCATTTAAGTCCTCAAAGAAGCCTCTGCAGCAAAACATTGTGGACTTTTTTCTTTGGGATGCTATTAGTCTGAGTAAACATGCCTGATGATTCATCATATGCACCATGTTCAAACTTTCAAACGTCCTCTTTGATGGTTCATTTTCAGAACTTAGCCTTCCATTTCTCAGGTCTCCCTCTTCCCAGACTCTCAGTCTGAAGAAGGGTCTCAAACCATTCCTTCTATCCAGAGACGCTGAGTTACTCCAACATTCTGTGTCAATGTTCAAACCACCTTCAGTTGCAAACAATGTGCCAGCATCTGATCAGAGGCCTGTGAGTGTCAGATCGAGTGATGTATTTTTCAGTAGCCAGGCCCCCTCAGTACCTGAAAGGACAATGGTCATAGTGAGCCATGAGGCAAATAAAAGGCAGATGTTGCAACATTTTGCAAATTGGAATAAACTGTGGGATGTGCAGAAAGTCAATAAGAACATAAGAGGATTTGAGACGAGGCTTCTATCAGTGATGACCAGCTGTTATTCAAGGCACTGAGTACTTGCACATGAGTGTGCACTGCTATTCAGATGTTGTGCGAAGGCATTAATGATGGTGCTGCAATTATGCGACAATCACTCCCTGTTAAATAACTGCCTGTGTTTAAGTAGTGATCGTTATAGGGGCGGCACGGTGGCGCAGCGGTCAAGTTGCTGCCCTACAGCACTTGTGGCACCAGAGACCCGGGTTCCATCCCGACTACGGGCACTGTCTGTACGGAGTTTGTACGTTCTCCCCGTGACCGCGTGGGATTTCTCTGAGATCTCCGGTTTCCTCCCACACTCCAAAGACATGCAGGTTTGTAGGTTAATTGGCTTGGTGTAAATGTATTGTCACTAGTGTATGTAGGGTAGTGTAGTGTGCGGGGATCGCTGGTCAGCGTGGACTCGGTGGGCTGAAGGGCCTGTTTCTGCGCTGTATCTCTAAACTGAGGATGTGGTAGGACTGGTGATTGTTAGCCAGGATAGGTAATTGATGAAGTTTGAGCAGAAGGAATACAGAGCTCAGTGCTGTATAAGTACAATGGTGTAAATGATGGAAGATGAAATTCAGTCAGATATTCACAGACCATTACACTGAATCCATTTCTGGGCATCTTCCTGCTGGCTTGAAACATTCCCTTCCACTCTTACACCATGATCAGTTGTGTGGCTTCCTAGAGACAGTCCTGCCTCCCTTCCATCTTCCTACCAGCAAAGTTGAGAACATTAGAATGAACATTTCCCCTCCCACCTGTGACCTAGCTGTCTCACTAGTCTGTTCATCTAAATTGGACTGTTTCCAACCCGTCACTCTATCCTCCCTTGCAAAGCTTGTCTCCGCTATGAAACCTGCAACCTGCCCCCTTGATCCTGCCCCCACTGCCCTCCTGAAGGATGTCATTGCAATAGACGGTCCCAGCATCCTCTCTAATATCAACAGTTCTCTGGCCACTGGCACTGTTCCAACCTGTTTCAAGCACGCGGTGGTCCAGCCCCTACTGAAAAAACCTAACCTAGACCCCACCTTGCCTAGCAACTACAGACCCATTTCCAAACTGCCATTCCTGTCAAAAGTCCTTGAAAAGGCAATTCTAAACCAATTAGTGCCCTACCTACACCAAAACACCATCCTGGAAAGTTTCCAGTCAGGTTTCAGAGCCCACCACAGCACAGAGTCTGCCTTGTTGAAGGTACACAACGACCTGCTTCTCGCCATCGACACCGGCGACTGTGCAATCCTGCTCCTTCTCGACCTCAGCGCAGCATTCGATACAGTGGACCACACCATCCTTATTGACCGTCTCCGGTACGCGGTTGGCATTGATGGCACTGCCCTGAGCTGGTTCGTTTCCTACCTCAAAGATAGGATTTTCGCCATCAACATAGGCTGTTATTCCTCTGCTCCAGCTAGCCTCTCCTGCGGAGTTCCACAAGGCTCCATCCTAGGCCCCATTCTCCTCTCTATACATGCTCCCCCTTGGCCAAATCATTCAAAGGCACGGCATTTCTTTCCACTGCTATGCTGATGACACTCAGCTTTACCTCCCCCTGAAACCCAACAACCAGTCAAATTTAAACAGCCTCTTACACTGCCTTGAGGACTTAAAATGTTGGATGGCACAGAACTTCCTCCAATTAAACGAGAGCAAGTCTGAGGTCATCCTATTCGGCCCCCCCGACTCCATCAAATCGATAACAGGCAGTCATGGAAGCCTATCCTGCCTAGTCAAACCGCATGTCAAAAACCTCGGCGTGATATTTGACTCTGCATTAAAATTTGACTAGCAAGTCAACACTGTGGTAAAAGCCAGCTTCTTCCAACTTCATACCATAGCTAAAATCAAACCTTTCCTCCAATTCGACGACACTGAAAAAATCATTCACGCTTTCATTTCCTCCCGCCTAGACTACTGCAACTCCCTATACACTGGGATCAGCCAATCTTCCCTGTCCCGCCTGCAACTGGTCCAAAACGCCGCAGCGAGACTCCTGACGGGTACCCGTAAAAGGGACCACATCACCCCGATTCTGGCCTCTCTCCACTGGCTCCCTGTACGGTACAGAATAAACTTCAAGCTCCTACTATTCACATATAAAGCCCTAAATGGACATTCCCCCCCCCACATCAAAAATCTTCTAACCCACCTCTCTAACTCCAGGTCCCTCAGGTCGGCCGACTTGGGGCTACTCACTATCCTGCGGTCTAAGCTTAAGCTCAGGGGTGACCGCGCTTTTGCGGTTGCAGCTCCTAGACTGTGGAACAGCATCTGTGGAACAGCATTTTATAATATTATATGTCTCTATAAGATCCCCTCTCATCCTTCTAAACTCCAGTGAATACAAGCCCAGTCTTTCCAATCTTCCCTCATAGCGGGAGAGGGGGCGTGGCTGCGTTCTGCAGCTGTGGCTCACCGGCAGTCTCTCTGTCTTTTTTTTTGTTTTTGTCTTTGTTATCGTTTAAATGTTTCTTTTGATTTATTTTTAGCTCTGTATATGTGGGGGGGGGGGAACCTTTATTTCTAATCTCCTCCTCAACGGAGATGCGACCTTTACCGTGTTGTGTCAGCTTCGACCGCCCCGGAGCGCGAGGTTTGATTGACCCGCTCGTAGGCCCCTCATCGCCCTGCGTGGCTCGGCCGCGGCACCTTCCATCGCCCGGTGGGGGCTCAGGACCTTCATCGGCCTGCTCGGCTCGGCTCGGCCCTGGGACTTTCCATCGCCCGGTGGGGGCTTCAAAAGTCGGGAGCCTCGATCGCCTCGTGGCACCACGGGAGAAGAATGAGGAGGAGATAAGACTTTTCTTTGCCTTCCATCACAGTGAGGGTGTGCCTGGAGCAATCACTGTGATGGCTGTTTGTGTTAAACATTGTAATTGTGTGTCTTGTGTTCTTTATTGTTTATTGCCGGACCCTGACGTGAGAGGACGCTGGCGATATTTGTTCGCCGCTTCTCCGTCAGGATAGTTTGTCTGTTTGTTTTTATGTCTTGACTGTTTTTGTAAAGCGTCTTTGAGCATCTGGAAAAGCGGTATAAAAAATAAATGTTTATTATTATTATATTTATTATAATTATTATTATATATTATTATATGACAGTCCCGCCATCCCGGGGATTAACTGCCTCAATAGCAAGGATGTCCTTCCTCAAATTAGGAGGTGTCGCAGTGCTGGTGCTTGATGTCAGCAGAGGGAAGTAGGGGAATGGTTAATGGAGTTTAATGTGAGGTGTTGCTTTTTGGGATGTCTAACTAGGGCAGGACCTACATAGTGAATGGCAGGACCTTGGTGAGTGTTGTGGAGCAGAGGGATCTAGGAGTGCAGGTACATAGTTCCTTGAAAGTCGTCTCACAGGTAGATAAGGTGGTCGAGAAGGTTTTTGGCACTTAGGCCTTCATCCATCAGGGTAATGAGTGTAGAAGTTGGGATGTTATAGACAATAGACAATAGGTGCAGGAGGAGGCCATTCGGCCCTTCGAGCCAGCACCACCATTCAATGTGATCATGGCTGATCATTCTTAATCAGTACTCCGTTCCTGCCTTCTCCCCATACCCCCTGACTCCGCTATCCTTAAGAGTTCTATCCAGCTCTCTCTTGAATGCATTCAGAGAATTGGCCTCCACTGCCTTCTGAGGCAGAGAATTCCACAGATTCACAACTCTCTGACTGAAAAAGTTTTTCCTCATCTCAGTTCTCATTGCACTAGGACACCCAGATGTTATTTTTTCCCATTTTTTTTCTGTTTAATTTATTGTCACATGAACCGAGGTACAGTGAAAAGCTTTTGTTGCTTTTGTTACAGATGTACAAGGCCACAATTGTAGTATTGTGTTCAGTCACCCTGCTATAGGAGAGATGTTGTTAAGCTGGAAAGGGTGCAGAGAAGATTTACAAGGATGTTTAGTATAGTTTAGTTTAGAGATAGAGCGCGGAAACAGGCCCTTCGGCCCACCTAGTCTGCACCGACCAGCGATCCCCGCACATTTTGTGTCTACGGGGAGAAGGCAGGAGAATGGGGTAGGAGAGATAGACAGATCAGCCATGATTGAATGCCGAAGTAGACTAGATGGGCCGAATGGCCTAATTCTGCTCCTATCACGTGTGAACATATGAAATGAGGAGGAATTTCTCCAGGAATTCTGCCGGGACTTGAGGGCTTGAGCTATAGGAAGACCTACCTGGGTTTTCCACCTGCCGTGACCTGCGTGGGTTTTCTCCGAGATCTTCGGTTTCCTCCCGCACTCCAACGACGTACAGGTATGTAGGTTAATTGGCTGGGCAAATGTTTTTTTAAAAATTGTCCCTAGTGGGTGTAGGATAGTGTTAATGTGCGGGGATCGCTGGGCAGCACGGACCCGGTGGGCTGAAGGGCCTGTTTCCGCGCTGTATCTCTAAATCTAAAAAAAGAGGTTGCGCAGGCTAGGACTTTATTCCTTGGAGTGCAGGAGATAGCGAAATGATCTTGATAGAGGTGTGCGAGATCATGAGAAGAATAGATATACTTGAAAGCAAACAGGCTCACACTCAGTCAACCAAAAGTAAATCTTTAGCTGGAATTCTATCTTTCATGTGAAAGCATACTGGAGAACTGAATTTTCCTTATTTCCAAATGCACAAATTGGACATAAAGGTTTCAAATATTTTCCAGTCGCAACATGCTAATAGCTGAATGAGAAATGAGACCAACTTGGCCAATTAATAACCTGAAACCTTGTTCATATCCACACTACGATGGAAAGTTACTATTGATTCTATCAAGTGATGCCAACGCATCAGCAACTTGCCCACCAACACTCAATTCATTTTCTCACACTACATCTTGAGATTGTAAAAATCATCTTGTATCAAGCTACAGGATTGATTATAGAGTCTAGTGGCAATTGAAACTGTACTCTCTTAAAACTATCTTGACTGATAATGAGAGACTACTGACTCATTTATGTTCTCTGGTATATAGCAGTTTTAGTACATTTGTAGTTAAGATGACAATAAAAGTACCAAAAGTGCGGCATGATGGCGCAGCGGTAGAGTTGCTGCCTTACAGCGAATGCAGCGCCAGAGACCCGGGTTCCATCCCGACTACGGGTGCTGTCTGTACGGAGTTTGTACGTTCTCCCCGCGACCTGCGTGGGTTTTCTCCGAGATCTTCGGTTTCCTCCTACACTCCAAAGACGCACAGGTTTGTAGGTTAATTGCTTTGGTAAATGTAAAAATTGTCCCTAGTGGGTGTAGGATAGTGTTAATGTGTGGGGACCGCCTGGCGGCGCCGAAAGGGCCCGTTTCCACGCTGTATCTCTAAACAAACTAAACTTAATATCCAGCATTGAAGTAAGTTTTATAATAATAATAATAATGCATTTTATTTATATAGCGCTTTTCATATACTCAAAGACGCTTTACAGAGATTTTGAGAACATAGGGAAATGAATAAATAGATAAATAAGTAAATAAATAAATGAACAGAGAAAGGAGACAGAAGGTGAGGTGACTTTCAGTGGTTGAAGGCAGTACTGAACAGGTGAGACTTCAGCGATGTTTTGAATGTGGTGAGTGCGGAGGAGTCTCTAACGGTTTGGGGTAGTGAGTTCCATAGGGTGGGAGCAGCGATGGAGAAAGCCCTGTCCCCCCAGGATCTGAGTTTGGTCCGGATGTGGGGGGATAGGAGATTGGCAGCGGCAGAGCGGAGGGTGCAGGTGGGAGTGTGCCTGTGGAGGTGGTCGGTCAGGTAGGATGGGGCCAGGTTATGGAGGGCTTTGTAGGTTATGAGGAGGATTTTGTACTGGATTCTCTGGGGGATGGGGAGCCAGTGGAGTTTATAAAGGACGGGGGTGATATGGTCACGGATCGAGGTGCGTTTGAGTAGACGGGCAGCGGAGTTTTGAATGTATTGAAGTTTATTGATGATTTTTGAGGGTGCGCCATAGAGGAGGCTGTTGCAGTAGTCCAGACGGGAGGTGATGAAGGCGTGGATGAGGGTTTCTGCAGCTGTGGAGGAGAGGGATGGACGGAGACGGGCAATGTTTTTGAGGTGGAAGAAGGCTGTCTTTGTGATGTGTTTGATGTGTTTGTCGAAGGAGAGGGTTTGATCAAAGATGATTCCAAGATTCTGGATGTGAGGTGAAAAATTTATCATTTTAAATTATTTCTGGGGATGTATATCTTATTGCCACAGCAACCTATTGTTGCCCAACAATGGGTGGGTGGGTCATCTATTGAATTGCACCAATCCTTCAGCTGAAAATGTTGTCTTGAAACTTGTATGAATTGAACCCATTGATAATGTAGGAATAGTGTTACAGTGCCCTCCATAATGTTTGGGACAAAGACCCATCATTTATTTATTTGCCTCTGTACAATTACAATTTGAGATTTGTAATAGAAAAAAATCACATGTGGTTAAAATGCACATTGTCAGATTTTATTAAAGACCATTTTTATACATTTTGGTTTCACCATGTAGAAATTACAGCTGTGTTTATACATAGACCCCCCATTTCAGGGCACCATAATGTTTGGGACACATGGCTTCACAGGTGTTTGTAATTGCTCAGGTGTGTTTAATGCCTCCTTAATGCAGGTAAAAGAGAGCTCTCAGCACCCAGTCTTTCCATCACCTTTGGAGTGTCACAAGATAAGTACTGCTTCCATGTATTCAAAGTCGTGGACTTGGGAGGAGCTATTGAAGGATCTTTGGCAAATGGCAGCAATGTAACCATGTAAATAGGACACATTGTGGCAAAGTGCAGCAGTGTAACCATGTAAATAGGACACATTGTGGCAAATGGCAGCAATGTAACCATGTAAATAGGACACATTGTGGCAAAGTGCAGCAATGTACCATGTAAATAGGACACATTGTGGCAAAGTGCAGCAGTGTAACCATGTAAATAGGACACATTGTGGCAAATGGCAGCAATGTAACCATGTAAATAGGACACATTGTGGCAAAGTGCAGCAGTGTAACCATGTAAATAGGACACATTGTGGCAAATGGCAGCAATGTAACCATGTAAATAGGACACATTGTGGCAAAGTGCAGCAGTGTAACCATGTAAATAGGACACATTGTGGCAAAGTGCATCAAATCATGAGAGGAATAGATCCGGTCTTGCCCAGAGTAAGGGAATCGATGACATCGGTTTACAGTGAAGGGGGAAAAGACAATAGGAAACTGAGGGGTAACTTTTTCACACAAAGGGTGGTGGGAACAAGCTGCCAGAAGACGTAGTTGAGGCTGGGACTATCCCAATGTTTGAGAAATGTCAGACAGGTACATGGATAGGACAGGTTTGGAGGGTTATGGACCAAGGTGGGACTAGTGTAGCTGGGACATGTAGGCCGGTGTAGACAAGTTGGGCCAAAGGGCCTGTTTCCACACTGTATCACTATGACTCTATGAAGGGCCTGTTTCCACACTGTATCACTCTATGACTATGAAGGGCCTGTTTCACACTGTATCACTATGACTATGAAGGGCCTGTTTCCACACTGTATCACTATGACTATGAAGGGCCTGTTTCCACACTGTATCACTATGACTCTATGAAGGGCCTGTTTCCACACTGTATCACTCTATGACTCTATGAAGGGCCTGTTTCCACACTGTATCACTCTATGACTATGAAGGGCCTGTTTCACACTGTATCACTATGACTATGAAGGGCCTGTTTCCACACTGTATCACTATGACTCTATGAAGGGCCTGTTTCCACACTGTATCACTCTATGACTCTATGAAGGGCCTGTTTCCACACTGTATCACTCTATGACTCTATGAAGGGCCTGTTTCACACTGTATCACTCTATGACTCTATGAAGGGCCTGTTTCACACTGTATCACTCTATGTTTCTATGATTCTACGACTCCAATGCACTGCAGGGGGGTATTTTAAACTGTGAGTTTGTAGTTGGGCTGAGTTATATTCCGAAACAGTCTAGACACTATTCCAATCTTTGTTTATGGGAATAAATTACTAGGCAACTTGTAGGTGTGTACGTAAAAGCACCTTGCAAATGTGCAACCTCTCCACTGATCCTGGGAATCCCTCCCTTATGACCATTCAATGAAGCAATCAGGGTGGTATCGCCAACTTGGAGTCTGTGCAAATAAGGGACAAAAGATGACGTCACCGCCCCGCGCCCAATGTGACCTCACCCAGCCAGCGGCCACGTGCTCCCTCTCCACCAATGGCGGCCGCCCGGGCCGGTAGGCGGGTTGCTACAAAACCTCCGTTAGGTGGCGCCCGGGCCTCCAGGCCTACAGTGTCCGGGCCTACAGTGGCCGGGCCTACAGCGCCACCCGAGCCTAATATAGGACAAGGGAGGTCCTGTACGGGACAAACCAATTTAGCCCAAAATATTGGATGTCCCGGCTAATACGGGACAGTTGGCAACTCTACAGAAGGAGCAGGTCATTTTACAAAACTATCCACCAGCCACTCACCCAGTCTGGCATCTCCAGCCCAATCTGTGAAAGAGACCACAATTCCCACACTGGCCTCATCCACCATCACAGAGTCAACAAAACTGGAGTCATTCTTGACCCAGAGGGATGGGCTGAATGAAGGTTGCAACATAACCATTTAATTTTACATTGTTCCTTGTGTTCAGTTGTATGAACAGCTGACATCATATCACTTTGTCACCTATGTATGCAGGAAATGAGGAAGATTATAAATATAAAAGTCTTGTTCTAGGACCTGCAATTCAGAGGCCTGGACTAATGTTCAGGACACATACACTGGGAATTAAAATGTTTAATTGTCGTTCATGAGTTCAAATCCCATCATAACAGTTGGTAAATTTGAAGCTGTTGTTGGTCAATTAAATAAATCTGTATTTCTGTATAAAAATCTGTATTAGCAACATGGATGGGGTTGCCAACAGTCCCGTATTAGCCGGGACATCCCGTACTTTGGGCTGAATTGGTTTGTCCCATACGGGACTGCCCTTGTCCCGTATTGGGCCCGGGGGTGCTGCAGGCCCGGACGCTGTAGGCCCCGACACTGCCAGCCCCGAAGCTGTAGGCCCCGACACTGCCAGCCCCGACGCTGTAGGCCCCGACACTGCAAGCCCCGACGCTGTAGGCCCCGACACTGCAGGCCCGGACGCTGTAGGCCCCGACACTGCAGCCCCGACGCTGTAGGCCCCGACACTGCCAGCCCCGACGCTGTAGGCCCCGACACTGCCAGCCCCGACGCTGTAGGCCCCGACACTGCAGCCCCGACGCTGTAGGCCCTGACACTGGCAGCCCCGACGCTGTAGGCCCTGACACTGCAGGCCCGGAAGCTGTAGGCCCTGACACTGCCAGCCCCGACGCTGTAGGCCCCGACACTGCAGGCCCGGACGCTGTAGGCCCTGACACTGCAGGCCTGGACGCTGTAGGCCCTGACACTGCAGCCCCGACGCTGTAGGCCCTGACACTGGCAGCCCCAATGCTGTAGGCCCTGACACTGGCAGCCCCGATGCTGTAGGCCCCGACACTGCAGGCCCGGATGCTGTAGGCCCCAACACTGCAGGCCCGGACGCTGTAGGCCCCGACACTCTAGGCTTCCGACATTTTAGCTCCGGACAGTCTAGGTCCAGAGGCCTGGGCGCCGCCTAAAGGAGATTGCGTAGCAACCCGCCTCCCGGCCCAGGCAGCCGCCATTAATGGAGCAGGAGCACGTGGCCGCTGGCTGGGTGAGGTCATGTGGGGCACAGGGCGGTGACGTCACCTTGTGAGATAGTTGGCACCCCTAAACGTGAATCTATCAGACTGTGATAAAAGGTAAGTGGGTGTAGCAATGTTCTCGAGGTGGGGAATGTGGTGTCCTCATGCAGTCTGTTTGACATGCAACTCACAGCAATGGAGCTGAAAAATAACCCAGCAATAACGTCTTGCACTACACTTTTGTACTTAAAACCAAGGGCTAACCTTAGCCCTAACTTTTGTTTCATGGACAGTGTAGACTGAGTTGTGAAATAGTAGCCTATACTGGAAAGCTGAGGTTTAGCTCAGTTTAGTTTAGTTTAGAGATACAGCGCGGAAACAGGCCCTTCGGCCCATCGGGTCCACACCGACCAGTGATCCCCACACACTAGCACTATCCTACACACACTAAGAACAATTTACCATTTACAGAAGCCATTTAACCCACAAACCTGTACGTCTTTGGAGTGTGGGAGGAAACCGGAGCACCCGGAGAAAACCCACGCAGTCACAAACTCTGTACAGACAGCACCCATGGTTGGGATGGAACCCGGGTCTCTGGTGCTGTAAGGCAGCAACTCTACCGCCCCCGCCCCCACTGTACTGCCCTCTGACAGGGTGATGCCAGGATTGCCACGTTGATGAAGTTATCTGCTTTGACAGGATATTCAGGGAAGTTCAAGAGAGACAAAACATGTAAAAGTGAATGTAAAACCTGTGAAGTCCTGTAGTCAATGCCCACTGGATCAGACAAAACCAGACTTGGCACAGCATGCAATTTTGCTAATTTCTTCTCAGTTAATTTAAGGAATCAGTTCCTGTGAAGTGAGTAAATGACAAGGTTACATTTCACGTCTCAACAATGCTAATAACATATTAACTCACCAAATAACACTGGCAAGCTCCAAATTAATATTTATAACCAAATTAATTGATGTGTTTTCTAATTTCATGCATGATCACAAGAGCAATTTGATTTTTTTGACCAGGTTTATGTTAAAACTTAATAACATTAGCAATAAGACCAAGAATAGGCCATTTGATACATCAGGTCTGTTCTAGCATTAAGTAGAAACATGGTTGAATGTTTATATTAATGTCATACTTTCTCTCGATTCAGATATCCTTTAATTGACTATGTACTCAAGTCTCTATCAGTTTTAGCCTTGTGGTAGCCAAGAAATGGTTATCCACAGCGCTCTGTGTGAAGAATTTAATTCAAGGAAAATATTTTTTTCCCCTCATCACCATCTTAACTGGCTAGTTATTTATCCTGAGACAATCACTATTAACTCTAGACTCTTCATGTGGTGAAAGAAACTCCAATTTCATCAACTCTTGCAAGAATTATGCGTACTTCAATAAGATGCCCTTGGCCAATTCAGTTCACTTTCCTCACTTAATGTATCCATTACCACAGGACTCAATCCTGATATCTTTATTAGGTAAGGAGACAAACTTCTACAGAGTACTCCAGTACTCTGCAAATCCCTGTGGCAGTGTGGCAGGATATACTTCCTCTTGGAATGTAGCCCCCTTTCAGTGCTTAGAGTAAAAGTCTGATAAACCACTGGGTGGCGCCGAACGATGGCAGCCTCGCCCACAGTCTGTCTCGGCCCGTTTCTTCTTTGTTGTTTTTAGTCTGTTGTTAAATGTATGTTTTAGTGTATCTTTAGTTTTGTTTTATGTGGGGGGTGGGGGGGGGGGGACTTTTTAAAATCTCTTTCCTCGACGGAGATGCAACTTTTTCCGTATTGTATCACCGTCCGCACTGCGGCCTAACATCGTGGAGCTGGCAGCCTCTTTCTAAGGATCGACCTCGGGAGCTCCAACCACAGGAGCCTGCGGACTGTGCAAAATGAGCAGTTTTGCTGGTGAAACTATTCCTGGTGAACGCTGGTGATTCACAAAGACCAGTAGTTGCGTCTACCTGTCTATGTTAGTTGTCTCCTTGTGCTGAGGGCAGGCATCCCAGAGGGTAAGTTGAAGACTCAGGCCACCAGCAGAGCCAAACAAGTACAATGAGTTAAAACATTGAGACATGTTACTGGTTTATGCATATTTACTCCAAATATTATGGCAGGTGATGTTCAAAGTTTTTAATGGAATACTGACATTTCTACATTGAGATCCAGATCCTGGATTTTCTGCAGTTCTCAACATTCATAGAAATATAGAAACGTAGAAAATAGGTGCAGGAGGAGGCCATTTGGCACTTTGAGCCAGCACCGCTATTCATCGTGATCATGGCTGATCATCCCCAATCAGTAACCCGTGCCTGCCTTCTCCCCATATCCCTTGATTCCACTAGCCCCCAGAGCTCTATCTATCTTAAGACAGGTACAAACGCAGCACAACACAGGTACATGGATAGGAAAGGTTTAGAAAGATATGAGCCAAATGCAGGCAGGTAGGACTAGTGTGGATGGGGCATCTTTGTCGGCATGGGCAAGATGGACCAAAGAGCCTGTTTCCATGCTGTATGTCTCTATGACTCTAAATTATATGTGCATTTTATCTGCTAAAATTATTCAAGCATGAAAATCAAATTCTATTCAGGCCTAATTGGACGTCCCTGAACCAGTATGATTTTCTTCCCACCTTCCTTAAAGGGGCACAATAATATATAAGAGTGCAGTTACAGGTGCATAAAATAGGTGCTTGAATGAGTGCATAAAATTCCCCATTTATCCAGTCAATCACTACATATCAATCCTCTTTCCACAACAAGTCACATCATCAAGAAAGCTAATGGCATGTTGGCCTTCATACCATGAGGATTTGAGTAGAGGTGCAAACTCCTTCAGGGCCCTGGTGAGACCACACCTGGAGTATTTTGTGCAGTTTTGGTTTCCTAATTTGACGAAGGACATCCTTGCTATTGAGGCAGTGCAGTGTAGGTTCATGAGGTTAATCCCTAGGATGGCGGGACTGTCATATGAGGAAAGATTGGAAAGACTGGGATTGTATTCACTGGAGTTTAGAAGGATGAGAGGGGATTTTATAGAGACGTATAAAATTATAAAAGCTAGATGCAGGAAAAATGTTCCCGATGTTGGGGGAATCCAGAACCAGGGGCCACAGTCTAAGAATAAAGGGGAGGCCATTTAAAACTGAGGTGAGAAAAAACTTTTTCACCCAGAGAGTTGTGAATTTGTGGAATTCTCTGCCACAGAGGCAGTGGAAGCCAATTCACTAGATGAATTTAAAAGAGATAGAGCTCTAGTGGCTAGTGGAATCAAGGGATATGGGGAGAAGGCAGGCATGGGTTACTGATTGTGGATGATCAGCCATGATCACAATGAATGGCGGTGCTGGCTCGAAGGGCCGAATGGCCTCCTCCTGCACCTATTTTCTATGATTCTATGTTTCTGTCATTGAACCAGGTGTCCAGTGCAACACTTGCAGGAGCAAAGGGTATTGCCAAAATCAAAACTGTACAAATGAGACTAGCAAAGCTTAAAGCAGCTACATGAGGTTGTGAATAATAAACTCGACGTACTAGATGATGAATAATTGCTTTGAAATGCAACATTGGGCAATGATCCAATATTTGTTTAAGCAGCAAATTTGTTTATACAGGGCAAATAGATCCACAGAGGACGCCATCTCTCTGGCTCTTCACACTGTCCTGACTCACCTAGAGAGACAGGGCACGTACGTGAGGATGCTATTCATAGACTATAGCTCCGCCTTCAACACGGTCATCCCCACCAAGCTCATCACCAAACTCCACCAGCTAGGCCTTAGCTCGTCATTATGTGACTGGATCCTGGACTTCTTGCTGGAACGACCGCAGGCAGTGAGAATGGGCCCGCACCTGTCCTCCACTATCACCCTAAGTACCGGCACACCACAGGGCTGTGTTCTGAACCCCATGCTCTACTCCCTCTTCACACACGACTGTGTTCCTGCATTCGACACCAACACCATTGTCAAGTTTGCAGATGACACAACGGTGATCGGGCTGATCACCAACGGGGATGAAACAAACTATAGAGCGGAGGTGCAGAACCTGGCGGACTGGTGCTCGGATAACAACCTGTCCCTAAATACCACCAAGACCAAGGAGCTGATCATCAACTTCCGTAGGTCACATAACGGGGAATATGCCCCGATCTCTATCAACGGGGTCAGTGTGGAGAGAGTGTCCAGCTTCAAGTTTCTGGGCACTCACATTTCGGAGGACCTAACATGGTCCAATAACACTGCTGCGCTGGTCAAGAAGGCACAACAAAGACTGTTCTACTTAAGAACACTGAAAAAGTCTGGTCTACCCCAACAGTTGCTGACGACCTTCTACCGCTGCACCATCGAGAGCATCCTAACGCATGGCATCCCTGTGTGGTACCTCAGCTGCACGGAGGCAGAAAGGAAAGCTCTACAGCGGGTAGTCCATAGAGCTCAGAGGGCCATCGGAACACAGCTACCAGACTTGGAGGGCATCTACAACACACGATGCCTCAGAAAAGCCACCAGCATCCACAAAGACTCTTCACACCCCTGCAACAGTCTGTTCGAACTCCTTCCATCGGGCAGACGATACAAGGCCTTCTACGCCCACACCTCCAGACTCAGGAACAGCTTCATCCCCAGGGCCATAGCTGCTATGAACCGGTCCTGCTGAGCCGGATGGCCACAACGCATAGATCAACTTGCACTTTACCCTGTCCAAAACTGTTACAACTGTTTCGTTTCGTTGGGTTGCTGCTGTCTAAATTACTTAAATTATTGCATCGTATGGGAGGCGCATTCCCAATCTCGTTGTACCCCTGGGTACAATGACAATAAAGATATATTGTATTGTATTGTATTGTAAGTCCCTTCCACTTCTTGCAGGAGAATGGCTATAATGACAAGTTTGTGTCTTTGCCCATTGTTCATGTTGTTAATAAATTACACACCGTTAAGCCGCGCCGATCCTCTGGACTCAGCTTATCAGATGGAGAGAGGAATGCAGATGCTGGGCAAGTCTGTATTCCCATTTACCTGCCCAGGCTCAGCGACTAAATCAAATGGAGAGGACACTTCATCCTCGCTGGACACAGTGAGATGTAACCACAGATGAAAAGTCCCCCTCTCCAAGCAGGACAACGCTTGCATCTTCTCCCACAGATGGACGGATGCTAGAGAGAGAGAAACCACACAGTGAGTCTGGTATTGTGGGCATTTGCTTCAGTGTCCTGGTTGACAGATTAGATTCAACTCTGCATAATTAGGGTAAAACAACACCACAGAAGGACAATTTATCCATGTTAAGAGTTTAATAGGAATGAGCTTTGATTGCTGAAAGGGTACTGTGTATCTCATAAATAGTCACAAAAAGCTGGAGTAACTCAGCGGGTCAGGCAGCATCTCTGGAGAAAAGGAATAGGTGATGTTTCGGTTCAAGACTAGGGGTGCCAACTATCTCACTCCCAAATAAGGGACAAGGTGATGTCACCGCCCCGAGCCCCACGTGACCTCACCCAGCCAGCGGTCATGTGCTCCCGCTCCACCAATGGCAGCCGCCCGGGCCAGGAGGCAGGATGCTATGCAACCTCCTTTAGCGGCGCCCGGGCCTCCGGACCTACACTGTCTGGACCTACACTGTCCGGGCTTACACTGTCCGGACCTACACTCTCTGGACCTACTGGGACCTTGAGCGGGCCTACAGTGCCCCCCAGGCCTAATACAGGACAAGGGAGGTCCCATACGGGACAAACCAATTTAGCCCAAAATACGGGATGTCCTGGCTAATTCGGGACAGTTGACAACCCTAGTCAAGACCCTTCTTCAGACTGAACCCACTGAGTTACTCCAGCTTTTTGTGTCTATCTTTGGTTTTAACCAGCACCTGCAGTTCCTCATACAATGTGTGTCTCATGCAGTACTTGATGCAATCAAATACTTCAGCAATAAGATTGCAATCTAAACTAATTTATATTAACAACATATCGGGTAAATATCATCCTAGTGTGAATGTTGGATCGTTCCGAGTCAGCATGGATGTACGAAGGGGAACTAATCTTCTGGAATTTGAGGATGTAACTAGGAAAATTGACTGGGGAGAGCCGGTGGATGTGGTGTACCTTGACTTTCAGAAAGCCTTCGACAAGGTTCCACATAGGAGATTAGTGAGCAAAATTAGAGCACATGGTATTGGGGGTAGGGTACTGACATGGATAGAAAATTGGTTGACAGACAGAAAGCCAAGAGTGGGGATAAATGGGTCCCTTTCAGAATGGCAGGCAGTAACTAGTGGGGTACCGCAAGGCTCGGTGCTGGGACCGCAGCTATTTACAATATACATTAATGACTTGGATGAAGGGATTAAAAGTACCATTAACAAATTTGCAGATGATACAAAGCTGGGTGGTAGTGTGAACTGTGAGGAAGATGCTATGAGGTTGCAGGGTGACTTGGACAGGTTGTGTGAGTGGGCGGATGCATGGCAGATGCAGTTTAATGTGGATAAGTGTGAGGTTATCCACTTTGGTGGTAAGAATAGAAAGGCAGAGTATTATCTGAATGGTGTCAAGTTAGGAAAAGGGGACGTACAACAAGATCTGGGTGTCCTAGTGCATCAGTCACTGAAAGGAGGGTCTGAAGAAGGGTCTCGACCCGAAACGTCACCCGTTCCTTCTCTCCCGAGATGCTGCCTGACCTGCTGAGTTACTCCAGCATTTTGTGAATAAACTGAAAGGAAGCATGCAGGTACAGCAGGCAGTGAAGAAAGCCAATGGAATGTTGGCCTTCATAACAAGGGGAGTTGCATATAGGAGCAAAGAGGTCCTTCTGCAGTTGTACAGGGCCCTAGTGAGACCGCACCTGGAGTACTGTGTGCAGTTTTGGTCTCCAATTTGAAGAAGGATATTCTTGCTATTGAGGGCGTGCAGCGTAGGTTTACTAGGTTAATTCCCAGAATGGAGGGACTGTCATATGTTGAAAGACTGGAGCGATTAGGTTTGTATACACTGGAATTTAGAAGGATGAGAGGGGATCTTATCGAAACATATAAGATTATTAAGGGGTTGGACACGTTAGAGGCAGGAAACATGTTCCCAATGTTGGGGGAGTCCAGAACAAGGGGCCACAGTTTAAGAATAAGGCGTCAGCCATTTAGAACTGAGATGAGGAAAAACTTTTTCAGTCAGAGTTGTGAATCTGTGGAATTCTCTGCCTCAGAAGGCAGTGGAGGCCAATTCTCTGAATGCATTCAGGAGAGAGCTAGATAGAGCTCTTAAGGATAGCAGAGTCAGGGGGTATGGGGAGAAGGCAGGAACGGGGTACTGATTGAGAATGATCAGCCATGATCACATTGAATGGCGGTGCTGGCTCAAAGGGCTGAATGGCCTCCTCCTGCACCTATTGTCTATTGTCTATTGTCTATTGTTGCTTCACCCTAATAATGCATAAATTTCACAGTGCCTTCCATAAAAGCTGGACTCAGAGTAAGAACGGCTGATATCGCCTCGATCAGGAAAGCACAATCTTACTTCAGAATACGATCTGCAATCCCCCCACTTATTCAGTCTATTTTATAACCACCGTGAGAGAGGGGTAAAAAAGGGATAATTGATTTAGACTAAGGACCCTGAGAAATAACTGACCCAACCGTGCTCGGCTAGGAAAACAAACCGCAAGAACAAATGGTGACAGTCCAAGGACAAGTGTTAGAAGATAATCAGAGAACTAGGGGGAAGGGCAAAATAATCAGAGAACTAGGGGAGAGGAAGGGCATGAACTACTCTGTACTGCGCTTGCCTAATGAGATAAATGAATATTACAAAAACGGCCAGCATGACAAGATGTCTCATTTAAATGCACATGCGATGTATGATGTGGGAGGCAACAGGGGCGGTGTCGTTAGATTGTGCACCTCAGTGCTCCGATTGGAAGGAGCCCGAAGGGGAGGAATTAAAGGTGTGACAATTGTAAATTGAAGTGAATAAAAAGAAGGGATTTTCCCGATCTCGGTGTGACTCGAGAGGGGAGACACCCAACTCTGCAGACTTGCAAATAAACTATACTTGTTTCTCTAGGTTGTCTCGAGCATCGTGATTGTGAGCACTCACATTTGCATCTCACACCACTTTATTGACAAAATTGTATTCAATTAATGTTAAAAAATTCATTGTCATCTTCTAAATTAAATATATCAGACTATTCATGAAACTCATTAACTGAATGCCATACCTAAATAATTTATGCACCGTATTACAAATTAAATGCACTGCTGTTAGCTCCAGGTGTGCTCATTGTTCATCGCTGCCTGGCGAAAAAATTAATCGCTCGCCCCACTTAAAAATATGACATTTTACCAATGTGGTTGTGAATTTGAGCTCTATATTTCACGTTGCATCGGTGCTTTGAGTACCAACTTAGCTGCTGATTTTGTGCAAAGTTCAGGTCCATGTTGTTAGTTTTGTTAATCATGTTGACAGGTCAGGATGTGTGGTACTTTGTTCATATCATATCATATCATATCATATATATACAGCCGGAAACAGGCCTTTTCGGCCCTCCAAGTCCGTGCCGCCCAGCGATCCCCGTACATTAACACTATCCTACACCCACTAGGGACAATTTTTACATTTACCCAGCCAATTAACCTACATACTTGTACGTCTTTCATCACTCCTACCCGCTGAAGGTCAACAGATGTTGCTGCCTAACCATGCAGTGTGCTAGCCCACTGACATTGTGGCCACATTGGATCCCAGCATCTCGTTAAGTAAGGATAGGAACCACCATTTTGCACCCAAAACTGAGCTATTTGGAGAGATCCTCAATGACTGATTGGTAGCGTTGCCAACTGTCCCGTATTAGCCGGGACATCCCGTATTTTGGGCTAAATTAGTTTGTCCCGTATGGGACCGCCCTTGTCCTGTATTAGTACGGTTGCCAACTCCTAACTCCCAAATAAGAGACAAAGGTTGACGTCACCGCCCCGCGCCCCACGTGACCTCACCCAGCCATCGGCCACGTGCTCCCGCTCCACCAATGGTGGCCACCCGGGCCGGGAGGCGGGTTGCTACGCACGTGGCCGCTGGCTGGGTGAGGTCATGTGGGGCGCCGGGCGATGACGTCCCATATTTGGGAGTGAGGAAGTTGGCAACCCTACTGACTGGACAGAAACAACATTGAACATAACAAAGCACGGCACATAAACAGGTCCCTCAGCCCACAATATCTCTGCGGACAATGACACCAAGTTGAATTGCTCATCTCTTGGCACATGGTCGACATCTCCTTTCTCCTGCCCTCATTTGCACCTGCCTGTTTAAATACCGCTTAAGCTATGCTATTGTATATGTTTTCACCACTTCTCCCAGCAGTACATTCTGGCCATCTCCAACTCTCTGTGTAAAACATTTGCCTCTCAAACTCCTGAAAACTTGTATCCTCTCACCTTAAAACCGTTTTCTCTAATAATAGTGTTCCTTGGTTTGTTACCTTGACGGAGATTGAATTTTTTCCGTATTGCGGCCTAACATCGAGGAGTTGGTGGCCTTTCCTGGAGACCACTTCATGCTGCGGGCACGGCACGGACTTTAACATCACGGAGCTTGCGGTCCCTTTGCCGGGGATCGAAGCGCCAATCGCGGGGCCTGTGGACTTTAACACCGTGAAGCCCGCGGTCTCTGATAAGAAGAGGCTGACTCGGGAGCTCCATGGCGCGGAGAGAGTTTCAACCGCCCCGACGCGGGGAGTTTCGATCATCCCGACGGGGGCTTCGATCGTCGGCTGCGGGGGCTTTGACTGCGGACGGTTCAACAGCCCCGACCGCGGGAGAACAAGAGGAAGGTGATTGAACTTGATTACCTTCCATCACAGTGAGGAATGTGGAATCCACTGTGGGGATGTTTATGTTAAATGTTATTTTATGTGGCTGTGTGTCTTGTTGCTTTTCACTTAGTATTTCTGTATGGTAACTCAAATTTCACTGCACCTTAATTGGTACATGTGACAATAAATTGACCTTGAAACCTTGATTAAGAAACAGTTAGACAGGTACATGGATAGGACAAGTTTGGAGGGATATGGACTAAACGCAGGTAGGGGGGACTACTGTAGCTGGGACATGTTGGCTGGCGTGGGCAAGTTGGGCCGAACGGCCTGTATCCACACTGTATCACTCTATGACACTATGACTCTAATTAACAATTCCATCCTGAGAAAAATATTTTGACTATCTGCCCGATCTATGCCTCTCATAATTTTATATAGAACAAACAAAAATAGAACCGTACAGCACAGCCCACAATGTCCTGCCGTGACTCTTAAATGCTGCCTCCACCACCACTCCTGGAAACCACTACTCTCAGTGTAAAAAAACTTGCCCTGCACAGTTAACTCCCCCTCCCACTCAGCACTTCAACTCACCCTCCCATTCCCAGTCTGACCTTTCTGTCCTGGGCCTCCTCCATTGTCAGAGTGAGGCCCAGCGCAAATTGGAGGAACAGCTTCTCATATTTCGCTTGGGCAGTTTACACCCCAGCGGTATGAACATTGACTTCTCTAACTTCTTCCCCTCTCTATCCCCTCCCCCTTCCCAGTTCTCCCGCTAGTCTTCCTGTCTCCCACTTTATCCTTTCTTTGTTCTGCCCACTCCCCTGACATCAGTCTGAGGAAGGGTCTCGACCTGAAACATCACCCATTCCTTCTCTCCAGAGATGCTGCCTGTCCCGCTGAGTTACTCCAGCATTTTTGGACCTTCAATTTATAATTTTTTCCCTGCACATCTTCTTCAAACTTTGCCCATTTCACCTTAAAGCTATGCTTCTAGTATTTGCCATTTCCATCCTGGGAAAAAGATTCTGACTATCTACCCAATCTATGTTTAATTTAATTTAGTTTAAAGGTACACTGTGGAAATAGGCCCTTCGGCCCACCGAGTCCGCGCCCACCTGCGATCCCTATACACTAAACACTATCCCACACACACATTAGGGACAATTTAGATTTATACTCCAAAAATTGTTCATCCCTGTCTGCTGAAAAAAACGGGGAAGGTGGCTCAACCGTGGCTAACAAGGGAACTCAAGGAGTGTGTTAAATCCAAGGAAGAGGCGTATAAATTGGCCAGAGGAAACGGCAAACCAGAGGATTGGGAGAAATTTAGAACTCAACAGAGGAGGACAAAGGGGTTAATTAAGAGGTGGAAAAAAGAGCTTGAAAGAAAGCTCGCGGGGAATATAAAAAGTGACTGTAAAAGCTTCATTAGAGATGTAAAATGGAAATGATTAGTGAAGACAAATGTAGGTCCCTTACAGTCAGAGATAGGTGAATTCATACGAAACAAGGAAATGGCACAACAGTTAAATGAGTATTTTGGTTCTGTCTTCACTAAGGAAGATACAAACAATCTCCCGGAAATACTGGAGGACTAAGGATCTAGCGTGACGGAGGAACTGAAGGGAATCCACATTAGTCAGGAAATGGTGATAGGTAAACTGTTGGGACTGAAGGCAGATAAATCCCCAGGGCCTGATGGTCTGCATCCCAGAGTACACAAGGAGGAAGCCCTAGAAATTGTGGACACATTGGTGATAATTTTCCAATGTTCTATAGACTCTGGATCAGTTCCTGTGGACTGGAGAGTAGCCAATGTAATTCCACTGTTTAAGAAAGGACGGAGAGAGAAAACGGGGAATTATAGACCAGTTAGCCTTACATCGTTAGTGGGGAAGATGCTGGAGTCAATTATAAAAGATGTAATAGCAGTGTATTTGGAAAGCAGTGACACGATCGGTCAAAGTCAGCATGGATTTATGAAGGTGAAATCATGCTTCACTAATCTTCTGGAATTTTTTGAGGATATAATAAGTAGAATAATGGATAAGGGAGAGCCAGTGGATGTGGTGTATCTGGACTTTCAAAAAGCCTTTGACAAAGTCCCAGACACGAGATTAGTGTGCAAAATTAGAGCATACGGTATTGGGGGTAGGGTATTGACAGGGATAGAGAACTGGTTGGTAGACAGGAAGCAAAGAGTAGGAATTTTCGGGTCCTTTTCAGAATGGCAGGCAGTGACTAGTGGGGTACTGCAAGGCTCGGTGCTGGGACCCTAGTTATTTACAATATTTATTAACGATTTAGACAAGGGAATTAAATGTAACATCTCCAAGTTTGCAGAAGACACAAAGCTGGGTGGCAGTGTGAGCCGCGAGGAGGATGCTGTGAGGCTGCAGGGTGACTTGCATAGGTTGGGTGAGTGGGCAGATACATGGCATATGCAGTGATCCACTTTGATGGCAAGAACAGGAAGGCAGATTATTATCTGAATGGTATCAGATTAGGAAAAGGAGAGGTGCAACGAGACCTGGGTGTGCTTGTACATCAGCCACTAAAAGTAAGCATGCAGGTACAGCAGGCAGTGAAGAAAGCTAATGGCATGTTGGCCTTCATTGCGAGAGGATTTGAGTTTAGTAGCAAGGGGTCCTACTGGAGTTGTAGGTGAGACCGCACCTGGAGTATTGTGTGCAATTTTGGTCTCCTAATTTGAGGAGGGACATTCTTGCTATTGAGGGAGTTCAACGTAGGTTCACCAGGTTTATTCCCGGGATAGCGGGACTGACATATGGTGAAAAAATGGGTCGACTGGGCTTGTATTCACTTGAATTTAGAAAAATGAGAGGAGATCTTATAGAAACATATAAAATTCTTAAAGGATTGAACAGACTAGATGCAGGAAAAATGTTCCCGATGTTGGGGGAGTGCAGATCCAGGGGCCATAATTTAAGAATAAGGGGTATGCCATTTAGGACTGAGATGTGGGAAAGCTTTTTCACCCAGAGAGTTGTGAATCTGTGGAATTCTCTGCCACAGAAGGCAGTGGAGGCCAATTCACTGGATATTTTCAAGAGGGAGTTACTGTAGATTTAGCTCTTTGGACTAAAGGAATCAAGGGATATGGGGAGAAAGCAGGAACGGGGTACTGATTTTAGATGATCAGCCATGATCACATTGAATGGCGGTGCTGGCTCAAAGGGCCGAATGGCCTGCTCCTGTACCTATTTTTCTATGTTTCAATGTTTCTATGTTTCTATACCAAGGGAATTAACGTACTGTACATCTTTGGAGCGCGGGAGGAACCCGAAGATCCCAGAGAAGACCCACGCAGTCACGGGGAGAATGTACAAACTCCGTACAGACAAAATCCATACTCAGGATGGAACCCAGGTATCTGGCACTGTAAGCGCTGTAAGGCAGCAACTCTACCTCTGCGCCACCGTGCCTCTTCATATGCCTCTCATACTTTTAGATACTTCCCCTCAAACTCCAACATTCCAGTCCAAGTCTGTTCAACCTCTCCCTGTAGCTAATCCCCCCCTGAACCAGGCATCATCCTGATAAACTTCCTCTGCATTCTTTCCAAAGCTTCCGCATTCTTCCTGTAATGGGGTAATCAGAACTGCACATTATACTCCAGATGTGGTCTGGTCAAAGTCCTCTCAAGCTGCATCATGACTTACTGACTCTTATAGTTAAAGCCCTGACCAATGAAGCAAGCATCTTTTCCACTTCATCTACCTGTGTTGCCACTTTCAGGGAGTTATGGACTGGACCCCAAGATCCCTCTGTACATCAATGCCTTTGAGGATTTTGCCTTTAATATATTCATTGCCATTAATTATATTGTCCCCTTACATTTGACCTCAAAAATTACAGCACCTCAAAAAGCTAATGGCATGTTGGCCTTCATAACGAGAGGATTTCAGTATAAGAGTAAAGAGGTTCTTCTGCAGTTGTATTGGGCCCTGGTGAGACCACATCTGGAGTATTGTGTACAGTTTTGGTCTCCTCATTTGAGGAAGGACATCCTTATAATTGAGGCAGTGCAGCGTAGGTTCACGAGATTGATCCCTGGGATGGTGGGACTGTCATATGAGGAAAGATTGAAAAGACTAGGCGTATTCACTGGAGTTTAAAAAGATGAGGGGGGATCTTATAGAGACATATAAAATTATAAAAGGACTGGATAAGCTATACGCAGGAAAAATGTTCCCAATGTTGGGGGAGTTCAGAACCAGAGGCCACAGTCTTAGAATAAAGGGGAGGCCATTTAAAACTGAGGTGGGAAGAAACTTTTTCATCCAGGGAGTTGTGAATTTGTGGAATTCTCTGCCACAGAGGGAGGTGGAGGCCAAATCACGGGATGGGTTTAAGAGAGAGTTAGATAGAGCTCTAGGGGCTAGCGGAATCAAGGGAATCAAGGGATATGGGGAGAAGGCAGGCACAGGTTACTGATTGTGGATGATCAGCCATGATCACAATGAATGGCCGAAGGGCTGAATGGCCTCCTCCTGCACCTATTTTCTATGTTTCTATGTTTCTCACTCTTGCTCTGATTAAACTCCAATTAATTGAATAACAGTGTATTCTAGTGTTTGAGATGTTTACCCAGGGTGACAGGCTATCCTATCTACAGCATGCCCCTCATATTTTATATACTTCTATATGACGTCTCCCATCACCTTTGATGCTCCAGAGAAAACTATTCAAGTTTATTCAACCTCTCCTTACAGCAATATCCTCCAAGCCCGTATTTTTGTAAGCCTCTTCTGAACCCATTCCAAATACTCCACATCCCTCTTGTAATGAGGGAAGCAGAACTGCACACAATACTCCAAAAGTACTTTCCCCTTCCATTCGACCTCTTCACACTGTACAACATTTCACACTTGCTCAAAGTAAACTCCATGTGCTGTTTCTCCATTCATTTTGGTAGCTGATCTATATCCCTTACGTACAGTATACATTGATAGTCCTCTTCATTCTCCACAACTTCAAGTTGGGTGTTGTCTAAAAGCATACTCACTAATTCATCTACATTTACGTCCAAGTCATTTATATAAACCACAAACAATCTAGATCCCATCACAGATGCCGATGAAACTCTGTGTACAAATAAAACCTGCTGGTAAAATCAAAGGTAGACACAAAATGCTGGAGTAACTCAGCGGGTCAGGCAGCATCTCGGGAGGGAAGGAATGGGTGACGTTTCGGGTCGAGACCCTTCTTCAGACTGATGTCAGGGGACGGGGAGGGTCAAAAGAAGGCACCTCATATTTCGTTTGGGCAGTTTACACCCCAACGGTATGAGCATTGACTTCTCTAACTTCAGATAGTCCCTGCTTCCCCTCTCTATCCCCCCCCCTTCCCAATTCTCCCACCAGTCTTCCTGTCTCCGACTTCATCCTATTACTGCCCCGTCCCCTCCCTTGATATTAGTCTGAAGAAGGGTCTCGACCCGAAACGTCACCCATTCCTTCTGTCCAGAGATGCTGCCTGACCCGCTGAGGTACTCCAACATTGTGTGTGTAGCCAGTGTGGATGCTGCAACCAAGCAACAGGCCTGGTGTTCAAAGCTGCCCCTCCTGCCCCCACCTGCAATTGACTTGTAATAATAATAATATTCATTTATTGTCATTGCAACGAGTACAACGAAATTAAAAAATAGCCAATCCTGACGGTGCGTACAAACATATATGCAATAAATGCAAAAACAAATAAATACATAAATACAATTAAATACAATTATATTAAGTACAAGATTTTTTAACGGTGTTGCCTAGTGCAAAGGTAGTGTTCAGTTCTCGTATGGCCCTGGGGTAAAAACTGTTCTTAAGTCTGTTTGTTCGGGATTTGATCGACCTGAAACGTCGACCAGAGGGCAGATGAACAAACAGACGGTGGCCGGGGTGGGATGGATCTTTTATTATTTTGCCTGCTCTACTGAGGCAGCGTAGGCTGAACAGGTGCTCCAGGGAGGGCAGTGAGCAGCCGATGATCTTCTGGGCCGTCGTGATGACCCTCTGAAGGGCCTTCCTGTCCTTTTCTGAGCAGCTGGCATACCATGTGGTTATACAGTATGCCAGCACACTCTCGATGGAGCAGCGATAGAAGGACAACATGAGCTTCTCCTGCAGGTTGGTTTTCCTGAGGATCCTCAGGAAGTGGAGTCTCTGCTGTGCCTTCTTTACTGTGGTGATGGTGTTGGTAGACCAGGTAAGATCCTCTGCGATGTGCGTACCCAGGAACCTGAAAGCTGGTACCCTTTCCACACAGACCCCATTGATGTAGAGTGGGTCGTAATCTCCACTGGTTTTTCTAAAGTCAATTATAAGTTCCTTTGTTTTGGAGGAGTTCAGGACCAGATTGTTCACTGAACACCATGCTGCCAGCCTTTGGATTTCATCCCTATAGGCTGTCTCATCTCCTTCTGAGATGAGTCCAACCAGTCGTGTCATCCGCGAACTTGATGATGGTGTTGGTGGGATGGGTGGGGGCGCAGTCGTGAGTGTAGAGGGAGTAAAGGATGGGGCTCAACACACAGCCCTGTGGTGAGCCGGTGCTCAGTGTAATGGTGGAGGAGAGGTGAGGGCCTATTTTGACGGTCTGGGGGCGGTTGGTCAGGAAGTCCTTGATCCATTGGCAGATGGTTTGGGAAAATCCAAGGTCGGAAAGTTTGGTGACCAGTCTGCTCGGGATGACCGTGTTAAAGGCAGAGCTGAAGTCGAGGAAGAGCATCCTCACATAGCTCCCCTGGTGTTCAAGGTGGGTCAGTGCAGTGTGAAGAGCAGTGTCGATGGCATCCCCTGTAGACCTATTTGCTCTGTAGGCAAACTGGTGTGGGTCGAAGGTGGGTGGGAGGCTGGCTTTGATGCGCTGCAGGACCAGTCTCTCGAAGCACTTTGTGATGACCGGTGTGAGTGCTACCGGACGGTAGTCGTTAAGACCGCTGATGACAGACTTTTTCGGCAGTGGGATGATTATGGCGGACTTCAGGCAGGGAGGGATGGTGGATTTTAAAAGGGACAGGTTGAAGATTTTTGTGAAGACCTCAGATAATTGGTCTGCACATTCCCTCAGCACTCTGCCCGTCACACCATCGGGGCCTGCAGCTTTCCTGGGATTCACTGCTCTGAGCACGCGCTTAACATCATACTCCTGCACAGTGAAGGTGTTGCTGTCAGGTGCTGGAGAGGGTGTTATGTCTGCCACTGTAGCTTTCACCTCGAAACGAGCAAAGAAACAGTTAAGTTCCTCTGCCAGCGAGGCGTCGCCGTCGGCAGTCGTGCGGTTGCTGGTCTTGTAGTTGGTGATGTGCTGGATGCCTTGCCATACCCGCCGTGGGTCATTGTTGGAAAAGTGGTCCTCAATCTTCCTCTTGTAGGACGCTTTGGCATCCTTGATGCCTCTCTTCAGGTTGGTTCTAGCAGCACTGTATAGAGCTCTATCACTAGACCTGAAGGCGGTGTTACGGTCCTTGAGGAGAGACCTGACATCCTTTGTCATCCAGGGTTTTTGATTGGGATACAACCGGATGCGTTTGTCGACGGTGACATTGTCAACACAGTTTTGGATGTAGCAAAGTACAGTTGATGTGTACTCCTCCAAGTCCTGATCCTCAAAAATATCCCAGTTGGTCCTTTCGAAGCAATCCTGCAGCTGCGAGGAAGCTCCTTCAGGCCATGTCTTAACAGTCTTTATGGTGACTGGAGCTTTCCTCCTGAGTGGGGTGTATGCTGGAGTTAGGAATATGGACAGGTGATCTGACTGCCCCAGGTGTGGTAGTGGTGCTGACCTGAAACCCTTCTTAATATTTGAGTAAACCTTGTCTAGTGTGTTTTTCCCCCTGGTAGCACATCTTATGTGTTGTTCAAGTTTCGGGAGAACTGACTTTAGGTCTGCATGGTTGAAGTCCCCGGCTATGATGTGGGCTGCTTCTGGATATGTGCTCTGTTGTGAGTTTATTGCACCGAGCAGGTAGCCTAAAGCTGTGCTAGCGTTAGCATTCGGTGGGATGTAGACTGCTGTTACTATAACCCCTGTAAATTCGCGAGGAAGGTAAAAAGGCCTGCATTTAACTGTTAGGGACTCCAGATCAGGAGAACAGTGGCTCTGCCCCCCATTAGTGCACATTTCCACCCTGGGGAAAACGTTCTGACTGCCCACCAGTTCACGGTCAGCAAACGAAAGTGGTTAAAAGCCCAAAATGTATAAATTGACTGACGGAACCATGGAGAGTGTGAAAGGGCTCATTGCTGAAGACATTTCACTGCGCTCGAAAACAAAATCCTGTGCTGCCACCGTGTGCTTCAAATGAAGAACTGCAAGTCGATGGATCATTTTATTGCTGCAGCTAGTTGTTTGGACAAAACGTTAGAATAAGTAACGCTGTCATTATAATTATTTAGTATGCCATCACCTACAGCCATACTACAACAATTTAATATGTAAATAAAACACCTAAGATTAAGTTGGAATAGGGTTTTTCAAAAAATTTTGAAATAAATGATGGGACTCCTATGATATTTCATATATAATAAATTCCATTTAATACATATCTGTTAAACTGAATTTCTGCTCCGTGGATTGTCACCTTGTCGTGGTGGAGAAGCTTGTGTGGTCCTGAGATCCTGAGAGCGATGCCGTCTGGAACTACGCTCCTGGTAGGGTCACCCATGGCAGTAAGGTCGAGGCGGAGGTCCCTGAGGTCCCTGACAAAGAGCAATCCAACCAAGACCTCAACGGTGGAACAGGTGGAGGATGATGGCTGACTTTAGTGGAGCGTCACAACGGCTGGGAAGGCGGATGAAGGCTGCAGCAGAAAAGGGTCCCCGGTCGTCTTGGGCTCCATGCCACTGGATCCTGACCCAGATCTGTCAAGGACCGTGTGGTGGCTGTCTGTGCACCAGTCTCCCTACGTTTATCAAAGTCACGCACAGGCGTCCGACCCTATGGAGAGGACAGTCATATTCGCTTCCAGTGACCGCCGATGATGAAACTGAATTTTTCCAAATTTATTATCATCTCCTATGCTTCCTTATGCTACAAAATGAATCAGTAAGTCACCTGATCATCAACTCTTTCAGAAGTGGTTTATCTTACAATAATAGGGATTTAAAACTTCTTAAAATTAATTTATGAATTTTGTGGGGGATTTTATGTTTGTGAATAATTATGGCGCATAAAATCGATTGTATTCTTGGCATCACATTGATGAACCAGAGGCTACTGCAGCCATGAGTAGAGTGAAGCTTATGAATTCTCTCCACTTTAGTGTCATCAGGATATTAGAACCTCTTTTATTCTCATGCCATTTCCATTGCCGTGGGATGAGCAAAGTTAGTTCATCATGAAGTGCTTCAATAGTTCAATGGGGCATCATTTGCCACAAATGCAACCACAGTGACTGTAGGAGCCATTTATGTATAGGCCAGCTACTGTTGGCAGATTATATTATTTTGTCTAGATATATCTTACCATATTATTGTGGACACTTGTGGGTGGTCATTAGATGCACAGTGTGGTGTAAATATATGGGCATAAGGGACAGAGAGTGGCAGACACAGGGCGGGAGAGCATGCAGTTTTCACCAGATCAACGACTGGACAGTCCTGAGACCAGACTAGGGACAGAGCAGCCAGGACAGGCTAGGGACAGAGCAGACTTGTATGCGAAATAAGTAAAGCCTGGTATGTTCATCTCCTTGTTTGTTCAACTACTTCAATAAGCAACTAATTAAACTGGAAATAACGACTGTAAGATCTGTTCTGTTTGGTCTGTGTAAGATCACTCCTACTCCCTGGGTAGTAATGGCACTTGAAAAAGAAGTCATCAGAAAAGTCGGATGTTGCCATTAGAGTGACATTGTTTTTACATATGCTTTGAGAGACTGGTGAGGGCACGCACAGCTCCAGCCTCCCAGTCAGCCTTGATCTACTGCTGTTCACTGACCATCACAACAGGACCCCAGCACACACCATCTCCCTGACTGCTATTTATCAGCTGTAGCTCCACCTTCACCATAACCCCTCACAAACTCATCTCCAAATTCACCTCCAGAACGACAAACTGTCTTGGTTGCGCTAAGGACATTGGGCATTTTTGCACTAATATTGGGGTTTCTAATTCATTAAACTATTTGTGTTAATTACGTTATCTATGAGTATGATATCAACTGACCTGTCTTGCTGCTGCAAATAAGGACTTCACTGCTGTGTTGTTTGTACATATGACAATTAAACCACTCTCTTGAGCTCATGGACTAAGGAATCAGTATACCCCTCTCCCAATCGATCCTCCACTTCCCGTGGCACAGAGGTAGAGTTGCTGCCTTGGAGGACCACAGACCAGGGTTTGATCATCACCATGGGTGCTGTCTGTACGGAGATTGCACGTTCTCCCTGCGACTGTGTGGGTTTTCGGGTGCTCTGGTTTCCTCCCACACTTCAAAGATGTACAGGTGTGTAGGTAAATTGGCTTAGGTGAAATTGTAAATTGTCCCTAGTGGGTGTAGGATAGTGTTAGTGTGCGGCGATCGCTGGTCGGCATGGATTCGGTGGACCGAAGGGCCTGTTTCAGCTCTGTATCTCTAACTTTTTTTAAAGCTTTTGTGTTTTAAAAGTGTCACAGCTTCAATGTGCAGTCAGCAATTTGATTGCTTTTTCTATTCTACCTATCAAATACAATTGACTGAATAATACATTCATTCACTTCGTGATTCAATGAAGCGAGTAACAAATTTAACAAGTACTACATCAATAGTGCAAATCTGATTGACTAAACAGTTCAAATAATTTCTCCTGACAGTTTTCATCTGCCAATTAATTTCATTAAAGTAGAAACAATATGCCGATGAAATGACTCGTACTGATAGAAACATAGAAAATAGGTGCAGGAGGAGGCCATTTGGCCCTTTGAGCCAGCACCACCATTCATTGTGATCATGGATGATCATCCACAATCAGTAACCCGTGCCTGCCTTCTCCCCATATCCCTTGATTCTGCTAGCTCCTAGAGATATATCTAACTCTCTTTTAAATTCATCCAGTGAATTGGCCTCCACTGCCCTCTGTGGCAGAGAATTCCACAAATTCACAACTCTCTGGGTGAAAAAGTTTCTTCTCACCTCAGTTTTAAATGGCCTCCCCATTATTCTTAGACTGTGGCCCCTGGTTCTGGACTCCCCCAACATTGGGAACATTTTTCCTGCATCTAGCTTGTCCAGTCCTTTTATAATTTTATACGTCTCTATAAGATCCCCTCTCATCCTTCTAAACTCCAGTGAATACAAGCCCAGTCTTTCCAATCATTCCTCATATGACAGTCCTGCCATCCCGGGGATTAACCTTGTGAAAGGTATCTGAAAGGTATTATATTCACATTAATGATGACTGAACATCAGAAGATTATGAAGGAGTTTCTTCAGTCGTGTCGGCAATTGTGTCAGAAATTAAGAGGTGTGGGAGACTACTATCCACCTCATCGGGGACCCTCGGACTTGAGCGGACTTTATTGGCTTTATCTTGCACAAAACATTATTCCCTTATCATGTATCTGTACACTGTGAATGGCTTGATCGTAATCATGTATTGTCTTTCCACTGACTGGTTAGCACGCAACAAGAGCTTTTCACTGTACCTCGGTACAGGTGACAATAAACTAAACTCAACTGAACTGAAACTGAGACCTACAATGTATTAATATAAACAAAATATCGAAGTATGAGTATGCTACAGTCCCACGAGACAGAATTACATTTACTACAACATCCATGTCCGTCAGTAACAGCCTGAAAAATGTAACCATTGGTCACTGACACACTAACGTTTTAAAGATGGCCCAATATATCAGCAAAATATGACAGGTCTGTACAATTTGTCACAAAGCAACATTCTATAGGAAACTTGCGACTGACATAGGTATAAAGAACAAAGAACATAATGAGGATCAGGGGTTGGACTTGTAGGGAGGGTTTGATCCAACAGAATATGTAACTCACTGAATCACGTACAATCAAACTGGTATTAAGCATTTCAAGTAGAATATCACAGGTGTATACCTTGTTGCTTATTTGGTCATGAAACTGTGAAGTTGATCTCAATATTTGCAAGACTTCCTCATTCTAACTAGGTACCACAACCTAATAAAATTCCGCCAAGCCAAGAAACCCAAGGGATGTTGCTTTTCAGGATCATTGTAGATTGAGGATTAGTCAACAGTGAGTCATCTGAAGTGCATATCAATGAGTTTCTCAAGAAGGAACTGCAGAGGCTGTTTTACACCAAAGATGGACACAAATTCTGGAGTAACTCAGCAGGACAGGCAGCACCACCGCCGCGAGGCCCCACCACGAGGCCCCACCGCCGCCGCGAGGCCCCCATCGCCGCCGCGAGGCCCCACCGCCAGCACGAGGCCCCACGACGAGGTCCCACCGCCAGCGCGAGGCCCCACCACGAGGCCCCACCGCCGCCGCGAGGCACCACCACCGCAAGGCACCACCACGAGGCTCCACCGCCGTGAAGCTCCACCTGCTGCCGGGGCCCCACTGCCATCGTCGAGGCTCCACCACCGCCACAAGGCACCACCGCGAGGCCCTACCGCCGCGAGGCTCCACCCGCTGCCGGGGCCCCACCGCCGCCGCGAGTCTCCACCGCGAGGCTCCACCGCCGTCGCCGAGGCTCCACCACCATCACTGCTTGATCTGAGCAGTGTACTCTGCTCCGGCATCTTAATACAGCCAGTGTCCTGCACCCGCTCCCTCGCTGACCCTTCACCCCAATGTCCTGCTCCCCCACTGACCCTTCACCCCAGTGTCCTGCACCTGCTCCCCGCTGACCCTTCACCTCAGTGTCCTGCACCTGCTCCCCCACTGAACCTTCACCCTGGAATCCAGGGCTTTTGGCTTCAGTAAGAAGTCAAAAGACTGAAGATTATGAAGATTATGAAGTCAATCGAATTACTACACTCCTGAAACATTTCTAAGCCTAGAATTCACACAAAAAAATGTTAAGAAATAGCAAAAATACTGAAATCCATTCAACTGCAGAAAGATAATATGCATCCAGATTCAGTAGAGGGTTTTCAAAGGAAGCATGAGTTCCACTGATCCTTGCAGAGTCCCATTTAATAGCACGTTATGGCGAGTCCGAAACTTGCTAGTTGTAGACGAAGTTTATTGCAGCCGCAATACACGAATACAGAATCAAAACAACAAGTTACAGGACAACCAATATAAACTTACTGTCTTCCTTGAAGACTTCGCCGAACTGGCTAAATCGGGCGCCAAACGCGCACCTGACATCGCTGGCCAATCAGCGATGTCGTTTGCTGGACCAATCCTCATGGTCGCGTTCCCACGTGACCTCGCTGGCCAATCCGAGGGTTCGACGACCTGGACCATTCTCTATGGTCGCTACATGACCCCCCCCAGAACCCGAGGTGCGGAACCTAGCAGGGAGCCGGATTTCGCGACCATAACGAGTACGGAGAGGGACAGCCTGAACCACAGGAGCCGGAGGTTCCGGACTTGGTGGAACAGCCGGAACGGGAGTTTCTGGAGGAACTACCGGAACGGGGGGTCCTGGAGGAACTGCCGAAACGGGGGGTCCTAGGGGAACTGCCGAAACTGGAGGTCCCGGAGGAACTGTCGGAATGGGGGTTTGTGGACTGGGCGGAACTAACGGAGGTCGGCCTCTTCTAGGGGTTTGACCGACCAGGACTGGTTGATCTGGGTCCAAATGGGCAGGTTTGAGCCGGGACACCGAGACGAGTTCACTCTTGCCGCCCATGTCTAAGGTGAAAGTAGCCGTTCCCTTACGTAAAACCCGAAACGGCCCTTGATAGACCCTCTGCAACGAGGCGCGATGGGCATCTTTACGCAAAAAAACAAACTCACAGTCCTTCAGGGAAGACGGTTCATGTACCATGGGACACCCATGACGTGAAGTCGGCACTGGAGCCAGGGAGCCCACCCGTTCCCGGAGAGCTGCTAATGCTGATGGGACTGTAGGGAGCAGGGCTGAAGTGTCCGGAAACAGATCTCCAGGTACTCGAAGGGTCGAGCCATATACCAGCTCTGCGGACGACGCACCGAGATCTGGCTTAGGAGCCGTCCGGATGCCCAACAGAACCCAAGGGAGTTGGTCTACCCAGTCTGGGCCTTCAAGCCTTGCACAGAGGGACGCCTTAAGTTGGCGGTGGAACCTTTCTACGAGTCCATTTGCCTGGGGGCGATATGCAGTTGTGGGTTGCAATTTGGACCCGTACAGTTCCGCCAGCGCGGCCCAGAGGGACGAAGTGAACTGTGGTCCTCTGTCAGTTGTAATAACTGCCTGGACCCCGAAACGAGCTACCCAGTGAAGGGCCAAAGTCCTAGCACAAGACGCTGACGAGATATCACACAATGGGAAAGCCTCTGGCCACCGGGTGAACCGATCCACCACCGTGAGGAGGTGGGTGTAGCCCCGGGAGGAAGGCAAAGGCCCGACCAAATCCACGTGGATGTGGAAAAAACGAAAAGCCGGGACTTCGAAATCCTGTACGGGGGGCTGGACGTGGCGCTGGACCTTAGCGGTCTGACAGGGCACGCAGGAACGCGCCCATCCCGCTACCTGTTTCCGCAGGCCATGCCAGACAAACCTCGCTGCCACCAAGGCAGAGGTGGAGCGGATGGACGGGTGTGCCAGCCCATGAATGGCATCGAAAACCCGGCGCTGAAGGGAGGGCGGTACTACCGGCCTGGGGCGAGGAAGAGAAACATCGCACCAGACTTTCGTGCCCTCCGACCCACAAGCTACCTGGGCCAACTTCAATCCCGAAGTGGTGGACTGGTTAGTCGAAACGGTATCCGCCAGGAGCTGTGCCTCCGCGAGCTCCTGGGGATCCACTTCGCAGTCCACCGCCGAAATAGGGGGAAAAGCAGGTCTAGACAGGGCGTCAGCAACGGCATTCAGCTTACCCGCGATATGACGGACATCTGTGGTAAATTCTGAGATAGCAGTCAGGTGCCGCTGCTGGCGGGCCGACCATGGGTCAGACAATTTCAAAAAAGCAAATGTTAATGGCTTGTGGTCCGTAAATGCCACAAATGGGCGGCCCTCGAGGAAATACCTGAAATGACGGACAGCTAAATGGAGAGCTAGAAGCTCTCGGTCAAATGCGCTATATTTCAGCTCGGCCGAATTTAGTTGCCGGCTGAAAAACGCTAAAGGCTGCCAACGGCCACCAACCTGCTGCTCCAGAACCCCGCCCACCGCCACGTCAGAGGCGTCAACCGTCAGGGCCGTGGGGGCGGAGGGGCTCGGATGGACCAGCATGGTGGCGTCTGCCAAGGCTGCCTTAGCTGCCGTAAAAGCCGACTCTGCGGCCGGGGACCACAACAACTCTACCGGATTACCTGCAAGGCATTGGAAAAGTGGGCGCAGGACTCGCGCCGCTGCCGGAACGAATCTATGGTAGAAATTAACCATGCCTACGAACTCCTGCAGCCCTTTTACTGTGGTAGGCCTGGGGAAAGCCCGGATAGCCTCCACCTTCTCTGGCAAAGGGACAGCGCCGGCAGAGGTAATTCTGTGACCTAGAAAATCGAGAGCAGGCAGGCCGAATTGACATTTGGAGGGTTGAATAATGAGCCCGTGGTCTTGGAGCCGCTGGAACACGGTCCGCAAATGGGCCTGGTGTTCTTGCACTGAGGGGCTGGCTACCAGGATGTCGTCTAAATAAATAAACACAAAGGGTAAACCCCTGCCCACGCGGTCCATCAGTCGCTGGAAAGCCTGTGCCGCGTTCTTTAAACCGAAAGGCATACGCAACCATTCAAACAACCCGAACGGAGTAATAGTTGCAGTTTTTTGTATGTCCTCCGGTCGCACCGGAATCTGATGGTATCCTCGCACCAAATCGATTTTGGAAAACACCACCGCTCCTTCCAGTCCAGATGAAAAGTCCTGTAGGTGCGGTATGGGGTAGCGATCAGCCGTGGTGACAGCATTGAGACGCCGATAATCGCCACATGGCCTCCACCCCCCAGATGCCTTGGAGACCATGTGTAACGGCGAGGCCCACGGGCTGTCAGACTGACGAACAATTCCCATTTCCTCCATCTTCCTGAACTCCGCCCGTGCCACCACCAGTTTGTCTGGCGGTAGTCTCCTGGCCCGAGCGAAAACGGGAGGGCCTTCAGTGCGGATGTGATGGACTACACCGTGCTTAGCTGAAGGTGCGTCAAAACGTTGGACGAGCAGCTCTGGGAACTCTGCCAGAATCGCAGCATACGAGTCGGGGGCCGCGACGACGGCCTGGACAGTAGGGCTGGGCGAGGAGGCGATTGCCGGAGCGACGTGCTCGTCTTCAGCAGCGGGTCGGAGGTCGTTACCGCGGACATCAGGAACCAGTGAAAAAGCCCAGAGAAAATCTGCGCCCAGGATCGCTTGTTTGACGTCGGCTATGATGAATGGCCATTCGTACGTGCGGAGGCCTAAAGCAAGGGACATCTTCCGTGTGCCGAAAGTGCGAATTGGGCTGCCGTTAACCGCGATGAGGGTAGGACCTGTCTTACCCGATCTGGTTTCGAGGTCGGTCGGCGGCACTATGCTGACGATGGCTCCGGTGTCTACCAAAAATTCTGTGTCCGTGAATCGATCATGGACATAGAGGCGCCGGTTCTGGCCAATCGTAACTGCCCCTATGTACGATCGGCCGAGGCATTTCCCGCGAAGGTACAAGGCAAACGACAGTTGCGGGATTCGTTACCCCATCGTAGGTGATAATAGCACCAGCCGCGCTTGTGCGGATCTTTTTGGCGGGCTTTCGGGCAATTGGCGGGAGACGTGGCGCCATCTTTCCGTCGCTGTGGCGTGGTCACCGATGTCGAGACTTTGTTGATGGAATCACTGGCCTTGTTTTTTCCCGCTATGAGCGCGTCCGCTTTCGCTGCATATGCTTCGGGGTCCTTAAAAGAACAATCCGTAAGCAGCAGTCGGACATCCTCGGGAAGTTTCTCGCGGAATGCCTGTTCAAACATCGGGCAATCCGTATGCTCACCGGCTAGCACCATCATTTCAGCCATGCGGACGGAAGGCAGTTGGTCTCCAAGCTCCGGTAGGTGCAGAAGTTTTGCCGCACCACCATGCTTATTTAACCCGAAGGTTCGCAGTAATGCCTTCTTCATGGTTTCGTATTTGTCTTCCGCAGGTGAAGTTATGATAAACCGCATCATGCGCTTGGTTGTGTCCGGCGATAGAGCGCTGACGAGGTAGAAGTACTTCGTGGAATCGTCCGACACCTTCTTTATGTGGAATTGAGCCTCGGCGTGGATAAACCAAGCTTGCGGTGCGTACGTCCAAAATAACGGAAGATGAACGCCTGCCGCGCCTGACTCCGGTGTGCCCTGCTCGGTCATCGTCAACGAGGCGTCGGGTTCCTGCTCAGTTGGTGATCGTCCAGATCACGTTCGGGGTCACCAATATGGCGAGTCCGAAACTTGCTAGTTGTAGACGAAGTTTATTGCAGCCGCAATACACGAATACAGAATCAAAACAACAAGTTACAGGACAACCAATATAAACTTACTGTCTTCCTTGAAGACTTTGCCGAACTGGCTAAATCGGGCGCCAAACGCGCACCTGACATCGCTGGCCAATCAGCGATGTCGTTTGCTGGACCAATCCTCATGGTCGCGTTCCCACGTGACCTCGCTGGCCAATCCGAGGGTTCGACGACCTGGACCATTCTCTATGGTCGCTACAACGTGCAGGTTAACCTCAGATTCTACTATTGCAGTTATGTGGCCATTTGTTTTCTGTGGAAGCACCCAAATTAACCTACATGACAACCCTTACCATGCACCCTGATACTGTAAATTCCAGTGACAGACACACAGCTGGAGTAACTCAGCCGATCAGACATCTCTGGAAAAAAGGAATAGGTGATGTTTCTAGTCGAGATCCATCTTCAGTCTTGACCTAAAACGTCACCTATTCTCCAGACATGCTGTCTGACCCGCTGAGTTACTCCAGCTTTTTGTGTCTATCTTTGGGTTAAACCAGCATCTGTAGTTTCTTCCTACACATTGTAAATTCCAGCTAAAGTAGATTGAATAATTCATTTTAATGGCTTTGCATGGGTAGACTGCTACATATTCAGTTCCACTGCAAAACATATTGCTACGTTAAAAGGGCATCATTTGTTTTCACCCAGTGCTCTAGATGATTCAAATTATGGGATTGTTGTACAAATTGTTTAGAGATACAGAGCGGAAACAGGCCCTTTTGGCCCACCGGGTCCGCGCCGACCAGCGATCCCCGCACACTAACACTATCCTATACCCACTAGGGACAATTTTTACATTTACCAAGCCAATTAACCTACAATCCTGTACGTCTTTGGAGTGTGGGAGGAAACCGTCGCAGCTGCGGCTTGCCTGCAGTCTGTCTGTCTTTTGTGTTTTTTGTTGTTTTTGTATGAATTGTGGTTTTAATATGGTGTAGTGTTTGTATGTTATGTTTGGGGGTTTTTTGGGGGGGGGGGTGGGAACGGGAACTGTAAAATTCTCTCTCCAGAACGGAGACGTGACCTTTGTTCTGTGTCGTGTCTCCGTTCCCGTTGCGGCCTACCACCGGCCATTCACCTGGGACCACCTGGGGCTCTGGTTCGCAGAGCCCGCGGTCCGGACTCACCACCTGCGGCGCTGGCTGCCTGCGGATGCTACGGGTGCGGCTGCGATTCGTCTCCGGAGGCTCCGGCGCGGGCCGCGTGGACGTCGGAAGCCCGCAGGCCCTGGATGGGGGCCGACATCGGGAGCTCCGGCAGCAGCAGCGTGTTCGCCCGCCCCGAATCGCGGGGCTTGGGTCGGCCCGCCACGGACCTTTCACCGTCCGGCGCGGCCTGAAATAGGCCGTTGACCTTTCACCGCCCAGCGGGGGCTTCAATATCGGGAGCCCCGACCGCCCCGACGTGGCAACTCCAACAGCCTGACCGCGGGACAAGACGGCAGGGAAGAGAAAAAGACATTGTGGCCTTCCATCACAGTGAGGAGGGACTGGAGGAGACTCACTGTGATGGATGTTTCTTTTTGTTTGGTGTTAGTTGTGATTGTATGTGTTATTGCATTTTTATTGATTAATCTTATTGGTCTTATTGTTTAACTGCGGGTAATGTTTCATTTTACTACACATTTATGTGTATGTAACAAATAAACGACTATTGACTATTGACTATTGATCTCGGAGAAAACCCACACAGGTCACGGGGAGAACGTACAAACTCCGTACAGACAGCGCCCGTAGTTGGGATCGAGCCCGGGTCTCCGGCACTGAATTCACTGAACTCTACCGCTGCGCCACCGTGCCGCTGTATTTTAGATGAGATGTAAAATGGAGTTTCTGGTGACTAGAAACATCTTTTGGCATTATTCAAAGATGAAGGAATATGCAAACAACTATGCTAAGTTGTCATTTGATTCCCATTTATAGCATTTACGCACAAACTATCTGCTGGGTTTGGTTACATAACGATTGTACTTCAAAAGTAGCTCATCAGCCAGACATTGCTTCAGGCCATCATGAGCACATTAGAATGTTATGTCTCCTTATCTGGCAACCAAACTGTAACATCAAATATTCTTCTTTCAAGTCAAGTCAAGTCAAATTTATTTGTCACATACACATACTCGATGTGCAGTGAAATGAAAGTGGCAATGCCTGCGGGTTGTGCACAAAAATAATTACAGTTACAGCATATAAATAAAGTTAATAAGTTACTAAACATAGCACAAAAAGTGTCGACAAAAATTTAGTCTCTGGGGTTATCAAAGTTGACAGTCCTGATGGCCTGTGGGAAGAAGCTCCGTCTCATCCTCTCCGTTTTCACAGCGTGACAGCGGAGGCGTTTGCCTGACCGTAGCATCTGGAACAGTCCGTTACTGGGGTGGCAGGGGTCCCTCATGATCTTGCTTGCTCTGGATCTGCACCTCCTGATGTATAGGTCCTGCAGGGGGACGAGTGTAGTTCCCATGGTGCGTTCTGCCAAACGCACTACTCTCTGCAGGGCCATCCTGTCCTGGGCAGAGCTGTTCCCAAACCAGACTGTAATGTTGCCGGACAGGATGCTCTCTACAGCCCCAGAGTAGAAGCAATGAAGGATCCTCAGCGACACTCTGAATTTCCTCAGTTGTCTAAGGTGGTAAAGGCGCTGCTTAGCCTTACCCACCAGTGCGGCAATGTGCGTTGCCCAGGTCAGATCCTCTGCGATGCGGACTCCCAAGTATTTGAAACTGCTCACCCTATCCACAATAGACCCATTTATCTCCAGTGGCGTGTACGTCCTTGGATGTTTAGCCCTTCTGAAGTCCACAATCAGCTCCTTTGTTTTAGTGACATTCAAGAGGAGGCTATTGTCCTGACACCAGAGTGCCAGATCAGCCACCTCCTCCCGGTAGGCCTTCTCATCGTTGTTGGAGATCCGGCCCACCACCACAGTGTCATCAGCAAACTTGATGATGGAGTTTGAGCTGAACCTGGCCCTACAGTCATGTGTGTACAGGGAGTACAGTAGGGGGCTAAGGACGCAGCCCTGGGGGGATCCTATGTTCAGGGTGAGGGAGCTAGATGTGTGTTCCCCCATCCTGACCACTTGGGGCCTGGCAGTGAGAAAGTCCAGGACCCAGGCACACAGAGGGGTGCTAAGCCCCAGTTCCAGCAGCTTCTCAACCAGTCTGCTGGGGACTATTGTGTTGAATGCTGAACTAAAGTCAATGAACAGCATCCTCACATAGCCCCCCTGGCTGTCCAGATGAGAGAGAGCGGTGTGTAGAACCTGGGAGACCGCATCATCCGTGGACCTGTTCGGACGGTATGCGAACTGTAGTGGGTCCATGTTGCGAGGAAGGAGGGCGCAGATGTGCTTCTTGACTAGCCTCTCCAAGCATTTCATGACAACCGAGGTGAGGGCCACCGGTCGGTAGTCATTTAAACACGCTGGAGAGGCATTCTTTGGCACCGGTACAATGATGGATCTATTGAAGCATGCTACTAAAAATGTTAATTGATTTGAAGCTCTGTTTCATGAATAATTTAAAGTTCCTTGCTCCAGCCAAGAACACACATATAATGCTGGCGCAACATTCATTCTGCATGGTATTATGTTGATTCATCTCCGCCCTGCAGGAAAGTCAATGAGTATCTTGTGTGAAATAGTTATATTATAGCAAACCTCTGTACAATAAGACAGATTAGGCTGGGGCTAAATTACTTTAGTTTTTCACAGAGCAAAACATTATTAGTTTTTAGCTTTTTAGTTTTGGCGTTAGAAATACAGTGTGGAAACAGGCCCTTCAGTCCAGCGAGTCCACACCATGCACGAATTCTATCGAACATGGGAGGAAACCAGAACACCCGGAGAAAATCTACACGTTCACAAGGGGAATGTACAAACTCCTAACAGACAGCACCTGTCGTCAGTATTGAACCTGGGTCTCTGATACTGTAAGGCAGTAACTCTACCACTGCACAACTTAGTTTAGCTTAGTTTAGAGATACAGTGCAGAAACAGGCCCTTTGGCCCACCGGGCCCACAGTAACCAGCGATCCCCGCACACTAACACTATTCTACACACACAGGTCAAGTTTTACATTTACACCAAGCCAACTAACCTACAAACCTGTACGTCTTTGGAGTGTGGGAGGAAACAGTAGATCTCGGGGAAAACCCATGCAGGTCATGGAGAGGACGTACAAACTCCGTACAGACAGCACCCGTAGTCAGGATGGAACCTGGGTCTCCGGCGCTGCATTCACTGTAAGGCAGCAACTCTACCGCTGCACCAGCCCCCAAAAAAGAACCAAAAGCTGTAGGTCAGTCAGTCAGTCAGTCAGGGAATGAACAGAAGTTTCAGGGGCAAGAGTGTTTAAATATCATATGTTCCAATAATGGAATAGGGAAAATCTTTCTTGCAGCTGTATAACAGTCCTGTAAACACAGTACACATAGATGATATATAATAAACACAAATTCAATAAATTCGTAAGTAATGCAAAAAAAACAAAGTCCTGAGGGCAACCACGGATAGCCCATAGCTGAAGTTAGTGTTGTGTTGTGTTTAAGAGCCTTTTGGCAGTTGGGAAGAAGCTGTTATTAAACCCAGAGGTCACAGTTTTCAGACTAAATTATATTCTGCCTGATGGTAGGAGTGGCTAGGGTGTTGTGGGTCTTTGATGTTGCTGGCTATATTTCTAAGGCAGCACCTCCCTTTGGTGATGGAGAGGTCAGTACCTGTGATGGACCAGGATTGTCTACAATTCTCCATAACCTCCTTTGTTTCTAAGCATTTGAATTGCTGATACAACCGGTTAATATGCTCTCCACCTGTAGATGTTCAAGAGAGTATTCGTCAACACACTTTATCTCCTCAATCTTATGAGGATGTAGAGGCATTTGATGGGCTTTCTTCATGATTGATCAATGTGCTGGGCTCAGGACAGATCTTATATGTATGCCAGAGATCTCTAAAGTCACCTCTTTCGGAACCCTGGAGTGCAGTCCATCCGGTCCAAGTGACTTATCCACCTTCAGCCCTTTCAGTTTCCCAAGCACCTTCTCCCTAGTAATTGCCACTCCACTAACCTCCACCCCCTGACTCTCTTGAATTTCAGGCACGTTGCTGGTGTCTTCCACTGTGAAGGCTGATGCAAAAAAGTTATTCAACTCCTCTGCCATTTCTGTATTCCCCATTATCATTTCTCCTGCATCATTCTCCAGCGGTCCAACGACCACACTTGCTTCTTTCTTGTTCTTTATATAACTGAAGAAACTCTTGTTATCCTCTTTTATATTATTGACTAGCTTACCTTAATATTTCATCCCATATAGTCTTTTTCGTTACCTTCTGTTGTTCCTGAAAAGCTTCCCAATCCTTTGGCTTCCCACTAATCTTTACAATGTTATACGCCTTCTCTTTTAGTTTTATGCTGTCCTTAACTTTCCTTGTCAGCCACGGTCGCCTCATTCTCCCTCTAGAATCTTTCTTCCTCTTTGGAATGAAATGATCCTGCATCTTCCGGATTATTCCCAGAAATTATTGCCATCCCTGCTAGGATCCTTCCCCAGTCAACTTTGGCCATCTCCTCCCTCATGCCTCTGCAGTCCACTTTGCCCAGCTGTAATACAGACACATCCGATTTCACCTTCTCCCTCTCAAATTGCAGATTAAAACGTATCAAATTGTGGTCACTACCTCCAAGTGGTTCCTTTACCTTGAGTTCCCTTTATCAAATCCGGTTCATCAACAACACTAAATCCAGAATTGCCTTCTGCCTGGTAGGCTCCAGTATAAGCTGCTCTAAGAATCCATCTCGGAAGCACTCTACAAATTCCCTTTTAATGGGGTCCAGTACTGACCTGATTTTCCCAGTCTACCTGCATGTTGAAATCTCCCATGACCACCATAACATTGCCTTTCTTACATGCCAATTGCATCTCCTGATGTAACTTGTACCCTATATCCTGGCTACTGTTTGGGGGCCTGTAAATAACACCATTCGGGTCTTTTTACCCGTATAATTCCTCAGCTCTATCCACAATGACTGTACATGTCATAGAAACATAGGAAATAGGCGCAGTAGGAGTCCATTTGGCCCTTCGAGCCAGCACAGTCATTCATTGTGATCATGGCTGATCATCCACAATCAGTAACCCGTGCCTGCCTTCTCCCCATATCCCTTGATTTCACTAGCCCCTAGAGCTCTATCTAACTCTATTCTAAATTCATCCAGTAAATTGGCCTCCACTGCCTTCTGTGGCAGAGAATTCCACAAATTTACAACTCTCTGGGTGAAAAAGTTTTTTCTCATCTCAGTTTTAAATGGCCTCCCCTTTATTCTTAGACTGTGGCCCCTGGTTCTGGACTCCCCCAACAGTGGAAACATTTTTCCTGCATCTAGCTTGTCCAGTCCTTTTATAATTTTATATGTCTCTATAAGATCCCCTCTCATCCTTCTAAACTCCAGTAAATACAAGCCCAGTCTTTCCAATCTTTCCTCATATGACAGTCCGCCATCCCGGGGATTAACCTGGTGAACCTACGCTGCACTGCCTCAATAGCAAGGATGTCCTCCCTCAAATTAGGAGACCACAATTGCACACAATACTCCAGATGTGGTCTCACCAGGGCCCTATACAACTGCAGAAGGATCTCTTTACTCCTATACTCAAATCCTGTCCTGTTCCACATTAAGCAATGCTGGAAAGAATGCACAGTACATTGATGAGGATTTTGCCAAGACGAGGTTCAGAGCTATGGGGAGAGGTTGGGCAGGTACGGACGTCATTCTTTGGAGTGCAGGAGGATGAGCTATGATCTTGTAGAGGTATATAAGATTATAAGGGGTATAGATAGGGTAGATGCACAGTGTCTTTTACCCAGAATAAGAGAATCAAGAACCATAGGTTTATGGGATGAGGTGACAGACTTAATAGGAAACGAAGGGGAACCTTTTCCTACACAGAGGGTGGTGGGTGTGTGGAACGAGCTCCCAAAGGGGCAGTTCAGGCAGGTACTATCACAACGTTCAAGAAAAACTTAGACAGGTATATGGATAGGAAAGGTTTAGAGGGATGTGAGCCAAATGCAGGCATGTGGGACTAGTGTGGATGGGACATCTTGGTTGGTGTGGGCAAGTTGGATCTTCTCCTTGGATTGTCGTGGTGGAGAAGCTTGTGTGGTCCTGAGATCTGGTGTGATTGGTAGAACTCAGTGTCAGAGGGCCCGTTTCCATGCTGTATCTCCAAAAACGAAAACATGGGAAAATAAAAATGGGCATCTTATCAACAGCGACAACATGGAAGCTTTGCGGTGTTACGAGAAAGACTACCTTAAACATCTATGATGTAACATGCTTCTATTAGCAGCACTCCTTACATATAGAATTATGAGAAAAGCTCAATGGAAATATCCACCATCCTAATTATTCCATTCAAAAGAACACAGCTGTGTCAAGTCTCTACTTCCATCCTGCCATTCGATCGCAAAATTGTAACCTCTTCCAAAAGTAATAATGCCAATTATTGAAGGCAGTTTCAATCTTCTTGATGTGATAAGATGCACGGAGGTAGTAGGTAGGTTTCAGCCTAGTCAGTCTGTTATTGTCTATCCATCAGCCCTTCTGGTGGTGAGAGATGATCACACAATAAAATGATGAATCAGATTGCAAATACTCACCAAAATACTTCAATTGTTGCAATTAGCAGTCATCTGAGGAAGACAGATTATTACTAGCTGCCGTAGCAGAACAGAGTCAGAATCATGCTCACACCCTTCGGCCCAACTTGCCTATGCTGACCAAAATGCCCCATCTATCCTGCTCCACCCTGCCTGCATTTGGCCCATATCCCTCTAAACCTTTCCGACCCATGCACCTATCCTACCTATGTACTGTTTCTTAAACGTTGGGATAGTCCCTGCCTCAACTACCTCCTCTGGCAGCTGGTTCCATACACCCACCACCCTTAATGTCAAAAAGGTTACCCCCTCAGATTCATATGAAATCTTTTCCCCTTCACCTTGAACCTATGTCCTCTGGTCTTCGGTTCCCCTACTCTGGGCAAGAGACTCTGTGCATCTACCCAATCTCTTCCTCTCATGATTTCACACATGATATTTTATGGAGAGGCTGATGATGCAAGGTTGTTTGTTGGACAGGAGACTTGTGTGAGTGATGTGCCTCAGGGATCAGTGCTGGGCTCTTCGCTGTTTGTGCTTTATATCAATGATTTACATGAGAATGTAAAGACATGATTGGTACGTTTGCCGATGACACTAAAGTGGGTGGTATTGTAGATAGTAAAGATGGTTATTAAATAATTCAACAGGATCTTGATCAGTGGGCAAGTGGGCTGAGGAATGGTTAATGGAGTTTAATGCAGATAAGTGTGAAGTGTTGCATTTTTTGAAGTCAAACCAGGGCAGGACAGACAGTGAATAGCAGAGCTGTAGGGAATGTTGTGGAGCAGAGGGATCTAGGTGTGAAGATGCATAGCCCCTTAAAAGTAGTGTCACACGTAGATAGGGTGGTCAAGAATGCTTTTGGCACATTGGCCTTCATCAGTTCGGTTATTGTGTATAAGACCATAAGACAGGAGCAGAATTAGACCATTCAGCCCATCAAGTCTACTCTGGGTTTTGATCATGGCTGATCTAACTTTTCCTCCCAGCCCCATTCTCTTGCCTTCTACCCCCCCCCCCCCCCCAACCTTTGATGCCCTTACTAATCAAGAACCTATCAATCTCCCAATGACTTGGCTGCAGCCGCCATCTGTGGCAATGAATTCCACAGATACATCATCATCCTATAGCTAAAATTCCTCCTCGTCTCCATTCTAAAGCTATGTATAGTAGTTGGAATATTATTTTTGCAGTTTAGTTTAAAGATACAGCACGGAAAAGGGGTCCTTCGGCCCAACGAGCTTGCACTGACCAGCAATTACCCAACTTTAACACTATCCTACACACACGAGAGACAATTTTACCAAGCCAATTAGCCTACAAATCTGTACGTCCTATTGGCATCCGGAGCATCCGGAGAAAACTTACGCTGGTCACAGAAAGACAGTGAAAAATCTGTACAGACAGCACCTGCGGTCAGGATCGAACCTGGGTCTCTGGCGCTGCAAGGCAGCAACTCAACCGCCATGCCACCTGTCTCCAAGGCATTGGCGAGGCCGCATTTAGAGTATTGTGTTCAGTTTTGGTCACCCTGCTATAGGAAAGATATTAAGCAAGGACGTTATTCCTTGGAATGCAGGAGGATGAGTGGTAACCATGTACCTGTCCATGTACCTTTTAAACGCTTGCCTCAACTATCACCCCAGGCAGCTCGTTACATATACCCATCACCCTCTGTGTGAATAGTTGCCCCTGTTCCCATTAAACCTTTCCACTCGCACCTTCGGCATATGCCCCTTGGTTTCACGGGTTAATCCCTGGGCTGGCGGTACTGTCATACGAGAAAATATTGGAAAGACTGGGCCTGTATTCGCTGGGGTTTAGAAGGATGAGAGGGGATCTTTTCGAGATATATAAAATTATGAAAGGACTGGACAAGCTAGATGTAGGAAAAATGTTCCCAATGTTGGGGGAGTCCAGAACCAGGGGCCACAGTCTAAGAATAAAGGGGAGGCCATTTAAAACTGAGGTGAGAAAAAACGTTTTCTCCCAGAGAGTTTGTGAATTTGTGGAATTCTCGGCCACAGAAGGAAGTGGAGGCCAATTCACTGGATGAATTTAAGAGAGAGTTAGATAGAGCTCTAGGGGCTAGTGGAATCAAGGGATATGGAGAGAAGGCAGGTACAGGTTACTGATTTTGGATGATCAGCCATGATCATAATCATATCATATCATATATATACAGCCGGAAACAGGCCTTTTCGGCCCTCCAAGTCCGTGCCGCCCAGTGACCCCCGTACATTAACACTATCCTACACCCACTAGGGCCAATTTTTACATTTACCCAGCCAATTAACCTACATACCTGTACGTCTTTGGAGTGTGGGAGGAAACCGAAGATCTCGGAGAAAACCCAGGCAGGTCACAGGGAGAACGTACAAACTCCTTACAGTGCAGCACCCGTAGTCAGGATCGAACCTGAGTCTCCGGCGCTGCATTCGCTGTAAAGCAGCAACTCTACCGCTGCGCTACCGTGAATGGTGGTGCTGGCTCGAATGGCCAAATGGCCTCCTGCTGCACCTATTTTCTGTGTTTCTTGATTCTCCTATTTTGGGTAAAAGATGAGCTGACCTCTTTGATTTCTGGGAGGCCCTATTCTCTCTTCAGTCAACCTCTTTCCTTAAATTTACTGAGAAAATCTGTTTCGATTCTCATTATTATTTGTCAGTGCTATCTCCTGCTCCCTTTTTGCCCTCTTCATTTCCTTAAGTATGCTCCTCAGTTACCAAAACTCCTCCAGGGATACACAAGCGTGAATAATATGCTGACTTCTCTCGGATGGGATACCCTAGCGCTCTGCAGATTCAGGCTAAGACTTATGGCAACTTACAAAGAGATTCATAAAATCACGCCATCAAATCATCAGAGCACCAACTGCCATGAAACAAGACAAAATACATCATCAACTCGCTGAATTTCAATAGACGTTGCTACCAATATTCCCTTTACCCTAGGACGATAAGGGAATGGAATATGTTAGCACCCAACACACGATGTTCAGTCATTTAAAAAGGGGATTGAGCAACTAGATCTCCTCAACTTCGTCAAAAAGGCCCACTTCAAAATTTAATCACTACTCTACTCACTCCGACCTGCGCGAGATAACCACATGAGGTGTTTGCGCAGTAATCAACCAGAACCACAACCCAGCTGCCTGCACCTGTCCCATGCCTTCTTTTTGATGACAAGAGCCTCACTTTCTCTCGTCATCCAAATATCTGAATCCCTGCTCCCTGCCACAATTCTTCAGCCACACATACATCTGTCCTATCTTCCTGTCCCTACCCTCACTAGTACATGGCATTGGGAGCAATCCTGATATCTCTACTGTAGAAGTCCTGATTTTTAATTTTAGGTCCCTGGTGAGACCACATCTGGTGTATTGTGTGCAGTTTTGGTCTCCTAATTTGAGGAACGACATCCTTGCTATTGAGGCAGTGCAGCGTAGGATCACGAGGTTAATCCCCGGGATGGTGGGACTGTTATACGAGGAAAGACTGAGCTTGTATTCACTGGAATTTAGAAAGATGAGAGGGAATCTTACAGAAACATATACAATTATAAAAGGACTGGACAAGCTAGATGCAGAAAAAATGTTCCCAATGTTGGGGGAGTCCAGAACCAGGGGCCACAGTCTAAGAATAAAGGGGAGGCCATTAAAAACTGAGGTGAGAAAAAGCTTTTTCACCCAGAGAGTTGTGAATTTGTGGAATTCTCTGCCACGGAAGACAGTGGAGGCCAATTCACTGGATGAATTTAAAAGAGTTAGATAGAGGTCTAGGGGCTAGTGGAATCAAGGGATATGGGGAGAAGGCAGGCACGGGTTACTGATTGTGGATGATCAGCCATGATCACAATGAATCATTGCGGCGCTGGCTCGAAGGGCCGAATGGCCTCCTCCTGCACCTATTTTCTATGTTAATCATTTTTTGGGACCTCATTGCTTTTCCTACCCATGTCATTTGTGCCAACGTGCATCACAACTTCTGACTGCCAACCCTCTCCTTTGGGGATGTCTCGCAACTGCTCTGAGACGTCCTGCACTCTGGCATTAGGGAGGCAACACACCATCCTGGAGTCTCAATTGCTGCCTCAGAATGTTGCGAATGCCCTCCGAACTAATGAGTCTCCTACCACTATGGTTCTGCCTGACAACAGGCTTGATTACAGCTCTGCCTGTAACTACTTCTCACCCCGACGGGTCATCTCCCACAACAGGATCTGAAGCGTATACCTGTTTTGAAGGGGAATGGCCACAGGGGTCACTTGCATTCTCTGCCCACTCCTTTTCCTTATGGTCACCCAACTACTTTCTTCCTGTACCTTAGGCATGATCACCTCACTGTGGCTCTGAGCTATGCAGCCTGCATTAACCTGGATGATTCTGAGGTTGTCCATCTGCAGCTCCAGTTCTCTAATACCCCTGTAAGGAGCTGCATCCGGACACAATTCCCATAGGTGTAGTCATCTGGGATACCAGCAGCTTCCCTGACTTCCCTACTATCCCAATGTTTAAGAAACATGTACACAGGTAGACAATAAACAATAGGTGCAGGAGTAGGTCATACGGCCCTTCGAGCCAGCACCGCCATTCAATGTGATCATGGCTGATCATTCACAATCAGTACCCCATTACTGCCTTCTCCCCATATCCCAGGACCCGCTGTCATTAAGAGCTCTATCTAACTCTCTCTTGAAAGCATCCAGAGAATTGGTCTCCACTGCCTTCGGAGGCAGATTTACAACTCTGAGGGAAAATGTTTTTCCTCATCTCCGTTCTAAATGGCCTACCCCTTATTCTTAAACTAGGCCCCCTGGTTCTGGACTCCCCCAACATTGCGAACATGTATCCTGCCTCTAAGTGTCCAATCCCTTAATAATTTTATATGTTTCAAAAAGATTCCCTCTCATCCTTCTAAATTCCAGTGTATACAAGCCCAGTCGCTCGTCTTTCAACATACGACATTCCCGCCATCCCGGGAATTAACCTAGTGAACGTACGCTGCAATCCCTCAATAGCAAGAATGTCCTTCCTCAAACTTGGAGATCAAAACTGCACACAGTACTCCAGGTGCGGTCTCACTAGGATCCTGTATAACTGCAGAAAGACCCCTTTGCTCCTATACTCAACTCCTCTTGTCATAAAGGCCAACATGACATTAGCTTTCTTCACTGCCTGCTGTACCTGCATGCTAACTTTAAGTGACTGATGAACAAGGACACCCAGATCTCTTTGTACTTCCCCATTTCCTAACTTGACACCATTCAGATAATAATCTGCTAATGTTACTTTTAATCCCTTCATCTAAGTCATTAATGTATATTGTAAATAGCTGCGGTCCCAGCACCGAGCCTTGCGGTACCCCACTAGTCACTGCCTGCCATTCTGAAAGGGACCCATTAATCCCTACTCTTTGTTTCCTGTCCATGTCAGCACCCTACCCCCAATACCATGTGCTCTAATTTTGCCCACTAATTTGCTATGTGGAACCTTATCAAAGGCTTTCTGAAAGTCCAGGTACATTACATCCACTGGCTCTCCCTTGTCCATTTTCTGAGTTACATCCTCAAAAAATTCGAGAAGATTTGTCAAGGTTGATTTCCCCTGCGTAAATCCATGCTAACTTGGAATGATCCTATTACTCCATGCTGACTTGGAACGATCCTGTTACAAGGTATATGGATAATACAGGTTTGGACGGATATGGGCACGTGGGACTAGGTAGATGGGACATGTTGGTTGGTGTGGGCATGTTGGGCTAAAGGGCCTAATTCCACGCCATACCTAGCTAGCCCCTAAGACCTCTATAAGATCACCACTCATCCTCCTGCGCTCCAAGGAATAACCTTGCTTAGTATCGTTCCATAGCAGGGTGACCAAAACTGAACACAATACTCTAAATGCTGCCCCACCAATGCCTTGGACACAGGTGGCATGGCGGTTGAGTTGCTGCCTTACAGCCTCAGAGACCCAGGTTCAACCCCGACCACAGGTGCTGTCTGTACAGAGTTTTCACTGTCTTCCCGTGACCAGCGTAAGTTTTTTCCGGATGCTCCGGTTTTTTTGCACACCAATTGGCTTGGTAAAATTGTCTCTCGTGTGTGTAGGATAGTGTTAAAGTTGGGGGATCGCTGGTCAGAGTGGAGGTGATGGGGAGAGTGGCTGGGGGGGAAGGGGGACAGTGGGGGTGGGAGGCAGGGGAGGGTGGGGTTAAGGGGGTTGGGGTAAGAGAGTGCGGGTGGGGGGGAAGGGGGACAATGCGGGGCAGGGGAGAGTGGGGGGGCGGAAGAGGGGAGAATGGGTGGGGGGGGAAAGGGGAGGAGAGAGTGGGGGGGGAGTGGGGGTGAGGGAAGATTGGGGGTGCATGGGAGAGGGGTGTGGACAGGGAGAGTGGGGGTAGGGGAGGGAGGTGGGGGAAATGGGGGTGGAGGCAGGGCTGGGGGTAGGGGAGGGGCAAGTGGGGATGGGGGCAGGGGAGGGGCAAGTGGGGGTGGGGTAGGGGGGATGGAGTGGGTCAGTGGGGGGGGGTATAATGGGGATTGAGTGGGGGGGTTGAGGGTGCTACACCAATACAGGAGAGGCTTTGGGTCCAGGGCTCACTCACTCACACCCTCTCCCCTTCCCTGTCCCCCCTCTGCGAGGAATGGGCCCAACGGGTCCACTTGGTCTAGTATACGACTAAAACTCTGTGTCGCTGTGAGACCTTGTTTGTTTGGCTGAGGTTAGTTGTTTGTTTGGCCGTAAACCATATTTGTGCCCCCGTCACACGTAGCGAGACAATTTTAGATCCACCTTATTCACCTTTGCACTGGGGACCCTTTCATCCAAGTTTCATTCAAATTGGTCTTATATTTTTTACGTTAGATTTTAAAGTTTAAAAATTTGCTTATTAAACTGAAGCTTGGCATGGTTCAGCGCGTGACATCACATGATTAATGAGGGAGGGGGCGGGACCTGCCAGAGTGACGGTTGTGGCGGTCAATGAGAGGTGGGGGTTGAATTTTCTCATTTAAAAAAAGTTTAGCTTAAAGAGCAAAAAAAAAGTTTAGTTTATTTTATTCTTTAAAAAAAAAGTCCTTCAATAGCACTCGACACCCGATTGGTTAGGGTCCTATGTGGGGGTAGAGCCGCCCATTTTTTTTTAAAGGCCTTCGATCCAGCACGACACCCAATTGGTCCGGCTCCCATGTGGGGGTGGGGGAAGAGCGTCGTCCTCACCGGCTCCTTCAAGCTGCATGAGGCGGCGGCAGAGGGTCCAACAAGATGACCGTCGCCCCCATTCGCCTCCTTGATCTGATACACGAGATGGGCGCCAGATCCCCAACGGGTCCGCGGACCGCAGTTGGGGCCTGTTTATGTTGGGAGGGCATCGGTTGGGTGAGCGAGGCGGAGGGGAGTGGAGGGGTGGGGGAGGGTGCTAGACCAATGTAGTAGAGGCTTTGGGTCCTTGGCTCCCTTTGGCTGCAGCGCTGACGGTACGGGACCGAGGTGAGTGGCACCCTCTCCCCTTCCCAGTCCCACCTCGTCCGCCCATGGCCTCAGGCAACGGGCTTCGTATGTTGGAGAGGGTTGCTGGGTCTGCAGGATTGTCAGTTGGGGGGAGGGTTTGCCTCAGGAGAGGCCCGCAGGAGAGATTTGGACCCACTTGGTCTAGTTATCCATAATTTAATCACCATGATCATGTTTCATGTAACATTAATTTAACAAGACTTTAGAATCATGTCCTAAATATGCTATCAAGGGTGTTCAAAATTGAAACATTTTTCTACACGTTATGCAATTTTTCAGACTTGAAGATTGCCTGACCACAGTATCTAGATCCTGACAAATATGTGATGTGCTCAGTTTGGCTTATTGTGGTCAATGGGTCCATCCTTGTCAGAAGCAACCTCGACAAGCTGCTCTGCCATGAGAATGGAGGAAACAAGAGCACCAAATTTATGTTGACATAAAAATATATTTTATGAAAATCTGCTTCTTGTGTCTTTTACCAATGAAATTATCTATGAAACCACATTGCTGCCAGTATTTAAATAGCTTCTCAAATTGTATGTTCAGAATGCATTTTTTATTGAATTAAGGGAAAAATTATACCGTGCAAAAAAGCAACCAGTAATATTTACACCTCTTTTTACAGCCGAGGTCCACATAGATACAATGATTGCAATTAAAAAGATACAAAAATCATTCAGTATACAAAGATCACCTTGTCATTTTCTTCGTTCTTGTTCGTAATCGTCTCTTCATGATCAAATGATCACTTTCTTTTTCTGTCAGCTCTATTATCTGCAATATTTTAAAGTTTTCTGATTAAATAAACTAAACTTATTTGAATGACTAAAGCTTGTGATATTTCAAATACACTATCATTACTGCCATTAATTGCTGGCTAATTGCCGATTGCTGGTTTCTGCAAATCATGGGATATTCTGAGCATTCTAGATCCTGACTAATGTGTGGAGTGTTATTTATAAGGGCAGCACAGTGGCACAGCAGTCAAGCTGCTCCCTTGCAATGCCAGAGACCCAAGTTCCTTCCTGACTACGGGTGGCGTCCGTGTGGAATTTGTACATTCTCCCTGTCACCGTGTGGGTTTACTCCGCGTGCTCTGGTTTCCTCCCGCATTCCAAAGATGTGCAGGTTTGTGGGTTAATTGACTTGTAAATTGCCCCTAGTAGCAGTTTGAATATAGAACTAGTGCATGGGTGATCGATGGTCAGCAAGGACTCTGTGGCAAAGGGCTTGTTTCCACACTGTATCTCTAAACTGAACAAATGTATTATTAGTTTACAATTATGTTAAATATGCTGTCATCTATTGCAATGAGATGATGAAATCTGTTTGTTTAGCTAATGCACTAAAAAAAATTGTAATGGTTCTATTATTCATGAGTAATTATTACCATGAATGTCAATTCTAGTTTTACAATCAAAATTATACTTCCCAATTCTAGCCCTAATTATATTTAATATTTCAAAATTAATAATGTACATACAAATATTATTGAATTTCATTGAATATTATTCAAACAGTTCAATTAAATAAATACTTGCTTAAAAATGCACTTACTGGTTGAGATGGGAAATACATGGGTGATGATATATCTTGTGTATACAGCTTCCGCCTTGATCCTTTTGGTTTTGAATTGTTATAGGAAGATTCCATGTTTAGGTTCTTGGGGGAATTCAATGATTCCATGAACCTTTTAGCTGAAAACATATGTAAATTATAAACAAGCAATCCACAAGTGGGAAATAATCCAGAAATCAGAGGTGCAAAGGGATTTGGCAGTGTTGGTGCAGGATTCCCAAATAGTTAATTTGCAAGTCGAATCGGTAGTCAGGAAGGCAAACGCAATGCTAGCATTTATTTCTAGAGGACTAGAATACAAAATAAGGTATGTAATGCTGTGTCAGACCAAATTTGGAGTATTGTGAACAATTATGGGCCCCATATCTGAAGAAGGATGTGCTGGCTCTGGAGAGGGTCTAGAGAAGGTTTACAAGAATGATCCCATTCTTGTGATGAGCGTTTGACGGCTATAGGCCTGTACTCGCTGGAGTTTAAGGATGAGGGGAGACCTCATTGAAACTTACCGAATAATGAGATGTGGAGAGGATGTTTCCCCATGTGGCAGAATATAGGACCAGAGGTCATAGACTCAGAATTAATTTCTACTTGTTAATAATGATGATATTCCTTTAGGAAGGAGATGAGGAGGAATTTCTTTAGTCAGAGGATGGTGAATCTGTGGAATTCATTGCCACAGATGAATGTAGAAGCCAAGTCAATTGATTTTTTTAAGACATAGAAAGATGGATTCTTCATTAGTACGAGTGTCTTGGATGAAGGGATTAAAAGTACCATTAGCAAATTTGCAGATGATACAAAGCTGGGTGGTACTGTGAACTGTGAGGAAGATGCTATGAGGTTGCAGGGCGACTTGGACAGGTTGTGTGAGTGGGCGGATGCATGGCAGATGCAGTTTAATGTGGATAAGTGTGAGGTTATCCACTTTGGTGGTAAGAATAGAAAGGCAGAGTATTATCTGAATGGTGTCAAGTTAGGAAAAGGGGACGTACAACAAGATCTGGGTGTCCTAGTGCATCAGTCACTGAAAGGAAGCATGCAGGTACAGCAGGCAGTGAAGAAAGCCAATGGAATGTTGGCCTTCATAACAAGAGGAGTTGAGTATAAGAGCAAAGAGGTCCTTCTGCAGTTGTACAGGGCCCTAGTGAGACCACACCTGGAGTACTGTGTGCAGTTTTGGTCTCCAAATTTGAGGAAGGATATTCTTGCTATTGAGGGCGTGCAGCGTAGGTTTACTAGGTTAATTCCCGGAATGGCGGGACTATCATATGTTGAAAGACTGGAGTGACTAGGCTTGTATACACTGGAATTTAGAAGGATGAGAGGAGATCTTATCGAAACATAAAAGATTATTAAGGGGTTGGACACGTTAGAGGCAGGAAACATGTTCCCAATGTTGGGGGAGTCCAGAACAAGGGGCCACAGTTTAAGAATAAGGGGTAGGCCATTTAGAACTGAGATGAGGAAAAACCTTTTCAGTCAGAGAGTTGTGAATCTGTGGAATTCTCTGCCTCAGAAGGCAGTGGAGGCCAATTCTCTGAATGCATTCAAGAGAGCTCTTACGAAAAGCGGAGTCAGGGGGTATGGGGAGAAGGCAGGAACAGGGTACTGATTGAGAATGATCAGCCATGATCACATTGAATGGCAGTGCTGGCTCGAAGGGCCGAATGGCCTCCTCCTGCACCTATTGTCTATTGTCAGGGGTTATGGGTAGAAGACAGGAGAATGGGGTTGCGGGGGAGAGTTAGATCCCCATGCTAGAATCGTGCAGTAGACTTAATGGACCAAATGGCCAAACTCTGGTCCTATCACATGAACAAGGCATGCAACAAATACATGGCGATTTAAGTTAATAATAAGCCTTTGATAAGGTACCATACGGGAGGTTAGTGAGCAAAATTAGAACACATGGTATTGGGGGTAGGGCACTGACATGGACAGAAAATTGGTTGGCAGACAGGAAGCAAAGAGTAGGAATAAACGGGTCATTTTCAGAATGGCAGGCAGTGGCGAGTGGAGTGCCACAAGGCTCAGTGTTGGGACCTCAACTGTTTACAATATATATTAATGATTTGGATGATGGAATTAGAAGTAACACTAGCAAGTTTGCAGATGACACAAAGCTGGGTGGCAGTGTGAACTACGAAGAGGATGTTAGGAGGTTGCAGGGTGACTGGGACAGGTTGAGTGAGTGGGCAGATGCATGGCAGATGCAGTAAAATGTAGATACACGTGAGGTTATCCTTTTTGGTGGCAAAAACAAGGAGGCAGATTATTATCTCAATTGTGTCAGATTAGGTAAAGGGGAAGTGCAACGAGACCTGGGTGTCTTTGGGCACCAGTCACTGAAATTAGGCATGCAGGTATAGCAGGCAGTGAAGAAACCTGCATGTTGGCCTTCATAACGAGCGGATTTGAGTATAGGAGTAAAGAGGTCCTTCTGCAGTTATATAGGGCCCTGGTGAGACCACATCTGTAGTAATGTGTGCACCTTTTTCACCCAGAGAGTTGTGAATTTGTGGAATTCTCTGCCACAGAAGGCAATGGAGGCCAACTCACTGGATGAATTTAAAAGGGAGTTAGATAGAGCTCTAGGGGCTAATGGAATCAAGGGAAATGGGGAGAAGGCAGGCACAGGTTACTAAATGTGGATGATCAGCCATGATCATAATGAATGGCGGTGCTGGCTCGAAAGGCCGAATGGCCTCCTCCTGCACCTATTTTCTGTTTCTATGTTAATGAAAATCACAATTTAATGGTACATTGCTTTAGGTAGTATTATATTAAGTCAAACACTAGTTTTTTCACAAAAAAAAAAAAAAAGAATGTTAAAATAATATCGACCAAAATCTAAATAATTAAAAATAAACTACGATAATCCATATCAAACATGTTCTGTTATTATGCTGTATCTAACCTGATGCAAAGTTTACTATTTGTATGGTCTTAATGTACAAATTGTACCTTAGATTGGCAGTCAAAATTGGGAGTACTGACCTTTGTTCTGAATAACTGTTGGAGAATTTTGCAATAGATCTCCAATTTTCTGCAAAGTTCCATCCTTTTTGTGTGACCTGACACTTGAAACTGAAGGACTTTTCTCCAAGCTGTCAGCTGTACCGTTTACACCCTGAAACAATAAATCTTGACCTTAGTCCCCGTAGCTCCATAAATGTGTACCGCCATATTGTCAATTTAATGGCAGATTCCGTGATATTTACGGCACAGCCACGTTTTTAGTTTAGTTTAGAGATACAGCGCGGAAACAGGCCCTTTCGGCCCACTGGGTCCGCGCCGACCACCGATCCCCGCACATTAACACTATCCTACACCCACTAGGGACAATTTTTACATTTACCAAGCCAATTAACCTACAAACCTGCACGTCTTTGGAGTGTGGGAGGAAGCCGACGATCTCGGAGAAAACCCACGCAGGTCATGGGGAGAACAGACAAACTCCGAACAGCCAGCTCCCGTAGTCGGGATCGAACCCGGGTCTCGGTTCGCTGTAAGGCAACAACTCTACCGTTGCGCCACCATGCCGCCCAAATCATGCCGCCCAGTTTCATTCATCTTTTAGCTAGCAATTTACTTTGATAGAAGATGGATATTGGATATTGTCACTCCATTGCACACAACAAACTTAATCGGGACCCACTAGAACTTTGGCATTAATCTTTTAAATGTCCACAATCTTATATCTGACATACTGAACAGAATTTCTATTGAACCCAAGTATCCGAACATACGATCCAACAGGCAATTATGACACAGCTGCTTTTCATTTTAAACATGGTAGAAATAAAATATTTTGATTGACTGACTATTAAGAATATCATTCATTAATTATATTTGAATACTCAAAAAAATTGCAATTTTTCCTTTCAAGCGGCGATCTTTGCCTCATTATCAGAAAACTATTTATCAGAATTATGACATTTTGGGGATTACAGAGACGTGGCTGCAGGAGGATCGGGCCTGGGAACTTAATATTCAGGGTTATACATCCTATAGAAAGGACAGGCAGGTGGGCAGAGGAGGTGGGGTAGCTCTGCTGGTGAGGGACGAAATTCAGTGAGGGGTAACATAGGAACTGACGAGGTAGAGTCACTGTGGATTGAGTTGAGGAATTGTAAAGGCAAGAAGACACTAATTGGAGTTACCTACAGACCCCCAAACAGTAGCCCGGATGTTGGGTGTAAGTTGCTGCAGGAGTTAAAACTGGCATGTAAGAAAGGAAATGCCACTGTGGTGATGGGGGATTTCAATATGCAGGTAGACTGGGAAAATCAGGTTGGTTCTAGACCCCAAGAAAGAGAGTTTGTCGAGTGCCTCCGAGATGGATTCTTAGAGCAGCTTGTAATGGAGCTTACCAGAGAAAAGGCAATTCTGGATGTAGTGTTGTCCAATGAACCAGATTTGATAAGAGAACTCAAGGTAAAGGAACTGCTTGGAGGTAGTGATCATAATATGATTAGTTTTAATCTGCAATTTGAGAAGGAGAAGGTTAAATCGGAAGTGTCAGTGTTACAGTTGAACAAAGGGGACTATGAAGGCATGAGAGAGGAGCTGGCCAAGGTAGACTGGAAAGGGATCCTAGCAGGAATGACGGTGGAACAGCAATGGCAGGAATTTCTGGGCATAATCCGGAAGACGCAGGATCATTTGATTCCAAAGATTCTAAGGGGAGTAGGAGGCAACTGTGGCTGACAAGGGAAGTTAGGGGTGGAATACAACTAAAAGAAAAGATGTATAACACAGCAAAGAGTACCGGGAAGCCAGAGAATTGGGAAACTTTCATAGGACAATAGAAGGTAACAAAACGGGCAATACGGGCTGAAAAGATGAAGTACGAGGGGAAGCTGGCCAAGTATATAAAGAAGGACAGTAAAAACTTGTTTAGATATGTTAAGAGAAAAAGAGTAGCAAAGTCAAATGTGGGTCCCTTGAAGGCAGACACGGGTGAAATTATTATGGGTATCATTATGGGAAATGGCAGAAGAGTTGAACAGGTACTTCGGATCTGTCTTTACAAAGGAAGACACAAACAATCTCCCAGATGTACTAGAGGACAGAGGATCTAGGGGGGTAGAGGAACTGAAAGAAATTTGCATTAGGCGAGAAATAGTATTGGGTAGATTAATGGGACTGAAGGATGAAAAATCCCAGGGCCTGATGGTCTGCATCCCAGGCTCAAGAAATAGTGGACGCATTGGTGATCATTTTCCAATGTTCAATAGATTCAGGATGAGTTCCTGTGGATTAGAAGATAGCTAATGTTATCCCACTTTTCAAGAAAGGAGCGAGAGAGAAAACGGGGAATTACAGACCAGTTAGCCTGACCGGTGGTGGGAAAGATGCTGGAGTCAATTATTAAAGAGGTAATAACGGTGCATTTGGATAGCAATAAAAGGATAAGTCCAAGTCAGCATGGATTTATGAATGGGAAATCATACTTGACTAATCTTCTGGAATTTTTTGAGGATGTGACATGTAAAATTGATGAAGGAGAGCCAGTGGATGTAGTGTATCTAGACTTTCAGAAAGCCTTTGATAAGATACCACACGGGAGATTGGTGAGTAAAATTAGAGCACATGGTATTGGGGGTAGGGTGTTGACAAGGATAGAAAATTGGTTGGCAGACAGGAAGCAAAGAGTAGGAGTAAACGGGTCCTTTTCAGAATGGCAGGCAGTGGCGAGTGGAGTGCCACAAGGCTGGGTGTTGGGGCCTCAACTGTTTACCATATATATTAATGATTTGGAAGAGGGAATTATCATATCATATCATATCATATATATACAGCCGGAAACAGGCCTTTTCGGCCCTCCAAGTCCGTGCCGCCCAGCGATCCCCGTACATTAACACTATCCTACACCCACTAGGGACAATTTTTACATTTACCCAGTCAATTAACCTACATAATTAGAAGCAACACTAGCAAGTTTGCGGATGACACAAAGCTGGGTGGCAGTGTGAACTGTGAAGAGGATGTTAGGAGGTTGCAGGGTGACCTGGACAGGTTGAGTGAGTGGGCAGATGCGTGGCAGATGCAGTATATAAAATATAGATAAATGTGAGGTTATCCACTTTGGCGGCAAAAACAAGGAGGCAAATTATTATCTCAATGGTGTTAGGTTAGGGGGAGGTGCAGCGAGACCTGGGTGACCTTGTACACCAGTCACTGAAAGTTAACGTGCAGGAACAGCAGGCAGTGAAGAAAGCTAACGTTGGACTTCATAGCGAGAGGATTTCTGTATAGGAGTAAAGAGGTTCTTCTGCAGTTGTATAGGGCCCTGGTGAGACCACATCTGGAGTATTGTGTACAGTTTTGGTCTCCTAATTTGAGGAAGGACATCCTTGTAATTGAGGCAGTGCAGCGTAGGTTCATGAGATTGATCCCTGGGATGGCGGGACTGTCATATGAGGAAAGATTGAAAAGACTAGGCTTGTATTCACTGGAGTTTAGAAGGATGAGAGGGGATCTTATAGAAACATATAAAATTATAAAAGGCTGGACAAGCTAGATGCAGGAAAAATGTTCCCAATGTTGGGCGAGTCCAGAACCAGGGGCCACAGTCTTAGAATAAAGGGGAGGCCATTTAAAACTGAGGTGAGAAGGAACCTTTTCACCCAGACAGTTGTGAATTTGGGGAATTCTTTGCCACAGAGGGCAGTGGAAGCCAAATCACTGGATGGATTTAAGAGAAAGTTAGATAGAGCTCTAGGGACAAGGAAATAAAGATGTTCCCAAACCGGAAACCCTGGATGAATAAGCAGGTACAGAACCTGCTGAGGGCACGCAACAATGCCTTTAAATCTGGTGACACTTCAGCATGCAATGTTGCCAGATCAAACCTGAACACGGTATTAAAAGGGCCAAAGACACCCACAGGCAACGGGTGGAAGACCACTCCAACACCACGGACACCAGAAGCATGTGGCAGGGTGTCAGGGACATCACTGGCTACAAGAGCAGCCCTGCCTGCCCCCACAGCAATATGGCACTGACCAACGAGCTAAACACCTTTTTTGCCCGTTTCGAAACTGGCAACACCACCTTGAGTGGAAGAACCCCAGCCGAGGCGGAGGGAATGGTCTTGCAACTGAGCACACAGGAAGTACAACGCACTCTGCAAAGGGTCAACCCACACAAAGCTGCAAGCCCGGATGGAGTTCAAGGAAGGGTACTTAAGACTGTGCTGAACAGCTGGCTGAGGTATTCACCAGGATCTTTAACCTGTCACTATCTCTGGCTACGGTCCCCAAGTGCCTGAAGTCGGCTACCATAGTGCCGGTGCCGAAAAAAGCAAAGATCACCAACCTGAACGACTACCGCCCGGTTGCCCTAACTCCTATAGTCATGAAGTGCTTTGAAAGGCTGGTCCTCTCACACATCAAATCCAGCATCCCTGACTCACTGGACCCACATCAATTTGCATACAGGGCAAATAGATCCACAGAGGACGCTATCTCTCTGGCTCTTCACACTGTCCTGACTCACAGGGCACGTACGTGAGGATGCTATTCATTGACTATAGCTCTAACTTCAACACGGTCATCCCCACCAAGCTCATCACAAAACTCCACCAGCTAGGCTTCAGCCCGTCATTATGGGACTGGATCCTGGACTTCCTGCTGGAGCGACCGCAGGCAGTGAGAATGGGCCCGCACCTGTCCTCCACTATCACCGAGTACCGGCACACCACAGGGCTGTGTTCTGAGCCCCATGCTCTACTCCCTCTTCACACACGACTGTATTCCTGCATTCGACACCAACACCATTGTCAAGTTTGCAGACGACACAACGGTGATCGGGCTGATCATCAACGGTGATGAAACACAATACAGAGCGGAGGTGCAGAACCTGGTGGACTGGTGCTCTGATAACAACCTGTCCCTAAATACCACCAGGACCAAGGAGCTGATCATCAACTTCCGTAGGTCACATAACGGGGAATACGCCCCGATCTTTATCAATGGGGACAGTGTGGAGAGAGTGTCCAGCTTCAAGTTTCTGGGCACTCACATTTCGGAGGACTTAACATGGTCCAATAACACTGCTGCGCTGGTCAAGAAGGCACAGCAACGACTGTTCTACCTAAGAATACTGAAGAAGTCTGGTTTGCCCCAACAGCTGCTGACGACATTCTATCGCTGCACCATAGAGAGCATCCTAACACATGGCATCCTGTGTGGTACCTCAGCTGCACGGAGGCAGAGAGGAAAGCTCTTCCCTCCAAATCTTTCTTATTACAAATGTCTTTTAAAAAAATAAGACACAAAGTGCTGGATAAAACACAGAGGGTCACGCAGCATCCGTGAAGAATATGGATAGGTGATGTTTGGAGTTGGGACTCTTCTTCAGATTGATCATAGGGGAGGGAGAATAAAGGTAGAAAGGAGGAGGGACAGTACAAGCGTGGCAGGTAATATGTGAACACGGGCAAAGGGGAGTTTAGATAGGCAAGGCCCAGAGATGGCACGGTAGCGCAGCGGTAGAGTTGCTGCTTTACAGCGAATGCAGCGCCGGAGACTCAGGTTCGATCCTGACTACGGGTGCTGCACTGTAAGGAGTTTGTACGTTCTCCCCGTGACCTGCGTGGGTTTACTCCGAGATTTTCGGTTTCCTCCCACACTCCAAAGACGTACAGGTATGTAGGTTAATTGGCTGGGTAAATGTTTTTTTTTTTAAATTGTCCCTAGTGGGTGTAGGATAGTGTTAATGTGCGGGGATCGCAGGGCGGCACGGACTTGGTGGGCCGAAAAGGCCTGTTTCCGGCTGTATATATATGATATGATATGATATGATGGCAAAAAGGTGCAAGACAAAAGTATTGGAGAGCTGCGAATCGTGAAGCCAGAGGAGGAAATGTAGAGGGAAGGGAGAAATGGATGCGAGTCTAGGTAGGGCACAGGGGAAAGGAAGGGTGAAGTGGGCAAAGAATTGTTAGAGCTACAATTAGAGAATTCAATTATCATACCACCGTGTTATAAAATACCCAAGTGGAATACGAGGTGTTTTTCCTCACAATTTGTGCGAGGCGGCCCAGGACCGAATGGGAATAGAAAGGTCCGAATGGGAATAGAAAGGGGTTAAAATGGTTAGCAACAGGGAGATCCAGTAAGTCTTGGCAGACCTTGCACAAGTTTTTCACACAAAGGGTGGTGGGTGTATGGAACAAGCTGCCAGAGGACGTAGTTGAGGCTGGAACTATCCCAACATTTAAGAAACAGTTAGAAAGGTACATGGATAGAACAGGTTTGGAGGGATATGGACCAAACGCAGACAGGTGGGACTAGTGTAGCTGGGACATGTTGGCCGGTGTGGGCAAGTTGGGCCGAAGTACTGTATCACTATGACTTTAAGTGTTTAGCGCTCTGAAAAATCAGTCTGAAGGAACCTGATTCAAAGCTTCACCTATCACAGCCGCCCGTCCCGGCATGCCTCGGGCCTGCCATTCCTCAGATCGGGCCGCGCTGACTGCTGGGAGGTGTCGTCGCCTCTCCCGCTCCATGAGGGGGGCACCCGCCCGACTGACGGCAATGCTGAGGGGGGATGGTGCGGGTGAAGGGGGGGAGGGGGAGGGGGAAGGAAGAGAGGTGGGGGAGGAGGAGAGGTGGGGGAGGAGGAGAGGGGGGGAGGAGGAGGGGGGGGGAGAGGAGGAGAGGGGGGGGAGGAGGAGGGGGGAGGAGGGGAGGAGGAGGAGGGGAGGAGGAGGAGAGGGGGGGGGAGGAGGAGAGGGGGGGAGGAGGAGGGGGGGGAGGAGGAGAGGGGGAGAGGAGGAGAGGGGGGAAGAAGAGAGGGGGGAGGAGTGCACTCCATTCCCACCTCAACCCCCCGCCATTCCCACCTCAAACCCCCTCCATTCCCACCTCAACCTCCCGTTAAAACTCCCCCAAACCTCTCCTGCATTAACTGAAATTGTGTTTGGGATTTTTTTTCAGAACCCCGCTCACGCACTCCATTCCCCCCTCAATCCCCCTTAAACCCCCCCAAACCTGTGCTGCATTAACTTAAATTGGTTTCAGGTTTTTGTAAGAACCCCACTCCATCCACACACCCTCAACCCCACTTAGGGTGCGGGCAGGGAGAGTGGGGGTGGGGAGAAGGGAAGAATGGGGGAGAGTGGGGAAGGTTGGGGTGGGGGAGAATGGGGTGCAGGCAGGGAGAGTGGGGGTAGGGGAGGGAGGTGAGGGGAATAGGGGTGGGGGAAATGGGGATGGAGGCATGGGTGGTGAGAGTGGGGGTAGGGGAGGGGCAAGTGGGGGTGGGGCAAGTGGGGAAGGGGCAGGTGGGAGTGGGTAGGGGGGGATGGAGTGGGTCAGTGGGAGAAGGGATAAGAGGGATTGAGTGGGGGGGTTGATGGTACTACACCAATAGAGGAGAGGCTTTGGGTCCAGGGCTCGCTCAGTGACACCCTCTCCCCTTCCCTGTTCCCCCCCACGAGGAATGGGCCCAACGGGTCCACTTGGTCTAGTATCTTTTAAATGTTATTATAGTATCTACCTCAACTACTTCCTTTCATATACCCACCACCTTCAGTGTGAAAAAAGCTTGTTTCATATACCCACCACCTTCTGTGTGAAAAAAAAAATCCCCTCACGTTTCTATTAAACCTTTCCAACTCCCATTTTGAAGATATGTCCTCTGGTTCTTGATTCCCCAATACTGGGCAAAATAATTTGTGTATTCACCTTAACTATTCCCCTCATGATCTTATAAACCTTTATAAGATCACACCTCATCTTCCTGAGCTCCAAGGAATAAAGTCCTACTCTGCCCAACCTCTCTCTATAGCTCAGACACTCAACTCATTTCATCCTCTTAAATCTTCACTGCATTCTTTCCAGCTTAACATCTTTCCAATAGGAGGGTGACTAAAACTGAACACAATACTCCAAATGCAGCCTCACCAACTTCTTGTTCAACTGTAACAAAACATCTTAACGTCCACATTCAATACCGTCGGATGAAGCCCAATGTACCAAAAGCCTAGTTGACTACCCTATCTACCCGCATGCCACTTTAAAGGAACTATGTACCTGCACTCCTAGATCCCTCAGCTTTACGACACTCCCCAGGGCCTTGCAATTCTGTGAAGATCCTGCCCGGGTTTGACTTCCCAAAGTGCAATACTTTGCACTTCTCCGCACAAAACTCTATTAACAATTCCTCAGTGCACTTACCAACTGATCAAGATAGTCCGTAAAGACTTTGGCTTCTTCATGAGACTTGAGCTTTATTGCATTTTTCAAATTATGTGTCTTATTTGAAAATAAACATGCCCTAAATTTTAAACATGGAATGGTACAGCACGAGTACAGGCCTTTCAGCCCTGTCTGTGCCAAACTTTCCCCTTTTCACCTCGAGTGTTGGACATTTCTGCCTTAGGAAAAAGGTTCTGACTGACTACCCTAGTTATGTTTCTCATAATTATATACTGCTTTCAAGTCTCCCCTCAACTTCCGAAGGTTCAGAGAAAAACAATTTGTCTGTCCAACCTCTACTTGCAGCTGAAACCATCTAATCCAAGTAGCATTCTGGAAAACCTCCTCTGTACCCTCTCCAAAGCCTCTACATCTTTCCTGAAATGGGGTAATCAGAACTGTACGCAATACTCCAAATGCAGCCTAACCAAACAAAGACCTATGGGCCTGCATCATGACTCCCTGACTCATTTTCAATGCCCTTAACAATTAAGGCAAGCATTGATCACAGACCTCCAGTCAAAAAATCCACCATTACCACAACCCTCTGTCATCGATGAATAAGCCAATTCTGAATCCATATGACCGTCATCGCAAATTCCTTACATCTCAATCTGTTAGATCAGCCCACCTTATCAAAAGCATTGCTAAAATCAGTGCATACAACATCCATTGGAAAATGCAGCCTAACCAAAATCCTACAAATCACCTGTGTTCTCAAGAGATGCTTCCTGACCCGCTGAGTTACTCCAGCATTTTGTCTTTGTGTATTAACCAGCATCTGCAGTTCTTTGTTTCTATGACACTACGTATACAATAATAATCCCTTAATGGTAGCGGACAATCGGAAATAATGGACCCCCCCCGCCCCCCAGGTCCATTATAACAAGGGTTTACTGACGCCAATTTCCGATGAATACAAGGATGGTGCCTTTCTATTGTTTAAAAAAAAAAATGTTATTCAATTAATTTTTCGGTGAAACACTGGAATAATGTGGAGGAACTGTGATGTTCAAGAAAATGTGCTAATACTGCAGTAAACATTTGAGCCATTTAATATGTCGCAGTCATTTTCAGGCTAAATGTATAATTCTATAACAGATTTTACAGATATATCAGCGTGGCTCAGTTAAAGCACATCCTTCCCTTGCAATGAAAAGAGACATTATTGCAATCATGAAAGAAAGTTACAAACAATTATACTGTATGAACATGTTAATAACATTAACAAGCTTCTTAGAATTTAATAGGTAGACATACCTTCTCTGCAATGTTGATAATGGTGGGAGATGCTTTGTGTATCTTTTTAGATATAATGGTATTTTGTTTGTTTTCACAGTCAGCATCATTCTGAGTACAAAAGAAAGGTAAAAGGTCATGAAAATATTAAGCATGAGCTCCATTTCCCCAGGAAAGGAAATCACTAGAAGATGATAACAAGAGGACAACTTCTGTGCATGTGTTGGGAGAGGTGATGGAGATTAAGAGATCACAACCTTCATGCTGGATGTAATGAATACTTAGCAGATAGATTTTTTTCCCCTAATTCTCAGCTTTCTGAAAGCCATAAAAAAAAAAGATTCTCTCATCTTGATTCAGTACATCGACTAGAAAAATGGACTATGTAATTCCTGAAGCTGAATTGAATAGTTCTTGTAATCAGGCACTGATCTCATTATATTGCACCAGCATAGTATACTTAGTCAAAATGCTGAAGAAAAATAAATGTCAATCAAACTTTATCTGATACTCATTTAATTCTGCAACATCACCATCTCCTACCCCTTCACATTGTAGAGGTTTCCAAAACAAGTTCCAAAAAGCATAAATTGTTTTTTGCTATAAATTTCTGTTGCTTAACTAAAAAAAGTGCAAAATCGTATTAAATTTCACTAAATTCTGAACTGTACTTTCAATTTTATTCATGGTACATAATTTTTTTTGAAATATCATTTGTTTAATTAAAACCAGATTAAACTATTTTACATTATTTAAAAATAGATTGAACCTATGCACATCAATGTATCCAATTAAATGTACTGGAATAAAAATGAAATCTCTTGTGTTAATATAGTGTTAACTTCTGTCCAATATTCTGATCAAAAATCAAATGGTATGAAATATCAGAAAAAAGTCAAGAGTAACCAATCTGTAGCACCCATTTATTATTAACACCAAAAGGGCACTTTATTTTTTACCCCTTCTGACCAAGGCACACCCAAAATGCATCACATCTTTAGACTTTACTTTAGAAATACAGCATGGAAACAGGCCCTTTGGCCCACCGCATCTACGCTGACCAGTGACCACCCCACACACTAACAAAATCCCACACACAAGGGAAAATGTGCAATTGTACCAAAGCCAATTAATGTGCAAACCTGTACGTCTTTAGAATGTGGGAGGAAACTGGAGCACCCGGAGAAAACCCACGAGGTCACAGGGAGTGTACTATTCCATAGACAGCACGCATAATCTGGATTGAACCCAAGTCTCTGGCACGAAGGCAGCAGCTCTACTGCTATGTCACTGTGCTGCCCCTCTCAGTAATTGATATTTTTCAAAGATCTAACAGTGAACTAACAACTCAAAAAAACTGTTAACTGATCAGCAGTGACCAATCACAAATCCATGTACATTACTAAAATCTCAAATTTTTAATGCAATTTTGATTAAGCATGCAAAAAATATAGCCCAAAATATCTCAATTATGAGCTTCAAATAACCGAAAATAATTTTTTTACATTTTTAATCCAAAATCTTCTAAACAATTTTCCTCCACACTTGTGAGCCTAGAACTTGGGTTGATTCCCTTTCAGAATCCAATTTGGCTTATATGGGTCTGCCACACAGGTATTTTGTTAGGGTGTGTGGCCTCTTGTGAAAGATGAGAGAAAGTTGGGCAAGGAACAGGGGAACAGATATGTAGACAGATTACAGGAAGATGTAAACGCAATGGAGTCGTCATAGTGGCGTCTTTAACTTTCCCAAAATTGTCTGGAATTGATTTGATGTAAAAAGCTGAGACGGAGCAGAATTTGTAAAGTTAATCCCAAGAGGGTTTTCCAAAGCAGTATGTGAATAATCTAACTCAAGGAGGGACCTGGTGTGGGGAAACTAGCCTGGCCAGGTGACTGGTATTGCAATGGAAGAGTATTTTAGGGACAGTGATTAAAACTCCACAAGTTTTAAGATTGTTTTGAATAGGGATAAATCTGGACTTTGGGGGAAGGTACTAAATTGAAGTAAAACAGATTACAACATTATTAGGCAGGAGTTATTTGGGAGCCATTGTTATTGAACAACTCCACGCCTGACATGTGGGAATTGTTTAACAGCTAGTTTTTCCAAGTTCAGGTTAAGGTTCCAGTGAGGAGGGAAAAGGATGGCAAAGTAAGCGATCCTTAGATTACCAGAGGCTGTAAATTTAGTCAAAAAGAAAAAGGAAGCATCTGCAAGGGTTCAATAGATGAAATTCCATAGGACCTTTGAGGAATGCAAAGCAAGTAGGAAAGAACTCAAGTAGGTGATTAGAAGGGCCAAAAGGGACCATGATATATTTTTGGTGAGTTGGATTAAAGAAAATGGCAAGGCTTTTTATACTTACATTAAAAACAAGAGGGTGAGCAGGGAGAAGGTTGGACTACTCAAGTATAAAGAAGGGAATTTGTGCTTGGAGGCACAAGGTAATAAATGAGTACTTTGCATCGGTGTTCAAAGAAGGACCTGGAAGACAATATCAGTATGGAGAACACACATATGAGAGTACGTACTGAGATCAAGAAGGAGGTGATGTTGGGACTCTTGAAGAACATTAAGTTGGATAATTCTCTAGGGCCTGAAGGATCCATCGCAGGTTAAGACAGAAGATTCCAGAGGCCTTGACAAAAATCTTTGCAACTTCACTAGCACAGGCAACATCCCGGAGAACTGCATTGTTATTCAAAGGCATTGAGATTAAATTTAGTTCCTTCCCTCTTCTTTGACAATAGTTTATTGCATTAAATGTTATTGTGAACTTGGTATCCTTTGGAAAGGCTGGTACTGAGAAGCAATGTGGCAAGACCATTCACATTTGGGAGAAATTAACAATGATGGAAAACAGTAATGATATTTTGAGTGGATGAATACAAGGGGAAACATACCTTGAAAAAGAAAAATAACTTTAAAAAATTGAATGCTATATCATGTGCCTTTGATAAGGTCCCACACGGGAGGTTGGTGAGCAGAATTAGAGCACATGGTATTGGGGTTGGGTATTGACATGGATAGACAATTGGTTGGCAAACAGGAAGCAAAGAGTAGGAATAAATGGGTCAATTTCAGAATGGCAGGCAGTGGTGAGTGGAGTGCCGCAAGGCTCGGTGCTGGGGCCGCAACTATTTATAATATATATTAATGATGTGGATGATGGAATTAGAAGTAACACTAGCAAGTTTGCAGATGACACAAAGCTGGGTGGCAGTGTGAACTGCGAGGAGGATGTTAGGAGGTTGCAGGGTGAATTGGACAGGTTGAGTGAGTGGGCAGATGCAGTATAATGTAGATAAATAAGGTTATCAACTTTGGCGGCAAAAATAAGGAGGCAGATTATTATCTCAATGGTGTCAGATTAGGTAAAGGGGAAGTGCAAGGAGACCCGAGTGTCCTTGTACACCAGTCACAGAAAGTAAGCGTGCAGGTACAGCAGGCAGTGAAGCTAATGGCATGTTGGCCATCATAACGAGAGGATTTGTGGATAAGAGTTCCTTCAGCTGTTAAATAGGGCTCTGGTGAGACCACATCTGGAGAATTGTGTGCAGTTTTGGTCTCCTAATTTGAGGAAGAACATCCTTGCTATTGAAGCCGTGCAACATAGGTTCACGAGGTTAATCCCCGGGATGACGGGACTGTCACACGAGGAAAGCTTGGAAAGACAGGGCTTGTATTCACTGGAGTATAGAAGGTTGAGAGGGGATCTTATAGAGACGTATAAAAATATAAAAGGACTGGACAAGCTAGATGCAGGAAAAATGTTCCCAATGTTGGGGGAGTCCAGAACCAGGGGCCACAGTCTAATAATAAAAAGGAGGCCATTTAAAACTGAGGTGAGAAGAAACTTTTTCACCCAGAGAGTTGTGAATTTGTGTAGTTCTCTGCCACTGAAGGCAGTGGAGGCCAAATCACTGGATGAATTTAAAGGAGAGTTGGATAGAGCTATAGGGACTAGTGGAATCAAGGGATATGGGGAGAAGGCAGGCACGGGTTACTGATTGTGGATGATCAGCCATGATCACAATGAATGCTGGTGCTGGCTCGAAGGGCCAAATGCCCTCCTCCTGCACCTATCTTCTATGTAAGGTAAAATGCATACGTGTCCAATATAAGCGCTAGTCCTTTTTATACTGACAATACAATAATGCAATTAGATCTTTATTCATAAATGCACCCCCTTTCCCCACACATGAACATTGTGCAAAGTATGTTGCCCTCCTTAAAGCAAAGCAATCGATTTTAAAAGGAAAATTTGAAAAATAGGAAAGGTATAGTAACATAATGCAAAATGAAAATTGCAAAAAGGTCAAATGTTGACGAGTTTGTGAATGCTGCAACATTTTCTATTTGTTGTTAATAGGGTAACAATATTACAATGTGACTATACTTTCAAAATAAATATTTTTTTTGCTCTCATTAAATTTACTTGCGTTATCAGTTTTTTGACGATAGTCACATTTGTTCACCAAAAGATAGTGTTCTATTTAATTCCAGCCAACTAAGGGAAATAATTTATCTTATTTTGAACCACAAATGAAAGCATGAAAAAGTTATTATTAGGTTTACCTCGGGAAACAAAAACTTTTAACATGGTGACTCTGGAAGGTAGATAGTACCTGGTGCTTTAGATATTTGTCCCATACAAACTTTCAGTGTGTTCACCAGTTATTCTGATGCACTCATTATAATAACAAGATGCAGATGGTAAATCTTAGGAAATAATATCCAATTGTTTTTTGTTTCCTACAGGTGATTCAGCAGTGATAAATAAGCTTCCCTAGCAATCTGTACCAGAACCTCAGGAAGCCTTACAGATTCACTAAGATTCACATTAAGATTCACTACTAGTATTGTCAGGGTTCCGTTATTTGGCTCAACAAATTGGAATTGTACTCCTTAGAGTTTAAAAATTGAAGGGACCATTTAATTGATTTTCTTAAAATGGTAATGATATTGAGATCTGTGTAAATTCAGATAAACATTTCCAGCAAAATGTATTGCAACAGAATAGTCTTCACTTTGGCAGGTGGTCAGTGCGTCAAGCAGCATCTGCAGAGAGAATTGGACAGGTGACATTTTTGAGTGGGGCACTTCTTCATAAGAACTTTATACTTGGTTGAGATTTGTTATTTATAAACTGCATCCTATTAGAGTTGATGGCAACTTCCCACACTTGAACTGGAAGATAAATCAGACCAAGACTTGAAAGGCTTATGAACATTTAAATAGAACACTGGATTATGGATAATCAACAATCCCAATTAATTAAGGGAATTATAATTGAAATAGCAATCTATTTTGCTAATTCTACTAATTTAGTCAGCAATACTAATTTGTACCTTGTAAGTACCAGCTACTGAGGATTTCTTTTGAGAATTTTTTTTCCAGCAGGCTGACAGCATACCACTCTTGAAGAGTAATTGTGAAATGACAGGAATTAAAACATAAAACGTAAAAAATATTGCACCGTAATTGGGAAATATTTCTTGAAAATTAACACCAAGGGATCAAATGAAATACATCGTCAATGCTTTAAACCAGCAAATTTTCTTTAAGAAAATCTTAATTTTGGTAAGATGGTGTATAAACATTTCTGAAATCACATAGTTAAAGGCATTTTTGAGATACATGACAAAGGAAGCAGTTGTTAAGCTGTATTTGCAGTTGGCAAATTCCAGGTTCTCTTCTTTGAAACCACTTTAGCAAGTCTATACAATGCAGGGATCATTTCCAAATAAAACAAGACAAGATCAGTTCCCACAGCTTCTGTAGGTTCAATGAAAAATATCCTGTTTAGTTAATCTGCTCAAACCTTCACATAAAGTCAGTTGAAGACATATGACCTTGGCAGCAGACAATTTTAATTTGTAATGATCCTGCAAATGTGTTTTACAATCCATTTGTGGTCTACAAACAGTGATGCAGTAACCAAATGTTGGTTGTGGACAGCACACTGAGGGAGGGCAATGGCATGTTTTAATTCCACTGAAGAAAGCCAACATAGCCTTGATTTAAGTGAAAGTAGTAACTGCAGATGCTGGTTTAAACCGAAAATAGACACAAAAAGCTGGCGTAACTCAGCGGGTCAGACAGCATTTAGAATCAGAGAGATTTAACATCTCTCATCAAAGAGTGGTACCGTTCATAGCACTGAATCTTCAGTTCTACAAAAGGATGATGGCCTAGAATTTGTATACTTCTCTTTAGTTGTTGAATGCACAAGTTTTTGGACTCCGAGCTGGTATTTGGCATGAATGTAACTAGATTTTTAAAAAGATATATTGAACATAAAAGTAGAAATACAATAAAATAACATAACTATTTTACCTCTTCCATTGCAAAGCTTTTTCTTTTTCGATTGTTGCGTCTGGGTATTTTCACACTGATCAAATTGCCACTTGCTTCTTTTACTGACAACTTGGTTGGTTGAAGAGGTGAAAATTGAATCTCGAGTTCAGGTTTTGGAAATCTACTTGTTTTTGTTCCATTTTCTGTTGAAACTTCTGAAGAATCCAGGACTGTTTCAGGCTAACCAACAGATTTTTAAAAAATCAATAAAATCTCCATTAGACGATACATTTAAACTCAAGATTATATATTATATATAAATATCATAAAATGATGCAACTATTTAACCACATGATCATTCTTAAGATTAGAATGTGAAATTAGCATCTGGAAATTATATGAAAATCGGGCAAATTTGAAATATTGCCATACATTGCCAGCAGCCTTACAAAATGGTAAAGGATACTGGTAAAATTGGTTGCGTGAAAAGAGGAGTCACTTTATGATACCCATTTACAGAGCAAATGGGGGAATGGCTTTCTAATCACAAGTTCTAGCTGTCTGACCAATAGAGGCGATTCCAGCAGATATAAAATGAGGATCAAAGACAACAAAGAAAAGTACATTACTGGCAGGTTATTGCAAATGTATAAAATCCGCATGTAAACATTGTAGCAAGCATTGTATAAAATGCTGCAAGTGTTTTGGGTCAGTGAAATATTTTGGGATAACCCAGAGCGCTTCCCTGTATATACTATCAAAGCCTGTATAAGCTGACTTGTTTGAGAAACTTTCCACTGCTGTATGAGATTCTTCGTGTGCTGTCACTATCTGAATTGTAATTAGGAGGGTTACTGGGTGCCATCTGGAAGCCAGATGTAGGTCAAATACAAAAATCCTTCCAACAGTTTCCATACTTCTTAAAGCACCTGACCAACTAACTATTTAATATGTAGGAAGGAACTGCAGATGCTGGCATACACTGAAGATAGACACAAAATGGAGAAATTCAGCAGGTCAGGTAGCATCGCTGGAGAAAAGAGAAACTTTCCACTGCTGTGCGCGATTCTTCGTGCGCTGTCTCTATCTGAATTATAATTAGGAAGGGAAGCCAGATGTAGGTCAAACACAAATATCCCTCCAACAGCTGCCACGGTAATAAGTTGCCATACCTCTTAAAGCACCTGACCAACTATTTAAGATGTCGGAAGGAACTGCAGATGCTGGCATACACTGAAGGTAGACACAGAATGGAGAAACTCAGCAGGTCAGGTAGCATCTCTGGACCCTTCTTCTGACGTTTTAACTTTTTAATATTTTCTGCTGGATCCATATGCAAGAATTTGCATTTCTTGTCAGCCCATTTGTTGCAACTTGTCCAGAATAAAGAATTGCTGAGTTGGCATTATATCATCAGTGTGCATGTATTGTAAAAGTGTTTTTCTAAATCAAATCAGAGCAGATGTACATAATATTCCCTCTCACCTCCACTGGGTACTCCTTTGCAGATGCCTTGAGTTGTTTAATTTCTTCATCCTTCTGTTTATTGTTATTAATAAGATTGCCAAGCTGCACTTCTAACTCCTTTACTAAGCTATCTCTCTCTTCTCGCCACGTCAGCATTTCTTTTTCCTTCTTAATCATTTCAGATGTTAGGTTTTCCTTAAAGAAAATAAAAGAATTTGAAATTGATGAATTGTTCCAAATAATCTGAATATCTGTCCTATTTAATGTACACAGTTACCATTTATTTAAGAACTTGTCCTCCACAGCTGACAGATTAGTTTAGTAATTCTGATGAAGATTTGGACATTCCATTTAAAATGAAGCGTGGTTATTTAATAAACAAATAAGGGGGCATGAACAGCAAATAAAACAAATGACTATTTAAACTGGTTTGTTGGTTGGGCTCAGAAATAATTAGCAGCCAATTGAATGACAGAACTACTTAGTTCTTACCCAAATAGTTCATCGGATCTTTTATATCCATCTCAAGGTGCAGAGAAATCTTTCCTTTAAACATATCCAAAGAATAAAGCAGCAAGTTTTCATTCTTCCTTGCCAAAATGGCATTAGCTTAAATAATAAACTCACACTATGGTAGGACAAATCTATAACTGTGTGTTACCAACGGAGCAACTTGCGACTTAAAATTACTTCCCTGAGCAATGTTCGGAGTTTAAAATGGTGTAGTGCAACTCATTTCCTGAAAGAAAAACCTTTCACAACACTTTTTCACTTTGGACAGCACATTTCACCATCAAAAAAGTCCTTGGAATATGATGAACAAGGGTAATGGATCTCAGCTCTTGAGTAAGAGCTAGCTGACGCTGCTGGTCTTCTTTAAGATTACAAGTACAGAAATTGCACTAAAAAAGAATCAAATAATTTTATGGGAACTGTGGGCAGCATAGTGAAGCAGCGCTGCCTCACAGCAACGGAGACCAGAGATCAATGCTGATTGCAGATGCTTGTTGGTTAAGTGGCCTCCGGAAATTCCCTCTAGTGTGTATGATGCAAAACTGGGATAACATCGAACTAGTGCACGGGTGACAGATGGGCTGAAGAGCCTGTTTATACACTACATTTCTAAACTAAACTTCACATGTTTATTCCAGCAATTCAGATCCTCACTGGTCCAACTCCAGATTATAGCTTAGTAGAATGTAGAATTACAAAAAGATCAAAACTCAAATTTGAGTATATATGAGCGGCAGAGTGGCACAGCTGGTAGAGCCACTGCCTCACAGCGCCGGAGACCTGGTTTTGATCCTGACCTTGGATGCTGTCTGTGTGGAGTTTGCACATTCTCCCTGTGACCACATGGGTTTCCTCCGGGTGCTCCGGTTTGCAGGCTAATTGGCCTCTCATGTAGGAAGTGGATGAAAAAGTGGGATAACATAAAACTAGTGTGAATGGGTGATCAATGGTTGGTGGGCCAAAGGGCCTGTTTCCATGCTGTATATTTTTTTTAAAGCACAAATAGACAAAAAGAGCAAGACAGATTCTATTGAGTATTTTGATGGTCGACTGGGCTTATATTCATGGAATTTAGAAGGATGAGAGGGGATCTTATAGAGTAAAGGGCCTGTCCCACGTGGGCGATTTTAAGACGACTGCCGGCGACTAGGCTGTCACTGAACATTCACCGGGGTGTCGTGGACATGATCGTGAGGAATCTTCAATGAATCATAGCAGATCTCGGTGCGTCGCGGAAAGATTTTCCAGATAGAAATTGCTCGGCGACAGCTGGCTTGTCGCCAGGTATCGTAGCTTATTGCGGGCGCTGTCGCATACTGTCCCCAGGTTTGCTAGGTTGTCGCAGATGCATTTAGAAGCACATAATATTAAATTATGAAAAGGCATTTGAAGATACCAGAAGATAGTTTTGTTTAACCGATTTATTTACTGTCAGGACATTTGACAGGTAGATTGGAGGCGACAGTTTGACAGTCAGGTAAGTGTGGGAATTTTGCGATGTTTCCGAAGACGGTTTAATCTCTTAGCCAGGTGCTAGTTTCACAAAAAAAGTAACTTGTGTCGACCTGACTCGGCATTGTCGTGGTCATTGTCATAGGGTAAAAGAAAATTTTGCCGATCTGCTACGACTTTGACAGTCGCCGGCAGTCGCCTAAAAAATCACCTAAATGGGACATGCCCTTTAGATAGAGCTCTAGGGGCTAGTGGAATCAAGGGATATGGGGAGAAGGCAGGCACGGGTTACTGATCGTGGATGATCAGCCATGATCACAATGAATGGTGGTGCTGGCTCGAAGGGCCAAATGGCCTCCTCCTGCACCTTTTTTCCATGTTTCTATGTTTCCATTCAAAGTAAACTGTGATAAATTCTGGGACAAGATTTATAGAAAGTGGAAAACAAAGTCAGAGAGAGCAGAAGGCATAGTTTTATAGCTTAATTTCCCTCGTGCTCCCTAAGGAATAATGGAATTTTAAAACTTGGTGAAAAAAGCAAGGCAAGACATTGTTATGTTTGTGTACACCAGCATCAAATGGTAGAATAATTATTTTTAAAACCATTTCATGTTTTGATTTTAAAATATAAATCTTGTACTTGAAAAAAGCTTGCAACTTCATAACATTTATTAAATCTGAATAGACTGTCCTTACCATTTCTGACTGCAATTTAGAATAATGTTCCCTTTCTTCTGTCCATTTTCTCATTTCCTTATTGCGCTGATCTTCTGCTTGCTTTGTTTGCATAAAGAGAAGCTTTTTCTCATTAAGCCATTTCTCCCGATTACATCGCTGCTTATTTTCCATGTCCTAAAGAAATTGGTTTTGTTATACTTGATTTTAGTGCATTGTAATGTTAAAGCATCACTACCACGACTTTTTGCTCAAAAACCTTCAGTTGCAAATAATTAAAATATAGTTAGAAAATTATTCTCAATATTCAAAGACAAATTTAAGTTTTCTATTTTATTGTAAATGTCCTACATTCATAATCATAACAATAACTGCTTGATCCAGTTCTACAGTATAGGCCAATGGGATCGCTCTAATCCATTTCAGCTGCCAGTTTTCCATCAACTGAAGATAACATGTCCTTTTTAAGTTACTTATTTTGACTTACTTATGACTAGGAGATCAATCAGTTGGATAAAGAAAGAGCCGTTTCCTTAAATTATTTAGAAAATGAAGGAAGGTGTGAGCCGGCAAAAGATTGGACTGGAAAAGAGTACATTTTCTTCCCAGGTCAGGAGTAAATGGACCTCCTTTTAATTCTTCCATTCCATCTAAATGACTTCCAACTATTCAACAGTTCTTCAGCAGTGTATTGAAAATCTCGAGTGCAGGACCTGAACCACAATCATCTGACTAGACAGCATTGGTTTAATTAGAAAACTTACCAGCAATTGCTTTTTCAAAACTTCAATTCCTTCTTGAAATTGTGATTTTTCAGGATTAGCACCTTGACGTGCATTTTCCACTGCCTGGATGTGTTCAAGTGCATCACATTTCTTCTCAGATTGTTTTGCTTGGTGCCTCCATATATCCAATTCTAGAGAGGGAAAACAATATACTTGATCTTGAAAATATACAGTTCCTGTGTTCAATACAGCTTTTGAAGGCACGCGTGGTGATCTTTCAAGAATCACTGCAGTCAAGAGTGGTTCCAGAGGATTGGAAAATTGCAAATGTTAATCCACAGTTCAAGAGAAGCAAAAGAAGGGAAGCTATACTGACCTCGGTGGATAGCCTGACCTCAGTGGTTGATAATATTTTAGAATCCATTAGAAAGGATGATGTTTCCGAGTACTTAGAAGCACATAATAAAATAGGCCAAAGTCAACATGGTTTTGCGAAGGGGAGGTCTTGCCTGACAAGTGATGTTGCTAAAGAAGATGAGACCGATTAAAGCGAAGATGCTAGCATGGAGAGAAGATTGGCTGAATGGAAGAAGGCAAAGAGTGGAAAATAAACAGGGGGGGGGCAGATTCTTGATTAGTAAGGGGTAAGGGTGTCAGGGTTATGGAGAGAAGGCAAGAGAATGGGGTTGAGAGGGAAAGATAGATTAGCCATGTTTGAATAGCAGAGTAGACTTTATGGAATGAATGGCCTACTTCTGCTCCTATGACTTATGAATAGCAAAACTTAAAAAACTATATATAATATATTATAAAGAAATATTTGAAATGTCCTTAGTTAGGCTACAGAATTCTCAATAGTTTAAATTGGTAGAAACGAGATGTAATAAACATCTGATGACTATGCTTTAGTTTAGAAAATTTAGCAAATGAACAAGAGGCCAGGAGTAGAGAGTCAGGGCCTGGCCTACTCTGAGTCAGGGTCTGGCCTACTCTGAGTCAGGGTCCGGCCTACTTTGAGTCAGGGTCTGGCCTACCGCGCCTTCAAGATCGGCTGTGGGACATGCCCCCAGGGCACAAAGGTGGACGGGCCAGGAGAGGGACGTCTGTTCACTGGTCCATCCTCACATCGATGGAAGGCGATGACTGGAGGTCCACAGCAGCTTGGGGCTCACCTGGACCAGGTAATGCTCATTAGACTGAGCATGCAGATTGGACTTTCAAAATGGCGCCAAAAACTGGCGCCTCTTGCATGTGTGCTATAGACAATAGGGGCAGGAGTAGGCCATTCGGCCCTTCGAGCCAGCTTCTCCCCATACCCCCTGACTCCACTATCCTTAAGAGCTCTATCTAGCTCTCTCTTGAATGCATTCAGAAAATTGGCCTCCACTGCCTTCTGAGGCAGAGAATTCCAGATTCACAACTCTCTGACTGAAAAAGTTTTTCCTCATCTCCGTTCTAAATGGCATACCCCTTATTCTTAAACTGTGGCCCCTTGTTCTGGACTCCCCCAACATTGGGAACATGTTTCAATAGACAATAGGTGCAGGAGGAGGCCATTCGGCCCTTCGAGCCAGCACCACCATTCAATGTGGTCATGGCTGATCATTCTCAATCAGTACCCCGTTCCTGCCTTCTCCCCATACCCCCTGACTCCGCTATCCTTAAGAGCTCTATCCAGCTCTCTCTTGAATGCATTCAGAGAATTGGCCTCCTCTGTGGTCTAACGTGTCTCTAACGTGTCCAACCCCTTAATAATCTTATACGTTTCGATAAGATCCCCTCTCATCCTAAATTCCAGTGTATACAAGCCTAGTCGCTCCAGTCTTTCAACATATGACAGTCCTGCCATTCCAGGAATTAACCTAGTAAACCTACGCTGCACGCCCTCAATAGCAAGAATATCCTTCCTCAAATTTGGAGACCAAAACTGCACACAGTACTCCAGGTGCAGTCTCACTAGGCCCCTGTACAACTGCAGAAGGACCTCTTTGCTCCTATACTCAACTCCTCTTGTTATGAAGGCCAACATTCCATTGGCTTTCTTCACTGGCTGCTGTACCTGCATGCTTCCTTTCAGTGACTGATGCACTAAGACACCCAGATCTCGTTGTACGTCCCCTTTTCCTAACTTGACACCAGGCAGATAATACTCTGCCTTCCTATTCTTACCACCAAAGTGAATAACCTCACACTTATCCACATTAAACTGCATCTGCCAGGCATCCGCCCACTCACACAACCTGTCCAAGTCACCCTGCAACCTCATAGCATCTTCCTCACAGTTCACACTACCACCCAGCTTTGTATTATCTGCAAATTTGCTAATGGTACTTTTAATCCTTTCATCCAAGTCATTAATGTATATTGTGCTCCGTCGACTATTTCTGTACACTTTGCTAATCAGGGATTTGCTAGGGAAAGGCAATAGTATGTAAGAATTTCACTCTACGTTTGCACATGACAATAAAAGCACCTTTGAACATTTACAAGAAACCACAAACAAGTATAATTGTGGTCGTCTCAATGACTCAGGTCAGAACCCTTCTCCAAACTGAAGAAGGGCCCCAACCCAAAATGTTGCCAATCCATGTCCTCCAGAAAGGTATCACAAAATGCTGGTGTAACTCAGCGAGTCAGGCAGCATCTCTGGAGAGAAGGAATGGGTGGCGTTTCGGGTCGAGACCCTTCTTCAGTCTGAATAAGGGTCTCGACCCGAAAAGTCGCTTATTCCTTCTCTCCAGAGATGCTGCCTGACCTGCTGAGTTTCTCCAGCTTTTCGTGATACCTTTGATTTGTACCAGCATCTGCAGTTAATTTCCTACTATGTCCTCCAGAAATGCTCCTTGACCCACTGAGTTACTTCAGCACTTTAATTTTTCAGTGTGCAGTGTGCAGCGTTGTTCTCTTTTGCTGAAGTATTGATTGGTTTGGTTAACACAAGATTAGCAACCACAGAGTCATAAATCAATCACCTGCATTAAGTTCTTCAATCTCTTTCAACTTGACTTCAAGCAAGTCATCCTGCTCAGTTTGCGTTTGCTCTTGTTCAGTTAATGTGATTTTCATATCTTGAATTATTCTCTCTTTGTCTTGAAGTTCTAGATATGAATTGGAACAATCAAGAACAAATTCACATCAAGAATCAAAACAGATTTTGAACTCCAACGCTCAAAAATGATTATTCAATCATTCCAGAGATCAAAAGCAGTATTCGTGCCATGGAGGGCAGAACTTGCAGAATGAAGACATCTAGTTGACAAACCATCCAAAAATGCAAAGCTTTCACGATAGCATTTAAACATTCAGGTAGCAGTGACATCATGAACGCCATGTTTAAAATATTGCTTTGTCAGTTCCAAACAAAACAAGTTCCCATTCTGAATGAAAGAGAGCCATACCATCCAAGTTTAAATACAACCCAAGGTAAACCTATGCCTTCTAGTTGAGAATCAGGATGTCTGAAAATTACCAAATGAATCTCCAGCGACAAACATTGGAAACATTTTTTGGTACATGCAGAAACGACAGGCAATGGCTAAACCATTGTAGTTAATTTAGGAAAACATCACTTGAACGATTTTGTACGTGGGAGAGTGTCTCACAACTTTGATTTGAGTTTCCTGAATGTTGATGAAGGTGAGCCATAGGCGTTGTCTCTATGGATTTCAGCAAGGCATTTAATAAGGTTCCGCATGGTCGGCCTCTGTGGAAAGTTAGATTGCATGGGATCCAAGGAGAGCTCGGCGACTGGATAGAAAATTGGCTTCATGAAAAGAAACAGAGGGTGATGGTGGGCGGCTGTTTTTCAGACGACAGATCTGTGACGAGTGGCATCCCTGAGGGATCAGTGCTGGGTTCAATGCTGTTTGTGGTTTATTTCAATGATTTGGATGAGAATGTACAAGGTAAAGCAAGTTTGCAGATGACACTAAAGTGAGTGGTAATGTAGATACTTCTCCATGGATTGCCACTTTGTCATGGTGGAGAAGCTTGTGTGGTCCTGAGAGCGATGCCGTCTGGAGCTATGCTCCTGGTAGGGTCACCCATGGCGGTAAGGTCGAGGGGGAGGTCCCTGACAAAGAGCAATCCAACCAAGACCTCAACGGTGGAACAGGCGGAGGATGATGGCTGACTTTAGTGGAGCGTCACAACGGCTGGGAAGGCGGATGAAGGCTGCGGCAGAAAAGGGTCCCCGGTCGTCTTGGACTCCATGCCACTGGATTCTGACCCAGATCTGTCAAGGACCGTGTGGTGGCTGTCTGTGCACCAGTCTCCCCACGTTAAACAAAGTCACACACAGGCATCCTCCCAAATGGAGAGGACAATCATACTCGTTTCGAGTGACCACCGATGATGATGAGTGTAAACATAAGAAACTAGGTGCAGGAGGCCATTTGGCCCTTCGAGCCAGCACCGCCATTCATTGTGATCATGGCTGATCATCCATAATCAACAACATGTGTCTGCCTTCTCTCCATATCCCTTGATTCCACTAGCCCCTAGCGCTCTATCTAGATAGAGAAGATCGTTATTAAAACTTACAGCAGAGTAATTTTGGTTGAACATGTGGGCAGATCAATGGTTAATGGAGTTTAACGCAGATAAGTGCAAGGTATTGCATTTTGGGAAGTCAAACCGGGGCAGGACCTACACAGTGAATGGCAGGGCTTTGTAGATTGTTGTGGAGCAGAGGGATCTGGGAATGCGGTAAATAACAACTAGAGCTCGGGCTGGACTTTGAAAATGGTGCCAATATATGATGCCTTTTGCATGCAAACTATTTCTATACACTTGTTAATTGGGGGTGTGCTTGGGTATAACAATATTTTACTGAACTGTTTGTAAGAAAATAATTTCACTGTGCTTTTGCACTTCGCACATATGGCAATCAAAGCACCATTGAACCATTGAGAGAGGGTGGTGGAGAACATCAGAGATAGCAATGGGGGAAATATAGGAGTGGGAAAAGAAGATTTGCAGACTGTTCTCTGACTATACTTAGATAGAATGAAATCAAGTGAAATCCCATTCAAGTCAAAGGGCCTACAGACCCATTGAAGCAGTGTGCCCTTGTAAAAATCCATACAGATGGAGAAGTGCAACGTGCAATTGTATATCATTACCATGGTTACAAACGATGCAAGGTTTTGGGGGAAAATGGGCATGGTTTTGGAAGGTTCCAACATATTGAATTAATTTAAAGAGGAATGAGTGATTAGAGTTGAGACAGTCATCTGAAAGTGGGGGGGAATGTCAAATAATCTTTGAGATGGGTATTGAAACATTTGGCAACCGGGGCAGGAGCAAAGTTTTGGAATGCAACATCACACGCGAATAGAAAGCCATTAAGGATATTAGTCAATGGAGGAGAGAGGAGGGGTGCGGGCTTGTGAATAGTTCAAATCAGAACCAGGGAAAAGAAATGAGATAATCTCATGTTTATTATCAGCTAAAGGTATATCATGAGGGGAAACAAAAAGGGAGAAACAAAAATGAAATACAAATTTAAAGTCATTCCAAGTGGAGCAGTATGGCTGGTGAGCTGGAGGAAGGGATTCTGATAGGATGATCTTTATTTTAGCAATAAAGTTCCCATGAATTTCTTACACGATAGATTTAAGCGGACACTGAAAAGTGCCTAAAAATGCTAGTTTCCATTACAGAAGGAAAGCCAGGAATATTTCTCCCTGCCCACATATCACAGAATATTCCTAGAATTTTGAGCACATGGCTTTTGAGCACAAGAATTATTCTTCCAAGTACAATATGGAATTACTAAACGATCTGTAAGGCACGTCTTTTTAAGTGTGCAACCCATGAACAAAAGGAAACAGAGATAAAAACGGATTGGCAGTATATGTACGAGATATCAAGGGAAGGTAGACAGTGAAGTCAGAAAATCAAACACAATAGAAATCAAACACGGTGGAAATGGAGATTGCCACATTACAAACATCACTTAGTATCGAGGTCAAAGGAAAAACCAGTGAGAAATGTTTATGGTAATGGGGGGCTAGTAGAAAGCAAGTTTTTTTAGTTGTTCCACTTTACTATCTCTCAAATACTGATGCTCAAAGGGGAGGATTTTGTCAGAGGTGCAGAGACAAATTAGAATCCATTTGGTAAGTTAGCAACTCCAAGAATGGAAAGATCTAGGCAAACAATACGAGAGGTCCTTTAAGACCATCATCATCTCCTCACACAGGTTTCTATCAAAGCTAAGATGGTGAAGCAATTACCCACAAATCAATGATTGTTGATTATGGGACAATCTTCTAAACATTTAAACTTTGTTCAAAAATAAATTATCTACAAAATCCTTAACATCCACACAAAAGGTGTTATTTAAAAAAAAATCACAATTATTTCAATTTCTTTAAATACCGTTGGAAGTAGTCTGTAAAAGACGTGCAGTTTCTTCTGAGTTAATATCAGCAGATATGGTGCTTGGATCAGGTGTTATTTTGTTTCCTTCATTTGAGCCCTACATGTGAAAGAATCATTATTAAAGCAATGCAGAAATCAAATAAATGTGTTATGTAGAAAAATCTGATTATATTGTTCTGTAAATTGAACCATGAAATATATAACGACATGATAGTGAAATTACAAACACATTCAATGCCTCTCTGCATAACCACCCTCCCCCCAACAAATACTGATCACTCAAATCTTAAAACAAAAAAAAGATGTCTTACTAACAGAGCTCTGGTATCACACTAACCTGCTGTCCCCTCACTTTGCACAGAGCCCTACTCTCTGGTATCACACTAACCTGCTGTCCCCTCACTTTGCACAGAGCCCTACTCTCGTCAAAGAGCTTTTCCAATTTTCTTAAAGCAGTCTCTTTCGCATCCAAGATGATCGTTAGCATTTCAATCTTTTTCAAGTCAGCTCCATTACAGCACACCGAAAACCAATCATTAATAATTTAAAAGGTCTTTTTAACCATTGTTATGAAAGTAACATTTGCAAAAGATTGAGCTATTAATATGATACAACTATGTTGGGACCCAAGAAAGAGAGTTTGTAGAGTGCCTCCGAGTAGGATTCTTAGAGCAGCTTGTAATGGAGCCTACCAGAGAAAGGGCAATTCTGGATTTAGTGTTGTCCAATGAACCAGATTTGATAAGAGAACTTGAAGTAAAGGAGCCGCTTGGAGGTAGTGATCATAATATGATTTGTTTTAATCTGCAATTTGAGAGGGAGAAGGTTAAATCGGAAGTGTCAGTGTTGCAGTTGAACAAGGGGACTATGAAGGCATGAGAGAGGAGCTGGCCAAGGTAGACTGGAAAGGGATCCTAGCAGGAATGATGGTGGAACAGCAATGGCAGGAATTTCTGGGCATAATCTGGAAGATGCAGGATCATTTCATTCCAAAGCGGAAGAAAGATTCTAAGGAGAGTAGGAGGCAACCGTGGCTGACAAGGGAAGTTAGGGATGGAATAAAACTCAAAGAAAAGATGTATAACACAGCAAAGAGTAGCCGGAAGCCAGAGGATTGGGAAACTTTCAAAGGACAACAGAAGGTAACAAAACGGGGTAAAAAGATGCTGTACGAGAGGAAGCTAGCCAAGAATATAAAGGAGAGTAAAAGCTTCTTTAGATATGTTAAGAGAAAAAGATTAGCAAAGACAAATGTGGGTCCCTTGAAGGCAGACGCAGGTGAAATTATTATAGATAACAAGGAAATGGCAGAAGAGATGAACAAGTACTTCGGATCCGTCTTCTCTAAGGAAGACACAAACAATCTCCCAGATGTACTAGAGGACAGAGGATCTAGGGGGGCAGAGGAACTGAAAGAAATTTGCATTAGGCGAGAAATAGTATTGGGTAGACTGATGGGACTGAAGGTTGATAAATCCCCAGGGCCTGATGGTCTGAATCCCAGGGTACTCAGGGAGGTGGCTCTAGAAATAGTGGTGATCATTTTCCAATGTTCAATAGATTCAGGATCAGTTCCTGTGGATTGGAGGATAGCTAATATTATCCCATTTTTCAAGAAAGGAGCGAAAGAGAAATTACAGACCAGTTAGCCTGACATCGGTGGCGGGGAAGATGCTGGAGTCAATTATTAAAGAGGTAATAACGGTGCATTTCGATTGTTGTTGTTCGTCCTTCGGGTTCGAAGATGACCATGACTTCACTTTCAGCTGGAGGATTGGTGACTGTGGGTCCGGAAGTGACTGGTGAGGCCAATCCGGGCCCGGAAGGCATGCCCACACGTAGGACACAAGTGGATGGGTGCTGCAGTGGAAGTGGAGGTAGCCCGGGCCTTGCGCGCGGTGCGTTTCCTCTGGGCCTCTGCAGTGCGTCTGTCTCTGCTGCACGGGCTCTGCTGCACGGGCTCCTGGAGCTTGCTACACCAGGTGAACGGTCCAGAGCAAGAGACTCCCAAGTGCTGAGGTTGATGTCCAAGTCTTTGAGGGGCACTTTGAGGCAGTCCTTAAACCGTTTCTTCTGTCCTCCTACTGAGCGCTTGCCCTGACACAGTTCTCCATACAGAAGCTGTTTTGGCAGTTGACTCTCGGGCATTCTGACGACATGGCTTGCCCATCTAGCTTGGGCTTTACGTAGGAGGGTGTGGACGCTGGGAATTCCGGCCCGTTCCAAGACCTGTCAGGAATTTTGTCCTGCCACCTGATGTGAAGGAGTCTGCGTAGGCAGCTTAAGTGAAAGTGGTTGAGCTGTTTGGCATGTCTGCTGTGGATAGTCCAGGTCTCACTGGCATAGAGAAGATTGGTGAGTACCACTGCACGGTAGACCTTCACAGCTTGGTGGTAAGGCTGAGTCCTCTCCGCTCCCAAACATTCTCACGGAGTCGCCCAAAGGCAGCGTTGGCCTTGGCAATCCTGTTGCTGACCTCAGCGTCAATGTTCACCATTCGCGAGAGTGTACTGCCCAGATAGGTAAAGCTGTCGACTGCCTGTAGATTCTGCCCCTTCACTGTGATGTGTGGTTCCTGGTAGGGCTTTCCAGGCGCGGGCTGGAACATAACTTCAGACTTTTTGGTGCTAATAGAGAGACCAAAGTTGTCACAGGCCTGTGAGTAGCAGTCCATTTCATGCTGCATCTTCTGCTCTGTGCAGGCGTTGAGGGCGCAGTCATCAGCAAACAAAAAATCTCTGATGATGGTCTCCTTCACCTTTGTAACAGCTTGCAGGCGCCTGAGGTTGAACAGCCTGCTGTCAGTCCTGTACCTGATGTGTATTCCATCCTGGCAGTCACGGAAGGCATCAGTCAGCATGGCAGAGAAGACTATGCTGAAGAGTGTTGGGGCAAGAACACAACCTTGCTTCACGCCGTTTGTCACTGGAAAGACTTCCGACTCGTCTCCATCATCTAGCACTTTCACCATCATGCCGTCATGGAACTGCCGGACAATCGTGATGAACTTGCTGGGACAGCCAACCTTCTGCATTATCTTCCACAAGCCATCTCTGCTGACAGTGTTGAAGGCCTTGTCAGATCGACGAAGGTCACAAGCAGGTCGCTGTGCTGCTCTTGGCATTTTTCCTGGGGTTGCAGCAAATATCATGTCGACAGTTCCACGTCCAGCACGGAAACCGCACTGGCTTTCTGGAAGGAGACCCTGCTCAAGGTGTTGAATGAGACGGTTGAGCAGGATGCGAGCCAAGATCTTCCCAGCTATGGACAGGAGGGAGATGCCTCGATGATTGTCGCAAGACTGGCGGTTGCATTTCCTCTTGTAGATGTGGACTATGCTGGCATCTTTCAGCTGTTGTGGGTCCTTCCCTTCATTCCACATGGACTGGAAGAGTTCAGTCAGCTTCTGCATCATGACAGGGCCTCCTGCTTTGTACACTTCAGCAGGAATTGCATCTGATCCTGGTGCTTTGCCACAGGAAAGTTGCTTGATGGCCTTTGTGACGTCTTCTTCTGTTGGGAGGTTGTCACGGTCCTGGTTGATCTCCATCTGAGGTAAGCGAGTGATGGCCTCGTCGTTGATATTAGCAGGGCGATTGAGGACCTGGTTGAAATGTTCAGCCCATCTCTCCAGAATCTGCTTCTTCTCTGTCAGCAAGTGGGTTTCAACTTGTTTTTATTTTTTCGACCGCTGATTGGGATCCCCGCCAGCCGCGGTATGCTGGCCAAGGTGAAGTGAAGCAGGCTATGTTTGAGGCACCTTTTCTAGCCCCTTCCTCCATGGAGGTGACCAGAGCAAATCCTAGAGAGGGCAGCTCATACACCCAGGGGGCTGCCGAACTCCACTGCTGCTTCGGTCCTGTGGAGAGCGACCCTATGCCCTGGACTGCCTGTGTGCAGGTTCGTGACTACAGCTTCCAGTGTATCCACACCTGCTGCTTCCCCACTCTCCCATCGCCACAGGGAGAGGTTGCGCGGTATGGGGTTGAAGTCACGACTTGCGCTTGACTTGGATTTAAGTGAGGAGTTGCGCACTCGTCGGCCTCACTCTCTCGTCGGCCTCACTCTCTCGTCCTGGCCTATCGGGCCCCAGCAGCAAGATATAGTCGGTACGGCTGGGGACAGGTCAGGATGCAGTGGATGGTCAGAAGTGTCTACATATCTCACTCTGCCCTGTTTGCGCTCCACGACGCTTTGCTGGTATCGTATTTCTGCCCGTTGAACCTTCTGGTGGTTTCCTCCGCGCAATCCGCCGAGCCCAGGCTTCACATGCTAGGTAGACAAGCCCTAAAGCCGCTGGAACCAACGACTTGCCGACTGTACATGTGGCATGCACACAAGACAGTGGAGACATCGTGGGGGCGGGGTCGTCCAACTCCCGTACAAGTCCCATTTGGATAGCAGTAAAAGGATAAGTCCAAGTCAACATGGATTTATGAAGGGGAAGTCATGCTTGACTAATCTTCTGGAATTTTTTGAGAATGTGACAAGTAAAATGGATGAAGGGGAGCCAGTGGATATAGTGTATCTGGACTTTCAGAAAGCCTTTGATAAGGTCCCACACGGGAGATTGGTGAGTAAAATTAGAGCACATGGTATTGGGGTAGAGTGTTGACATGGATAGAAAATTGGTTGGCAGACAGGAAGCAAAGAGTAGGAGTAAACGGGTCCTTTTCAGAATGGCAGGAAGTGGCTAGTGGAATGCCGCAAGGCTCGGTGTTGGGGCCGCAACTATTCACCATATATATTAATGATTTGGATGAAGGAATTAGACATAACACTAGCAAGTTTGCAGATGACACAAAGCTGGGTGGCAATGTGAACTGCGAAGAGGATGTTAGGAGGTTGCAGGGTGACCTGGACAGGTTGAGTGAGTGGGCAGATGCATGGCAGATGCAGTATAATGTAGATAAACGTGCGGCAAAAACAAGGAGGCAGATTATTATCTCAATGGTGTCAGGTTAGGTAAGGGGGAAGTGCAGTGAGACCTGGGTGTCCTTGTACACCAGTCATTGAAAGTTGGCGTACAGGTACAGTAGGCAGTGAAGAAAGCTGATGGCATGTTGGCCTCCATAACAAGAGGATTTCAGTATTGGATTAAAGAGGTTCTTCTGCAGTTGTATAGGGCCCTGGTAAGACCACATCTGGAGTATTGTGCACAGTTTTGGTTTCCTAATTTGAGGAAGGACATCCTTGTAATTGAGGCAGTGCAGAGTAGGTTCACGAGATTGATCCCTGGGATGGCGGGACTGACATAGGAGGAAAGATTGAAAAGACCAGGCTAGTATTCACTAGAGTTTAGAAGGATGAGAGGGGATCTTATAGAAACATGTAAAATTATAAAAGGACTGGACAAGCTAGATGCAGGAAAAATGTTCCCAATGTTGGGGGAGTCCAGAACCAGGGGCCACAGTCTTAGAATAAAGGTAAGGCCATTTAAAACTGAGGTGAGAAGGAACCTTTTCACCCAGACAGTTGTGAATTTGTGGAATTCTCTGCCACATAGGGCAGTGGAGGCCAAATCACTGGATGGATTTAAGAGAGTTACATAGAGCTCTGGGGGCTAGTGGAATCAAGGGATATGGGATGATCAGCGATGATCACAATGATTGTGGATGATTAGCCATGATCACTGAATGGTGGTGCTGGCTCAAAGGGCCGAATGGCCTCCTCCTGCACCTGTTTTCTATGTTTCTATGTTTAACCATGGAAATTACCATAAATTTACAGAATGCCATCCTAAAACTGGATGGTCAAACTCAGAAAGCTATGGGAAGAAAACTGATGGGCAATACCAGGACACAACTTCATGTGCAGTAGACTAAATCTTAATTTAGTTTATTATTGTCACGTATACTGAAATACAGTAAAGAACTTTAGTCTACGTATGAAATGAGGTCTTAAAAAACAAAAATCACTGTTTTGCCATCTTCTCAGTGGTTGTTTAACAGGAATTTATGAGTGCATAAAGAGGCTTGAGGAATCTTGGCACGGTTTTGAGGAAAACAACCTATTTGCTTCGGAAAGAACTGCAGATGCTGGTTGTCCATCGAAGGTGGACAAAATGCTGGAGTAACTCAGCATCTCTGGAGAGAAGGAATGCGGTGACGTTTCGGGTCGAGATCCTTCTTCAGACTAACCTATTTGCTTAATTGACTTCAGGACTCAAGAATCAGATCTAAGAATGGGTCTGAACCTTCAAGAAAATTAACTGAATTATTAATACAAATGCCTCTGCTATTTTCTAACTAGATTTCTGCTCATATATTTTTAATAATGTGAAGGAAACCCATTCATAGATTGTTTACCTCTTTCTCAGATTTCCTTGACATAAGAAATAGCTAGACTGCCCCAGCATTCCAATTTCCACTTTCCCAAGATCCCAATAACCCTCAGTTCCTTTATGCACCAGAAATGTGCCCATGCTTTGAATATACATACATCTAAACATTTACAACAATATACTCGACCACATGGACCCCTTGGGCCCATTCCTCGTAGAGGGGGGACAGGGAAGGGGAGAGGGTGTCACTGAGTGAGCCCTGGACCCAAAGCCTCTCCTGTATTGGTGTAACACCCTCAACCCCCCCCACTCAATCCCCCTTATAACCCCCTCCTTCCCCCACTGACCCACTCCATCCCCTCTACCCCACCCCCACTTGCCCCATCCCTGCCCCCACCTCCCTCTCCTCCCCCCACCCTCCCTGCCCGCACCCCTCTCGCCCACACCCCAATCTTCCCTCCTCCCCAGCCCCTCTCCTCGCCACCCCCACTCTCTCCTCCCCCACCCCCTCTCACTCTCCCGCCACCCTCTCCACTCTTCCCCACCCCCACTCTTCCCTCCCCCCACTGTCCCCCTTCCCTCCCCACCCCCACTCTCTTCCCCCCACCCCCACTCTCCTTCTCCCCCCCTCCCCCCGCTCTCTCCTCCTCCCCCACTCCCCTCCTACCCCCACCCTCTCCACTCTTCCCTACCCCCACTCTCCCCTCCCCCCACTGTCCCCCTTCCCTCCCCACCCCCACTCTCTTCCCCCCACCCCTACTCTCCCCCACCCCCCTCCTACCCCCACCCTCCCCTCCACCCACTCGACCCCCAAGCCCACTCCCCTTCGTGGACCCGTTGGCGACGAAAGCCACTTACCACTGGCCGTGCATGCAGGGTGGAGGAGGGAGCGCCGGCGTCTGTGGCCCGGCGGGAGTTGGGATTACTCGAGGCGGACAGCGCGGCGGCGGGAGGCACGCACAAGATGGCGGAGCATGAGGACGAGAGCGGTCGCCATTTTTCTGAAGTTGCGACGAGGCCGTCGGTGGAAGCGGCCCTCATCGACGACGCCGTCGGTGGAAGTGGCCGCTGAAGGAGATGAAGCTGCCCGCTGGGACTTGTGTTGCGGTGATGGGCCCGGGCGGGAGCGGGGACTCGAGGACGCCGTGGGTTGAAGGGACAGAAGGGAAGGATCAGTGGACCATCAGTCCGACCATCTCCCTCCTGCTCGGAGTGTCCCCCGGGTGTGGGCGTGAGGAGAGGGGCGGGCGGCCCCGCTGACGGCAGCCATTTTGTTGGGTCGAGTGAGAAGGGAATCTCGTACATGCCGAGCACTTAAGAATTTGGTTAGAAATGAAAAATGTATCATTTAAAATCTCTCTAACTTAAAAAATATAAGACCAATTTAAATAAAACTTGTTATAAACAGTCGTCAGGACAGTGGTAATTGAGGTGGTGCTAAAATTGTGGCGCTATGGTTTACCGTTTTGGCTGTAGGTCCACAACCAAATCTCAAAAATATATATATATACATAGATGCATATATATATATATTTCTGAAATTTTGAAATTTAAGATATATATATATATATCTATACAAGATATGAGTTTATTAGATCTGATTACAAGATTTGATCTGAATATATAAGATAAATTTAAACAAAACACACCTTTTTAAATTGTTGAATCATTCGTTCTTTAGTCTCAAGCTCCTGAATCATTTGATTCTTTAATCTCTCAAGTTCTGAAACTTTATTTCTTAGGGATTTTTCTTCGTTCCGCTTTGTAGAAATCTGAAAATTTGAGAATCAAAATAGAATGCCAAAAATTCTCAGCAGGTCAGGCAGCCTTTGGAGAGAGTAACAATGTAAGTACTTCTGATTGAGAACCATTCCTCATATTTCTAAATATCCTTAAATAACAATAAACAATGCAACGTTCACTTTCTTCCTCTATGAAATTTTAAGCCCCATTTCCACCACTGTTTGTCGACTGACTGCATAGGCTCATGTTCCATTCCACTCTGCCAATTTATTTGATTTCCCAGTAAGTTTCACAAGATCCACGTGTTAATACTTTTCTCTGCATCAAGTGACAGCAAATTATGAATTTCAACACAATCCTGCTGAAAGGTCTTCTCTATCATTTTTTTTAAAATGTGCTGCTGAAAAAGCCCATCAATACGAATTTGCCAAATTTCCCCAACACTTTTGCTGGTAAATATGTCCATTAACATGTCCCAAGGTAGACCTGACATAGAAGCAACAATTCTGAAGCGCGGAAGGGAAGCTTCAAAATAGTATTAAATACTGCATTTAAACAATAAATCTTTGTGTAAACCCATTTAGTTTAATTGTAGTTATGTATTGTAGTTATGGCGGCACGGTAGCGCAGCGGTAGAGTTGCTGCTTTACAGCGAATGCAGCGCCGGAGACTCAGGTTCGATCCTGACTACGGGTGCTGCACTGTAAGGACTTTGTACGTTCTCCCCGTGACCTGCGTGGGTTTTCTCCGAGATCTTCGGTTTCCTCCCACACTCCAAAGACGTACAGGTATGTAGGTTAATTGGCTGGGTAAATGTAAAAAATAAATAAAATTGTCCCTAGTGGGTGTAGGATAGTGTTAATGTGCGGGGATCACTGGGCGGCACGGACTTGGAGGGCCGAGAAGGCCTGTTTCCGGCTGTATATATATGATATGATATGATATGATATTCAACACTATCAGTTTAATATATATTTATTAAAAATTAGTAAATTAGTTTATAGTCTATGAATGACAAACCTATGCCAAAATGAACATTTGGGAAAATGTGGTAGCTGATGGTGGAGGTAGTGGTAGAGATGGGTCATGCCATGGTTGGCAGTCGGAGATTCAGCATTTTTGTCAGTGGGCCTAGCACTATTATTTTTCCCCTCCCATCAACCATGAAATACTTTGCTGGGCCTCATCAATAAGAGTGGTTCAGTTTGGGAGCACAAACTGACAATGTCACAAATGTAACTCAGCTGTTGAAAATCACAAAGCAAAAATCACGAGCCAAACAAAAGGGAGTTATAGGCAGTTAGTCTGATAGTAAAACTTTCCATTCCATTATTAAGGATGAGGTTTCGGGATACTTGGAAGCACATGATAAAATAGGGCGGTCAGCATGGTTTTGCGAAGGGGAGATGTTGCCTGACGAATCTTTTGGAATTCTTTGAGGAACTATATAGTAGGATAGACAAAGGAGAGACAGTGCATATTGTTTACTTGGATTTTCAAAAGGCCTTCGATAAGGTGCCACAAGTGAGGCTGCTGAACAAGTTAGGAGCCCACAGGCAAGGTACTACATAGATAGAAAATTGGCAGAAGGCAAAGAGTGGGAATAAAAGGGGACTTTTTGGATGGCTGCCAATGACTAGTGGTGGACCCACTAGCAGGGGTCAGTGATGGACCCATCACTTTTCATATGATATGCTAATGATCTGGATGATGGCTTTGTGGCCAAGTTTGTGGATGATATGAAGATAGGTGGAGGAGCTGGTAATTTTGAGGAAGCAGGAAGGGTGCAAAAGGACTTGGACAGGTTGGGAGAGTGGGCAAAGAGGTGGCAAATGGAATACATTGTAGCAAACTGTGGAGTCATGCATTTTGCTAGTCGGAATAAAGGCATAGACTATTTTCTGAATGGGGAGAGAATCCAGAAATAGGAGGTGCAAAGGTCCATGCAGGATTCCCAAAAGGTTAATTTGTAGTTTGAGTCAGCGGTAAGGAAAACAAATGCAATTCGAGCATTCATTTTGTGGGGACGCAAGCAATGATGTAATACCGAGGTTTTATCAGGTGCTGGTGAGGTCAAGTTTGGAATATTGTGAGTAGATTTGGGTCATTCAACCCAATGAATTTCACAGATTCACCATCATCACGCTTCATCTCCCTTTATTCTGAGGCTGTGCCCATGGTCCTAGACTCTTGCACAAGTGGAAACGTCCTCTCCACATAGGCTTCTGATCATTCAGTGAGTTTCAATTAGATACTCATCCTCCTGGACTCCAGAAAGTACAGGCCTAGAGCCATCATACGTTAACTCAAATCTTTCCCAGGATCACTTTCGTAAACCTCCTCTGGACTCCTTCCTACGCCAGTGCATCCCACCTCAGATATGGGACACAAAACTGCTCACAATACTCCAAATTTAGTCTGATAAGTGGCCTATAAAGCCCTGTATGGCGAGTCTGGAGGCTCGTTCTTTGTTGAAGAAGTTTATTGCGACAGCAATATTCGATCACAAAGTCTACTGAACGAGATTACAGACAACCATTAATTCTAACTGTTCACTTCGAAGAAGTCTCCCAACTGGTTTTTGGGCGCCAAAACCACACGTGACGACGCTGTCCAATCAGCGGTCTCACTCCCTGAACCAATCCCTACGGTCGCACCCACACGTGACCTTGCTGGCCAATCTGAGGGTTCGACACCCAGGACCAATCTCTATGGTCGCTACACCTGCATTTATATTCCAGTTCTCTCAAAATGAATGCCAACATTGCATTTCCTTGCGTACTACCGATTCAACCTTCAAATTTATCTTTTTTGAATCCTGCACCAGCACTCCCAAATTCCTTCGTACCTCCGATTTCTGAATCACTCTCCCCATTTAGAAAATAGTCTATGCCTTTATTCCTAATATCAAAATGCATGACCATACACTTTGCAGTAGTGTATTCCATCTGCTACTTCTTTGCCCACTATCCCAACCTGTCCAAATCCTTCTGCAAATCCCGCTTCCTTTACACTACATGTCACTCCACCTATCTCCGTATCATCTGCAAACTTTACATAAAGCCATCAATTCAATCATCCAAATCATTAATATACAACGTGAAAAGTAGTGAACCAAACACAGAGCCTTGCAGAACAGCACTAGCACCGGAAGCCAACCAGAAAAAGTTCCCTTCATTCCCACTCTTTTTGCCTTCTGCCATTCAGCCAATCTTCTATCCATGCGAGCATCCTCCCTCTAATATCTGAAGAAGAATGTGCTGCCTTTGGAGAGGGTTTACGATAATGAACCTGGGGACGACTGGGTTAACGTATGAGAAGCGTTTGAAGGCTCTGTGCTTGTACTCACTGAAGGTTAGAAGGATGTGAGGGTATCTCATTGAAAGCCGGCGATAATGAAAGGCCTAGATAGAGTGGACACGGAAAGGATGTTTCCCGTAATGGGAGAGTCTGGCACCAAAGGGCCCAGTCTCAGATTAATAGGACATACCTTCAAAATGGAGACGAGGGAGAATTTCTTTAGTCAGAGGATGGTGACTCTGTGGAATTTATATATGGGTGTGGAGGCCAAGAATTTGGGTATTTTTAAGGCAGAGATTGATAGGACTTTCATTAGTAAATGTTAAGGGAAGAGAGAAGAATGGAATGGAACTCCGCCATGTTTGAATAGCAGAGTAGACTCGGTGGGATGAATGGCCTAATTCTGCTCCTATGTCTTATGGTCAGGACCACAAAACGGTAATAAATATTTAGGACACAGATCATCAATGAGTGCAAATGGCTAAAGTTCTGGCACATTAGCTTTCCAGACCAGTCGACAAAACCATTAAATAATATCATCTCGATTCAAGTAAGGCAACTACGAACCTAATGACATTAATGTCAATTGGTTTTGGAACAAACCATTTTGGAACAAACAAACACTGAATTAAAACAGACAAAATTTTCGGAATGTTGGAGCAGAAAAAACTCATGACAGCAGTATAAAAGTGCAACAAATCTACATACCCAAAATAGTAATGGCGTACATTAAATATTTAAAGATGCAATCTGTATGGATAATCAAATCATTATTTGTATTTTTGTTCGACATCATTAAAGATTCCTTCATATCTTTTATTTGCACACGATTTTGGATACTGAAATTGCATATTTCCAGCATCTTGAATTTACATTTCAGGTTTCCGCAAGGATTGTTTTAAAAAAAATCGTTAACAATTAGACTCACGTCTGTCTCTACCCATTGGATTTGTTTCTTGGCATCTACATATTTTTCCTTGAGTTCTCTGTATTCCTCATCTTTTCTGTTCAGGTCATCTGAAAGTTTTTGACATTTTGAGGCACTCTCAGAAAATTCATTTCTTAGCCTTTAGTAGAAACAAAAATACAAAATTGTATTACAATTAAAATATGGTAGCAAAAGAATTTTAGATATAACCAAATTAATCGATGTTTAACATACAGCTGCCTGATATTTATACAGGGTAAGTGCAAAAGGATCAAAGGAAATTTTAACTTGAATACCAATCATATTAAGTTGTTATACGTAGAAAATAGGTGCAGGAGGCCATTCGGCCCTTTAAGCCAGCACCGCCATTCATTGTGATCATCCACAATCAATGCCTGCCTTCTCCCCATATCCCTTGATTCCACTAGCCCCTAGAGCTCTATCTAACTCTCTCTTAAATCCATCCAGTGATTTGGCTTCCACTGCCCTCTGTGGCAGAGAATTCCACAAATTCACAACTCTCTGGGTGAAAAAGTTCCTTCTCACCTCAGTTTTAAATGGCTCCCCTTTATTCTAAGACTGTGGCCCCTGGTTCTGGACTCGCCCAACATTGGGAACATTTTTCCTGCATCTAGCTTGTCCAGTCCTTTTATAATTTTATATGTTTCTATAAGAACCCCTCTCATCCTTCTAAACTCCACTGAATACAAGCCTAGTCTTTTCAATCTTTCCTCATATGACAGTCCCGCCATCCCAGGGATCAATCTCGTGAACCTACGCTGCCACTGCCTCAATTACAAGGATGTCCTTTCTCAAATTAGGAGACCAAAACTGTACACAATACTCCAGATGTGGACCTACCAGAGGTTCAACTGCAGAACCTCTGTACTCCTATACTGAAATCCTCTCGTTATGAAGGCCAGCTTTCTTCACTGCCTGCTGTACCTGAACGCCAACGTTCAGTGACTGGTGTACAAGGACACCCAGGTCTCGCTGCACCTCCCCCTTACCTAACCTAACCTAACACCATTGAGATAATATACAGCAAGGTTACATTTGGAAACACTCGTAATAGATTCTACAAGTTCTGGATTTCAATCAAGTCGATTCATCAGAAGAGAAAGGAATGAATATGCTCTGCCATGTTCAATGTTAGCATCACATCGTAAGTGCAAAAATGCCAATACTACTGGCTCTGACATAGAGTAATGCGGCAACACTACCAATAACGGTGTGTTGGGTTGGCACCACAGGATGGCTGGCATGACATCTGCAGCCAACCCACTTTCCAATGCCCATACTTGTTATATTTGATGCTTCCCTCTTATCTTCCCACCATCACACTATGTTCCCACACTGCACCCATTTCCTACCACCACCCTTGGCGCAATTCGCCTTCCGGAGATGCTGCTGCGGGGCTGGGGCCTCGCGGGTCGACGAAGCACGCAGCCAACGGCCCATGGGTCTGCGGAGCTTGCGTCTGAGGCTCGGATCACGGAGGAGTACCGGCGGCGATAGCAGAGAGGTCAGTGCGGCGGTCAATGATGGCGCTGACCGGCGAACCACATGGGAGTGAGGACATCACGGCCGAGGGAAGGAACAAAGGAGGAACCGGTGTGGGGGGACCGCCGTGAGGGAGGGGGAAGAACAATGGAGGACCCGGCCTGAGGGGGAGAACAGAGAGGGACCTGGAGCAGGGGTACTTTGTCAGCACCCTCCATGGGCGGCTATTTGCATACCTTGGGTAGGCAAGCAAAGGATTTCACTGACTTGTCACATGTGACAATAAAGCATTCAATTTAATTCAAATTTTAAAATCAACTAAAAAGATTAAATCTAATTCAAAGAACGATCTCTGATTCCGTGGCTCCACCCAAATGCACCCGAGTGACAGCTCCCTGCAAAGATGCTTATGATGAGTGGATCTGGGTAGGTGATAAGGAGTGGGGAAGGCCAGGAAGATGTTCAGATGAAGTGGTGGGGGCAAGGAGAAGTGGGAGGAAGAGCCAAGCAGAAGATGGTGGTTTAAATAGATGATAGGATACACTGGGTCAATGTTAGGGGTCCGACAGGTGATTAGGATCAGGAAGGTGTTGGGGTTTAGGAATTGGGATGATGGTGGGTGTGCAAGGGAAGTTTGAGGATATTTGCGCAGATTAAAGGATGGTCATGGGAGGTTGATGGGAGGACGGAGGTAGCTGTGGGGAGTGGCATAGGGTTGGACAGCGCAGACCTTCATTATGAATTTAAAAGAGAGTTAAATAGAGCTCTAAGGGCTAGCGGAATCAAGGGATATGGGGAGAAGGCAGGCACGGGCTACTGATTGCGGATGATCAGCCATGATCACAATGAATGGCGGTGCCGGCTTGAAGGGCCTCCTCCTGCACCTATTTTCTATGTTTCATTCATTGGGTGACGTTGCAGTACAGGGCAATGGTTCCCTTGTGGGGTGAATAATACCTTGTGCGTTACATTACAACATTCCAATTGTGGTTGTTGATTGATTAATTGTACCATCATTAATGCACGTTAATTGCAGTTTAATCACATTGCAAAACAATATTGTTACATCAATATTTCTGTGAGGGGTTGAAGCAAATCATTTTGTCTGATAGAGAGAGAGATGAGAGAAAGAGTCAGCGAGAGGGTGAAGATTGAAGAGGAAAGATAGTGGTATGGAACTAAAGCCCAAGATAGTAGCCTGATTGCATGCAGTGCATTGAATGTACCCCATGCCTTTAAAGGATCCAAGAGGGCATTTCATGTGTGGGTCACAGCATGCTGCTGCAGTTCGCTTCCCTGTACAAATCTCTGTTGCATTAACCTCTTCCCTCTTACATGCCCCCAGCTCTTCTTTTATGTGCTCTCTTTTTCCCTTACCTTTCCTCGGTCCCCCAACCAATCTCTCCACCACCCCCCCCCCCCCACACACTTTTGTCTCACGTACTCCTGGTGTGATCTTCCTTTGGGGTGCCAGATCCACCTGTTTGCCAAGACCTTTGAGCACATCCTTTCAATTCTCCCCCATTCTTAAGGGGTTGGAGAGGCTAGATGCGGGAAGCTTGTTCCCGATGTTGGGGAAGTCCAGAACCAGGGGTCACAGCTTAAGGATAAGGGGGAAGTCTTTTAGGACCGAGATGAGAAAACATTTCTTCACACAGAGGGGGGTGAGTCTGTGGAATTCTCTGCCGCAGAAGGTAGTTGAGGCCAGTTCATTGGCTATATTTAAGAGGGAGTTAGATGTGGCCCTTATGGCTAAAGGGATCAGGGGGTATAGAGAGAAGGCAGGTACAGGTTACTGAGCTGGATGATCAGCCATGGTCATATTGAATGGCGGTGCAGGCTCGAAGGGCCGAATGGCCTACTCCTGCACCTATTTTCTATGTTTCTATTACCCAGTACTATACCCAACACCACAAGAAACTGCAGTTGCGGATCAGATATAATCACGTTTAAAGTTATAGTGATTTTATTGTTCCAACACATTTACTGTTGCAAAGTAATACTCCTTACTCTCATCAATAAGACATTCTTGAGAATTGGATGATCCTGTAGAAATTTGAGAACTATATTTACTAAATGATGTATTGCATAATACTTACTTTTTAAATTTTAAATGGTTACTCTGCAGTTCTTCTTCCTTTTTGGATAAAGTTTCTTCTACAGCACGCCGGTTTTCTTGCTCTTGTCTGACTTCTTTCTCAAGTCTAACTTCCTGAGATTTGACATTTAGTTTAAGATCATCAACATATTTGTCCAAGTCAAGACATTTCTTTTCCCTGCATTTCAAACTACTTTGCAGTTCATCAATCCACCTCTCCCTCTCTTTCAATTGCTCTTCACATCTGGTTAAATTGTCTTTATTCTTTGAGATTTCCAACTCCATTATACATTGATAATTTTTAACCTCTTTCTCAAGTTCTGCAGTATTTTCTTTGCTTTGCATTAGAACTTGCATTTTATTTTCAGTCTCTTTGAACCTCGTTTTCAACTCTTGAAATTTGGCATCTTTTTCCTGAAGCAACTTCTGAGTTGTAGTTTCATTTCCTTTCAGTTCAGTACATTTGATGTGAAGGTCTTCCCTTTGCTTCTTCATGGACTTGAGTTCTTCATCCAATTCTTGAATTAGCTGGGTTTTTTTGGAAGACGATTGAATTTCAACATCAAGTTCCCTCTGAAGTCTTTCAATTGTCTTACGGAAGGGACTACTGTCTCGTCTTTCCACCACAGTCTTTGCCTTATCTAGTTCTTGAGCAAGTATGGATATTTCTTTCTGCAGAGATTCAATTTCTGTTGTTTTCTTCAGAAAATCTTCCTTTGTGTTTTCCAGGAGATCCTTTGTATGTTTCAGTTCTAAAGCATACAATTCTGACTCCTTCTGGAAATCACTTAGCTTGTTTATTTTATCTGCCAATGCTTCATTTTGTAATTCTCTCTGTGCAACTTCATGCCTGCCCAATTCAATCTCAGTTTGGAGCTGTTTAGTTTTTTGAGAGTGACTCACATTTACTTCCTTTTCAAAATTAAGCTCAAGTAATAATTTTTCATAATTTGAATTTTGGTTACCAATCTGTTCTGTTAGTTTGGAAACTGTCTCAGCTGAAGAAGTTAGTTCCAATTGAAGCCTTTCAATGCATTGATTCAATTCATCTTTTGAGATTTGCTCGTTATTGAACTTCTCTTGGACTAAATCTAACTGATCTTTCAAAAACTGTATTTCTTTGTTTAAAGTGGTCACTGCTCTCTCTTTATTAGTTAATTCACTTTTCATCCCTTCAACTTTTTGTTCAAGAGCTTTCATGCTAAATGCATCTAGGAAAAGAAAAACAAAACGTTAGTTGCTAAAAATAAGCCATACAAATTTTGCATTTGGTTATCAATAACAGAAGCATGTATATCAATACCTTTGTGTGAAAAAGGTTTCAAAAGTATTCTTGACATAACGAGCAAAAATGTGTTTTCAAACCAAAGTCCACGGACTGTATTACCAAAAAAGTAATTGCTTTTTTTTTGGGGGGGGGGGGGGAAGAAGCATAAGCATGCCTTGCACCATTAATACAGCACATTAATAATATTGTATACCAGAGTGAAATAAGCACAATTAAAAGCTAAAGAACTACATGGCCATTATTTATTTTAAATAGTAGTAATAATGTATTACATATACACATTGAAATATATATGGCATGCTATGCACAAAACGATCATTTTCACAATCTAATTATTGTTTTTGTGGATATGACTGGGAGAACAGATATGGAAGTGACTATGGATATGATACACTTGAATTTTCAGAAAGCTTTTTAAAAAGTTCCAAACAAGACTTTAGCATGCAAAATTAAAGCAGATGGCATTTGGGATAATGCATTGGCCAGGATTTAAAACTGTTCGAAAGGAAATATCCTATTGTTTCTTATCTAGGTTTTTGGGTGTTATTGCAAGTTCATCAAAATTACATGCAAATCCATCATGGCACTGCAAAAAAGGTTTAAGCAGCTTTAAAATGGTCCACCTCCAGTTTAAATTCCATTTGGAATATTTTGGAGGACCAAGAACCCACGAGTAACTCAGTGGGCCAGGCAGCATCTCTGAAGAGAAGAAATGGGTGACGTTTTGGGTCGAGACCCTCCTTCAGATTGAGTCAGGGGAGAGGAAGGTAGATATGGAAGGGTTTATTCACAAAATACTGGAGTAACTCAGCAGGTCAGGCAGCATCTCGGGAGAGAAGGAATGGGTGACGTTTCGGGTCGAGACCCTTCTTCAGACTGATGTCTGGGATGGGACAAAGGAAGGATATAGGTGGAGACAGGAAGATAGAGGGAGATCTGGGAAGGAGGAGGGACAGAGGAGCTATCTGAAGTTGGAGAAGTCGACGTTCATACCACCGGGCTGCAAACTGCCCAGGCGAAATATGAGGTGCTGCTCCTCCAATTTCCGGCGGGCCTCACTATGGCACTGGAGGAGGCCCATGACAGAGAGGTCAGACTGGGAATGGGAGGGGGAGTTAAAGTGCTGGGCCACCGGGAGATCAGTTGCGTTAATGCGGACCGAGCGCAGGTGTTCAGCGAAGCGATCGCCGGGCCTGCACTTGGTTTCGCCGATATAAATAAGTTGACATCTAGAGCAGCGGATGCAATAGATGAGGTTGGAGGAGGTGCAGGTGAACCTCTGTCTCACCTGGAAAGACTGTTTGGGTCCTTTGATGGAGTTGAGGGGGGAGGTAAAGGGGCAGGTGTTGCATCTCGTGCGGTTGCAAGGGAAAGTGCCCGGGGTTGGGGTAGTTTGGGTAGGAAGGGACGAGTGGACCAGGAAGTTACGGAGGGAACGGTCTCTGCGGAACGCAGAGAGGGGAGGGGATGGGAAGATATGGCCAGTGGTGGGGTCCCGTTGTAGGTGACGGAAATGTTGGTGGATGATATGTTGGATCCGCTGGCTGGTGGGGTGGAAGGTGAGAACGAGGGGGATCCTGTCCTTGTTGCGAGTGGGGGGAGGGGGAGCAAGAGCGGAGCTGCGGGATGTAGAAGAGACCCTAGTGAGAGCCTCATCTATAATGGAGGAGGGGAAGCCCCGTTTTCTGAAGAACGAGGACATCTCGGAAGCCCTAGTCTGAAACACCTCATCCCAGGCGCAGATGCGGCGTAGACGGAGGAATTGGGAGTAGGGGATAGACTTTTTGCAGGGGACCGGATGGGAAGAAGTGTAGTCCAGATAGCTGTGCGAGTCGGTGGGCTTGTAGTAAATGTCCGTCACTAGTCTGTCTCCTGTGATGGAGATGGTGAGGTCCAGAAACGGGAGGGAGATGTCAGAGATAGTCCAGGTATATTTAAGGGCAGGATGGAAATTGGAGGTGAAGTGTATGAAGTCAGTGAGTTCTGCATGGGTGCAAGAGGTAGCACCAATGCAGTCGTCGATGTAGCGGAGGTAGAGTTCGGGGATGGGGCCAGTGTACGTCTGGAACAGGGATTGTTCGACGTACCCGACAAAGAGGCAGGCGTAGCTAGGGCCCATGCGAGTGCCCATAGCTACGCCTCTGGTTTGGAGGAAGTGGGAGGAGTCAAAGGAGAAGTTGTTGAGGGTAAGAACCAGCTCTGCTAGGCGGAGGAGAGTGTTGGTCGATGGGGATTGGCTGGTTCTACGGTCGAGGAAGAAACGGAGGGCTTCGAGACCATCCTTGTGGGGGATGTAGGTGTAGAGTGACTGGACATCCATGGTGAAAATGAGGGAGTGGGGGCCTGGGAACCGGAAGTTATCCAGGAGATGGAGAGCGTGTGAGGTGTCTTGGACGTAGGTGGGGAGGGATTTAACCAGGGGGGATAGGATGGAGTCGAGGTAGGTAGAGATAAGTTCAGTAGGGCATGAGCAGGCAGAGACAATGGGTCTGCCGGGGCTGGGGAACTATGAGATTGGAGGCACTGAGGGGTAGATCGCCGGAGGTGATGAGGTCGGTGATGGTGCTGCTGATAAAGGTCTGGTGTTTATCGGTGGGGTCATGGTCCAGGGATAGGTAGGAAGAGGTGTCTGATAGTTGTCGTCTGGTCTCGGTGCGGTAGAGGTCAGCATGCCAGACTACCACAGCCTGGTAATGTGTGAAAACAAGAGATCAAAGGGGACAAAAATTAATGAAAATGTGGAATGGATCATTGTTTGCTGTGGGGAACATGACAAGGCAAATAATCAGTAAACTTTAAACAGGAGGACAGTGAAACTAGTCGGAGAACTAGGATGGGGAGGGATGGAAAGAGAGGTTTGAAGAAGGGTCTCGAGCCGAAACGTCACCCATTCCTTCTCTCCAGAGATGCTGCCTGTCCCGCTGAGTCACTCCAGCATTTTGTGAAACGTCACCCATTCCTTCTCCCCAGAGATGCTGCCTGCCCCCTGAGTTACTACAGCGTTTTGTGTCTACCTTTAGTTACAACACTAAATTGTGCTGTTTCTTTTAACTGAAGTTAAAAACGGCTATATTTAATTCTGACCTGTTCTGCCACTTGTGGATGATCAGCCATGATCACAGTACAGCATCAGGTTGTATGCATTTATTGATTGAAGCAAAATAAAATTCTGTTGCTGCTGGTGATTCACACCATCTTAGAAACATAGAGAATAGGTGCAGGAGGCCATTCGACCCTTCGAGCCTGTACTGCCATTCATTGTGATCGAGGCTGATCATCCACAATCAGTAACCTGTGCCCAACTTCTCCCCATATACCCTGATTCCACTAGCCCCCATATCTCTATCTAACTCTCTCTTAAATTCATCCAGTGATTTGGCCTCCACTGCTCTCTGTGGCAGAGAATTCCACAAATTCACAACTCTGGGTGAAAATTCCTTCTCACCTCAGATTTAAATGGCCTCCCCTTTATTCTAAGACTGTGGCCCCTGGTTCTGGATGCCCCCAACATTGGGAACATTTTTCCTGTATCTAGCTTGTTCAGTCCTTTTATAATTTTATATGTTTCTATAAGATCCCCTCTCATCCTTCTAAACTCCAGTGAATACAAGCCAAGTCTTTTCAATCTTTCCTCATATGGCAGTCCCGCCATCCCAGGAATCAATCTCGTGAACCTACGCTGCACTGCCTCAATTACAAGGATGTCCTTCCTCAAATTAGGAGACCAAAACTGTACACAATACTCCAGATGTGGTCTCACCAGGGCCCTATACAACTGCAGAAGAACCTCTTTACTCCTATACTATCGTTATGAAGGCCAACATGCCATTAGCTTCCTTCACTGCCTGCTGTACCTGCACGCCAACTTTCAGTGACTGGTGTAGAAGGACACAGGTGCACATCCCCTTACCTAACCTGACACCATTGAGATAATAATCTGCCTTTGTTTTTGCCACCAAAGTGGATAGCCTCACATTTATCTATATTACCAGACGAAGTTGGTCCCACAACTCATTGGATTGCCGTTGTGACGTGGGAAAATCGCGCTTTTTTCTTTAAAATAAATGGCTATAATTTTTTTTTTAAATCTCAATTACAATTGCGATTTTTCTTTAAAATTGTGTTTTTTTCTGCATTGATCTAGCACCCTCCCCTTCCTCACTCCATCCCCTCAACCCCCCTTCTCCCCCACTCACTCCCCTCCTTCCCCTCCCACCCCCGTCACCCACTCCATTCCCCCCTCATCCCCCCCCCCCATCCATTCTTACGGGCTCTCCGGCGGTGCCGCCATTCCCGCCGGTCGGGTTTCCATTGTGATATAGAACATGGAGGTATTACTGCGCATGGGCGGCTGACGGGGACAGCAGGTGGAAAAGGGATTTATTAAAGTTTAAAATGTGAATAACAAAATATAACAACAATTTGAACGTTAATAAGATTTCCTGATGCAGGAATTTTCAACATTAGCATCATTTCTCCATTTCACAACAGGAAGGAATTGTCGAAAATCGCCACAACAAATGGTAAGAATGCCGCCAAAATGGCTCATCGTTCTGTTTGCATAGATCTCGAAGAGTTCTGTCCACCGCTTCAAAGCTCTACCTCCTAATCATCGGCACTCATCCCAAACAATCAGTCTCATACTCCTGATCAAATTTGTAAAAATTTGTAAATTGTAAAATTTGTAAAAAAACCTTTATTGTCACTACACAAAGTACAGCGAAATTAAAGCAGTCCAGATGATGCAATCACACACAGCAGACAGTACAAAGGACAAACCTTTATCCATAACAAGCTAAACCTAATCTACTGAATTAAACAAACTGACCTCTAATACAATATAGACAAAACAATTACAATACGGTCGAGGCAGTGTACAGTGCAATCAAGACAGCAAGTTATTGCACAGCAATGAGAGCTAACATATTGCAAGTGCCGTTTAAAAAAAATAATAATAAAAAAAGTAATGTAATTAAATATAAGGTGCGGTCGGTTGTAACATGTAATAAGTTTAGCAAATGTCAACAATATAAGTGCAGTAGAATGTAAACTTGTATTAAATTGAGGCTTATGTTTTCTGACAAGTAACTGACAGTGTTCCGATCAGTTCCGTTCCTTCCCTTCAGTTTTATGTGAGTGTCTGGCAGTGTTCAGCTCACGTATGACACTGGGGTAGAAACTGTTCTTGAGTCTATTAGTCCGTGATGTAATGGACCTGAACCGTCTACCAGAGGGCAGCAGTTGGAGCAGCTGATGACCAGGGTGGGAAGGATCCCTCAGGATGTTGGCTGCTCTGCTGAGGCAGCGGAGGGAGTAAAGTTCCTCTAGAGAGGGCAGTGGGCAACCAATGATTTTCTTTGCAGAGTTGATGACCCTCTGAAGGGCTTTCTTGTTTGCCTCTGAGCTGCTGGTGTACCACATAGAAATACAGTACGTCAGCACACTCTCGATGGTGCAACGGTAGAAAGTCACTAGCAGCTGCTCTTGCAGGTTGTTCTTCCTAAGGATCCTCAGAAAGTAGAGCCGCTGCTGTGCCTTTTTGACTGCCGCTATGGTGTTTGTGGTCCAGGAGAGATCCTCAGCAATATGCGTGCCCAGGAACTTGAAGGCAGGGACCCTTTCCACACAAACCCCGCTGATATGCAGTGGTGTGTAGCCCGTATTGTGTCTTCGGAAGTCTATTATGAGTTCTTTTGTTTTGGAAGGATTCAGAGCCAGATTGTTTTCCGCACACCATCCTATCAGTTTTTGGACTTCATCTCTGTAGGCTGTCTCGTCATCTCCTGAGACGAGTCCAACCACAGTCGTGTCATCCGCAAACTTGATGATGGCGTTGGTAGGATGAGTGGGGGTGCAGTCATGGGTGTAAAGGGCGTAGAGAAGAGGGCTCAACACGCATTCTTGTGGGCAGCCGGTGCTGATTGTGAGAGTGGAGGATGTGTGAGGGCCTAATCTGACCATCTGGGGCCGATTGGTCAGGAAGTCCTTAATCCAGTTACAGATAGATTGGGAGAGTCCTAAATCAGTTAGTTTAGAAACCAGTCTGTCCGTGATGACCGTGTTAAATGCTGAACTATAATCTATGAAGAGCATCTCACGTAACTGCCCTGCCGCTCAAGATGGGTCAGTGCGGTGTGTAGGGCAGTAGTAATGGCGTCCTCTGTAGACCTGTTTGATCTGTAAGCGAATTGGTGTGGGTCGATAGTGGCTGAGAGGCTGGCTTTGATGTGCTGCTGGACCAGCTTCTCAAAGCACTTCATAATGACTGGGGTTAGTGCAACAGGACGGTAGTCGTTGAGATCACGGATGACTGGTTTCTTTGGCAGTGGGATTATTGTTGCGGATTTCAGGCAGGATGGGATGATGGCTTTGGACAGGGACAGGTTGAAGATCTTCGTGAAGACCACTGAGAGCTGGTCTGCACATTCTTTCAACACCCTTCCCGTCACTCCATCCGGGCCTGTAGCCTTCCTTGTGTTGACAGCCCTGAGCACACGCCTCACCTCATGCTCCTGTACCGTGAGCGTGTGGCTGTTGAAGGCAGGTGTAGATGGTGTAACTAACTTTGCCGCTCTCACCTCAAAGCGGGCAAAGAAGCCATTAAGTTCCTCTGCCATCGAGGCGTTTGCATCAGCGATCTTGTAGTTGCTGGTTTTGTAATTTGTGAGGTGCTGGATTCCCTGCCAAAGTCGTCGTGGGTCCTTGTGGGTGAAGTGGTCCTCAATCTCCTTTTTGTGTTTTCCTTTTGCTCTTTTGATGGCTCTCTTAAGGTTGGCTCTAGCCACGCTGTAGAGGGCTTTGTCCTTGGACCTAAAGGCAGCATTACGATCCTTTAAGATAGTTCTGACCTCCTTTGTCATCCAGGGTTTCTGGTTTGAGTGCACCCGGATGCATTTGTCGACAGTGACAATGTCAACACAGTTCTTAATGTAACAGAGTACTGTTGATGTGTACTCCTCCAAATCCTGGTCCTCAAAAATGTCCCAATTAGTCCTTTCAAAGCAATCCTGAAGCTGCGAGGATGCTCCTTCAGGCCACATTTTAACCATTTTGATGGCGGGGGGGGCTTTCCTTCTTAAGGGGGTGTATGCTGGAGTTAGAAGTATGGATAGGTGGTCTGATTGTCCCAAGTGAGGTAGCGATGTTGTCCTGTAGCTACTCTTGATGTTTGAATAGGCTTTGTCCAAAGTATTTTTCCCCCTGGTTGCACATTTAATGTGTTGATGAAATTTCGGGAGAACTGCTTTTAAGTCTGCGTGGTTGAAATCACCGGCTATAATATGGACAGCCTCGGGATAAGTCTTCTGTTGAGAGTTTATGGCGTTTAGTAGGTAGCCTTGAGCTGTGCTAGCATTAGCGTCCGGTGGAATGTAAACAGCTGTAACAGTTATAGCGGTAAACTCCCGAGGAAGGTAAAAGGGCCTGCATTTGACCGTTAGGTATTCCAGATCAGGAGAACAATGGCTGTCTACGATGTTGGTATTAGTACACCAGTCGTTGTGTACGTAGATGTAAACCCCACCGCCCTTGGTCTTACCAGAGTCTTTGTTTCTGTCCCAACGGAACGCTGTGCGGTCTGCTAGCTCCATGGCGGCATCGGGTGTGAGCGCGTTTAACCACGTCTCTGTTATTAGTAGGATGCAGCAGTCTTTTATGAGGTTGTTCGTGGAAATCTGTAGATGTAATTCGTCCATTTTGTTGATGATGGATCTGGCGTTAGTAAGAAATACGCTGGGAAGAGATGGTTTATGCGGTTGTTTCTTTAGTCTAGCAAGTAGACCCGACCGGCATCCCCGCTTTTGTTTCCTCCTTCGACGTTCGCCAAGGTCGAAAACAATCCACGGAGAGCCCGGTGTTCTGGCAATCTCCTCCGGTATGTTGTGTGATTGCAGAAATTCGCTTGTAATTCCTTGGTTGCTTCGTTGTCCTTTATTTAAAATATTTTAAATATCTGGTCGACTATAGCTGTAGCTGTAATTACAGCTGTAACTGTTATTCGCCCAACAGAACTCAACATTAACAAGTAGACAAAACAAACAAAACAAATAGCACCGAGCTGGAGAGCTTAAAGCCACTGCATCTGAGCGCGCCGCCATCTTGTCTTGTCAATGAACCATGTTGGAGCTCTTCTCAATGTTGCACATTGTATTATCGGTCACTTCAATGGGTATCTTGAATCAAGAATGTGCAGTTCTTCCACCAGGCATCAATGTAGCTGCTATATCAGAGGATGCTACAGCAAAAGCAACATCAACTTGACCTCGAACTTTGGAGAGGATCAAATTGGTGAGAAATGTCTTGCCCATTCCTGCTGGTGAATCAATGAAAAACATTGAAGGAACATTCCTTTCCAAGCAGCTGCACACATACACTGGTCATACACTGCTCTTTGCTCAGCATTCAGTAGAGGTTCCTTCTCTTCAACAAATCACTATTGTTCAGGTCTATTGTACTGCAATTCACGCAGCAATTCTGGATTGTCACCATCAAGGTTCATCCTTCCATGTCTTGGTAGTGGCAAATGAAAGTATCCCAGTGTCTTGTTGTAATTCGCAAGCTTGTCTTGAATATACAACAGAGCCTGATCATGATGCCTCTCATCAATCATGATATTTGGATCATCGATTGTTCTCCATTCTCTTCGAAGGTAATCTTCAGACATTGAATTCTTGAAGCGATCCCATAATTGTCGAGGAGTGTTGATCTCAGCAATCGTCAGTAAAACAAACAAATCTCTCATTGCATCGGGGAGTCTTGTCCACTCAGCATCTTCCATCGTTTGATGCCAATGGTCGTCAGTTTGCTACAAACCTCTTTCTATGCAGACGTCTTTGAAGGAAGAATATGTCCGTCATGTGTCCTCGATGAATCGAAGGATACTGGCCCTTTTACGTGATGGAGAAGCAGTCTCAAGTAGTAGAGGTCACCACATCTTGGAGAAATTGTATACACTCGTCCCAGAACATTGGCTTCAAAAATACCTGGAAGATCTTCCACTATCTTCCCAACCTTCCTTCCACATTGTTCCATGTGTAAAATCAAGGTACATCAGCGTAGTACAGTGTTCTTGCAAATTGATCTTGAAAACACAATTCCATGAATTCAGTTAAAGTTGTTCTCGTGATATCCTTATTTCTCACCTGCCGACCAGCATCGACTGATGATGACTCGTTGTTCTTGTGGTAGATGTACCTGGTGTCGAAGGACAGCGGGGCGTCTCTCATGAGTTGGAAATCCACGGATTGGTCCCACCGCTTCCGATGGACCAATATATCTGCCAGTAAAGTACTGTGCAATTTTGTCATCCCTGTTAATTCCCAAAACTGCTTGATCACTCCCCTTCAAGGTAGTGTAAGAAAATAACTGCAGATGATGGTACAAATCGAAGGTATTTATTCACAAAATGTTGGAGTAACTCAGCAGGTCAGGCAGCATCTCGGGAGAGAAGGAATGGGTTTTTCACAAAATGCTGGAGTAACTCAGCAGGTCAGGCAGCATCTCAGGAGAGAAGGAATGGGTTTTTCACAAAATGCTGGAGTAACTCAGCAGGTCAGGCAGCATCTCGGGAGAGAAGGAATGGGTTTTTCACAAAATGCTGGAGTAACTCAGCAGGTCAGGCATTTCCTTCTCTCCCAAGATGCTGCCTGACCTGCTGAGTTACTCCAGCATTTTGTGAATAAACTCCCCTTCAAGGTGTATTTTGAACACGTATTTGACCGACTTTACAGAAGAGCATATCTCAACATTAATGTGACATTTGAATAACTTCAAGAGTTGAGCATTACAGGGCACCACCCATTCAGAATAGGTCGATCCCGGCGTCCTTCTTGACGTCCCTGAAATCCTTCCATATCCAGAGATCTTCTCCTGTACAGAGGATGTGACTCATCTCCACACCTTGTGCTTTCGATAAACGGCTTTGGGAATCTCTTTCTGCATCTTCCATTCTTCCAACATGGACAGGTGTGGCCGTAATATGGTCCATGAACAGACCTCCCAACATTTGATTTTATAAATTCATAATTTTGGTGTCCAAAATTCAGAATTTTACATCAAATTCATAATAGGCACGTAATGCAACTTTTCAGCAAAAAAAAGTATGCACGCCAAATGCGCATATGCGTTGCGCTATATTCATGTGTGAAAAACAACTATTGTTTCCAACAGTCTGTAGTTCTTGGACTACATGTACAATGTCAGGCCTATCATGAGTATATTCTGGTATTTATAGAAAGGTTATTGAACAGAAACACTTTTTACAACAAAGAAAAAATTGTTTTGCTTTGGTTTTTCTATTTTGGTTTTTCCTTACACATCCCAATTCTCTTGGTATTGAATAAAAGAACAACGGTCATAAAATGTATGACTAAGTTATGAAGAAAGAGTTTCATTTAAAACTGTATATACCTAATTTCATTGAAGACATACTTGCTCCACTGCTCTTCAACAGCAAATCACAAAGGCCCGGTGGGCGGCGAGGCGAGGCCCGGCAGGGCTGCGAGTCCCGGCCCGGCGAGCGTAGCGGCGAGGAGAGGCCCGGTGAACGGCGAGGCCCAGCCCGCACTGGTGAGGCCGGGCAAGCGGCGAGGCCAGGCAAGAGACGCGGCGAGGCAAGTGTCAAGGCATATGTTTTCCCGGAAAAATGTGAGGCGAAATCGGAATGGCGGAAATGAAATAAGGCGAAAACTTTCTGCCAAATTCGGACGGGTTTGGATGTCTGCATGACCTCAGAAGTCTTCCTCCCTCTTGGCATGATGTTAAAAAGAGATAGGTATTAATCAGGTGAGGGGAGGGGGGATAAAGGGGGAGGAGAGGGATGGAGTGCGTGAGTGGGGATAAAGTTAGAGGAGGGGGGGATGGAGTGGGGTTCTTTAAATCAACCTTAGCTCAATTTCAGTTAATGTAGGGGAGGTTGGGGGGAGTTTTTAAGGGGGGTTATCTTTAACAGCTCAGCAGCAGGAGGGGAGGGATCAGGCGCTGCGCGAATGCCGGAGGAGTTTGGGTCCAGAGGGTCCGCTTGGTCCAGCAAGTCTGACCTTTAACTGCTTGGCAGCGGTGACTCCGGGGCTGAGCGGTGAACGAGACGCCCGTAGTTTAGAGCGGGAGCAGGGGCTCAGGTGAAGGAAACGCCCGTGGCTGAGAGCGGTAGCAGGAGCGGCGGCAGCGGTGATGGCTGAGCGGGAGCCGGAGGGATCAGCGGCGACGCCCAGGGTTTAGAGCAGGAGGAGGCAGCAGCGGCTCAGCGGGAGCTCCGGGGCCCAGCAGTGAAGGAGACGCCCGTAGTTTAGAGTGGGAAGAAGCAGAAGGGGCGGCACGATGGATCAGCGGGGCTCCGGGGCCCAGCAGTGAAGAAGACGCCCGTAGTTTAGAGCAGGAGCAGCAGTGGCGGCGCTGGCGGTGAAGGAGACGCCCATAGTTTAGAGCGTGAAGAAGCAGCAGCGGCGGCACGATGGATCAGCGGGGGCTCTGGGGCCCAGCAGTGAAGGAAATGCCCGTGGTTTGGAGTGGAGGCAGCGGTGATGGCGGGGCGGGAGCTCCGGGGCGGCCATGATGGAGTCGCCCGGGGTTTGCAGAGGCGGCGGTGCCGCTCCCCCCACGTAGGCCTCGGAACCAATCGGGCAGGAAGTGGGAGCTGAACGCAAAATGGCGACCCTCCCCAACTGCGCACGCGCAGTCACCCGGCCATCTTACGTACGTGTAGGCGCTGGTCTGGCGGCCATCTTATTTGAGGATCGGCCCCGATTGTGCATGCGCTGGTTTTTAAATAACTTTAAAATGTGAATAACGTTAAAAATATAACGCCGATTTCAATAAAACTACTTGCACTACCATTAAAGCGACGACGGTGAGTAAGGCGGGCCTAAAATTGTCGTGCTATTGTGTACTGTTTTGGCTGTAGTTCGATCACAAACAAACAAACGAGAGTTTTAGTATATAGATACTGCATCTGCCATGCATCTGCCCACTCACTCAACCTGTCCATGTCACCCTGCAACTTCCTAACATCCTCTTCGCAGTTCACACTGCCACCCAGCTTTGTGTCTTCTGCAAACTTACTAGTGTTACTTCTAATTCCTTCATCCAAATCATTAATATATGACCTACCAGGGAGAAGGCAATTCTGGATTTAGTGTTATGTAATGAACCTGACCTGATAAGGGGACTTGAGGTAAAAGAGCCATTAGGAGGCAGTGACCACAATATGATAAGTTTTAATCTACAAATTGAGAGGGAGAAGGGAAAATCGGAGGTGTCAGTATTACAGTATAGCAAAGGGGATTACGGAGCCATGAGGCAGGAGCTGGCCAAAATTGACTGGAAGGAGGCCCTAGCAGGGAAGACTGTGGAACAGCAATGGCAGGTATTCCTGGGAATAATGCAGAAGTTGCAGGATCAATTTATCCCAAATAGGAGGAAAGATTCTAAAGGGAGTAAGAGGCACCCGTGGCTGACAAGGGAAGTCAAGGACAGCATAAAAATAAAAGGGAAGAAGTATAACATAGCAAAGAAGAGTGGGAAGCCAGAGGATTGGGACTCTTTTAAAGAGCAACAGAAGATAACTAAAAAGGCAATACGGGGAGAAAAGATGAGGTACGAAGGTAAACTAGCCAATAATATAAAGGAGGATAGTAAAAGCTTTTTTAGGTATGTGAAGAGGAAAAAAATAGTCAAGGCAAATGTGGGTCCCTTGAAGACAGTAGCAGGGGAATTTATTATGGGGAACAAGGAAATGGCAGACGAATTGAACCGGTACTTTGGATCTGTCTTCACTAAGGAGGATACAAACAATCTCCCAGATGTTCTAGTGGCCAGAGATCCTAGGGTGACAGAGGAACTGGAGGAAATCCACAGTAGGCAGGAAAAAGTTTTGGGTAGACTGATGGGACTCAAGGCTGATAAATCCCCAGGGCCTGATGGTCTGCATCCCAGGGTGCTTAAGGAGGTGGCTCTAGAAATTGTGGACGCATTAGTGATTATTTTCCAATGTTCTAGATTCCGGGTCAGTTCCTGTGGATTGGAGGGTAGCTAATGTTATCCCACTTTTCAAGAAAGGAGGGAGAGAGAAAACGGGAAATTATAGACCAGTTAGTCTGACATCAGTGGTGGGGAAGATGCTGGAGTCAATTATAAAAGACGAAATTGCTGAGCATTTGGATCGCAGTAACAGGATCGTTCCGAGTCAGCATGGATTTACGAAGGGGAAATCGTGCTTGACTAATCTACTGGAATTTTTTGAGGATGTAACTAGGAAAATTGACAGGGGAGAGCCGGTGGATGTGGTGTACCTCGACTTTCAGAAAGCCTTCGACAAGGTCCCACATAGGAGATTGGTGGGCAAAATTAGAGCACATGGTATTGGAGGTAGGGTAATGACATGGATAGAAAGTTGGTTGACAGACAGAAAGCAAAGAGTGGGGATAAATGGGTCCCTTTCAGAATGGCAGGCAGTGACTAGTGGGGTACCGCAAGGTTCGGTGTTGGGACCGCAGCTATTTACAATATACATCAATGACTTGGATGAAGGGATTAAAAGTACCATTAGCAAATTTGCCGATGATACAAAGCTAGGTGGCAGTGTGAACTGTGAGGAAGATGCTATGAGGTTGCAGGGTAACTTGGACAGGTTGTGTGAGTGGGCGGATGCATGGCAGATGCAGTTTAATGTAGATAAGTGTGAGGTTATCCACTTTGGTGGTAAGAATAGGAAGGCAGATTATTATCTGAATGGTGTCAAGTTAGGAAAAGGGGACGTACAACGTGATCTGGGTGTCTTAGTGCATCAGTCACTGAAAGGAAGCATGCAGGTACAGCAGGCAGTGAAGAAAGCCAATGGAATGTTGGCCTTCATAACAAGAGGAGTTGAGTATAGGAGCAAATAGGTCCTTCTGCAGTTGTACAGGGCCCTAGTGAGACCGCACCTGGAATACTGTGTGCAGTTTTGGTCTCCAAATTTGAGGAAGGATATTCTTGCTATTGAGGGCATGCAGCGTAGGTTTACTAGGTTAATTCCCGGAATGGCGGGACTGTCATATGTTGAAAGACTGGAGCGACTAGGTTTGTATACACTGGAATTTAGAAGGATGAGAGGGGATCTTATCGAAACGTTTAAAATTATTAAGGGGTTGGACACGTTAGAGGCAGGAAACATGTTCCCAATGTTGGGGGAGTCCAGAACCAGGGGCCACAGTTTAAGAATAAGGGGTAGGCCATTTAGAACAGAGATGAGGAAAAACTTTTTTAGTGAGAGAGTTGTGAATCTGCCTCAGAGGGCAGTGGAGGCCAATTCTTTGAATACATTCAAGAGAGAGCTAGATAGAGTTCTTAAGGATAGCAGAGTCAGGGGGTATGGGGAGAAGGCAGAAACGGGGTACCGATTGAGAATGATCAGCCATGATCACATTGAATGGCGGTGCTGGCTCGAAGGGCCTTCTCCTGCACCTATTTTCTATTGTCTATATATGGTAAACAGTTGCGGCCCCAACACCGAGCCTCGCGGCATTCCACTCGCCACTGTCTGCCAATCTGAAAAGGACCCGTTTATATCCTACTCTTTGCTTCCTGTCTGCCAACCAATTCTCAGTCCATGTCAACACCCTACCCCCAATACCATGTGCTCTAATTTTGCTCACCAATCTCCCGTGTGGGACTTTATCAAAGGCTTTCTGAAAGTCTAGATACACTACATCCACTGGCTCCCCTTCATCCATTTTACTTGTCACATCCTCAAAAAATTCCAGAAGATTAGTCAAGCATGGTTTCCATTTCAAAAAATCCATGCTGACTTGGACTTATCCTTTTACTGCTATCCAAATGCACCGTTAAGATCCTGAATCTATTGAACATTGGAAAATGATCACCAATGCGTCCACTATTTCTCGAGCCACCTCCCTGAGTACCCTGGGATGCAGACCATCAGACCCTGGGGATTTATCAACCTTCAGTCCCATCAGTCTACCCAATACTATTTTTCGCCTAATACAAATTTGTTTCAGTTCCTCTATCCCCCTAGATCCTCTGTCCTCCAGTACATCTGGGAGATTGTCTGTGTCTTCCTCAGTGAAGACAGATCGGAAGTCTTCTGCCATTTCCTTGTTACCCATAATAATTTCATCTGTGTCTGCCTTCAAGGGACCCACATTTGTATGGGGTCTATCCTGTAAATATCTTATAAATATCTAATTTTTGGTTGCTGGCATTGTTTTAACTTCATGCCCATCAGCATCATGTTAGTGATATAGAACATGGAAGATATTTATCACGTTATCAAAATGGGTTTTGACTTTACAAATATGCATGGTTTAAATCAAAAAAATATATAGTATCTTACTTAGAAACTTTTCCCTAGCACAACCTCCTTCCTATCACCCCTATTCAGTTACTCCCGAAATGGAGTAGACCAATTGAATCTTTCTGAATTCCTCATCAGATGCTCAGAGATCTTTTATCTCTGTACCAGGTAAACAACTGATACCTTGGCTTTTACAATTACAAAAACGACCATTCCTATGCTACATCCTCTATGTTGCTCAGTTTTCATATTCTTTTCACATTTACCCTAAATATAATCAATATTGCAAAATTAAATATAATTCATGAATAATATTATGTTTAATTATAGCACAACACCACTTTTACAGACTTACCAGCAGTGTTCTTATTCAGTATTTCTTTGGTTTGGTTCAGCTCCTCAATTGCACACACCAAACGAGCTTCTAGTTGTGCAATAGTTTCTTCAGGACCTGGAGCAGATGCCAGATGGTCGTGGATTATTTCTGCCTGCTTCTTGATTTCAGCAACATCTGGCTCCAAGGATTTGATGTATCCCATAACATTAGTATTAACCAGACTTTCATGATTTGATGAAATTGAAGTTTTGCACAACTAGCATTGTAAATGAGAAACAAAAACAACTGAACAGTAAGCTTATGTTAATGGCAAAATGCTCAGTTCAGATGTTTCCTATGCAAAGGGAATCATATATGTCATGGAGACACTCCAAAGAAAATTCATTATGTTAATTATCAAGATGGAAAGCTTGTTTTGTGAAATCATGGCATTAAAGGCAATACAAGCATCGACACAGGTTTGGCAAGTAAAACAGCTTGTACTCAGTTTTGAAGGAAAGTGATTTTTTTTTTAAACACTAAATTAAGGGTTTTGACTGAGTAGGCACCGAGAACATTTCTCCCATCAAGGTACAACGGAATATTGTTTCAGAATAATATTTACCCATCTAAGATGATGAGAAATTCTTGGGTCTCTATTCAAGTACGCTATGGAGGCTGAATAATTGAATGCTTTCAAGGTCAAGAGAGACAGATTTTCTTACTGTACAAGTGTTGAGACTTTTGGGTATACGTAGGAAAATGGGGTTGAGGACCTAATCCACAGCCAGCCAGAGAAAGATGTTTGGTGCTGGCTTAGAGAACCACACAGTCTAGCCCTATTGTTCAGTTCTTAGAAAAAAACTTGCGTAAATTGCATAACTGTTCAAAGACTGAAATACAGTCAAGGTCAGATTTTTATTCAAAAGATGACTCTCAAATTGATATTTTGAAAGGTTGTTTATCAAAAGTACAGATGAAAATCTCAATTAAAAACTTAAACATACCCACCTGACCAATTTCTGATTTGGAACATACTTCAACAACAGAATCATCAATTTGATCAATAGCAGCATACGTCTTGACTAAAGTTTGAAATATTTCATTGCGTTTTTCAATTCTATCTTCTGACAATCTGCTATATTCCTTTGAATGTTCTCTGGAAAGAAAATGCGACATTCCATAATGAAAAATAGTGAAATTACAATATATTGAAAAAGTGGTAGAAATGCACAACAGTACAATAACCATCTATAAACAATATGATTAAGATTAAAAATAGACACAAAGTGCTGGAGTAACTCAGCATGTTAGACAGCATCTCTGGAGAACATAGATAGGCGACATTTCGAGAATCAGGTGATTGAAGAGAGGGAAAAGAAAGCTGGAAGAGTGCAGAAGCAGGACAAGGTGTGGGAGGTAGCCAGATTGGAACAAAGGCCAGACATAAGAGCAGAACATGTGATCAAGAATTAAAGAGTTGCAAATTGTGACCCCCCACCCCCCTACTTTGGGACAATTTGAAAACAACTCCAATTCTATTTTCTTTTGCATTGCTGAGGACATTAAACATTCTGATGTTCTTTTGCATTTAACCAATGAAGTACAAATGAGCAGACAATTATTTGACAGTTACATACAGCAGTACAACTGAAACCTTTTGATGTCAGATCTGCATGGCCTTTCAGTGGGCACAATTTCAGACATGGAGATTAAAGCAGGGTATGACAGTTACTTCGTGTCAATAGTTATCCATCGCTTTTCTTAAAAGATTTCTCAATTTTTGGCGGCACGGTAGCGCAGCGGTAGAGTTGCTGCTTTACAGCGAATGCAGCGCTGGAGACTCAGGTTCGATCCTGACTACGGGTGCTGCACTGTAAGGAGTTTGTACGTTCTCCCCGTGACCTGCGTGGGTTTTCTCCGAGATCTTCGGTTTCCTCCCACACTCCAAAGACGTACAGGTATGTAGGTTAATTGTCCCTAGTGGGTGTAGGATAGTGGGTGTAGGATAGTGTTAATGTACGGGGATCGCTGGGCGGCACGGACTTGGAGGGCCGAGAAAGGCCTGTTTCCGGCTGTATATATATGATGATGATATGATGATGATAATTGTAATGACTAACAATTGTTAGGCTTCAAAATTGTATTTTCACAACTCTAAACACAGCCAATTTAATTAAAATTATCCACAAGTATACCTTAAATCTTTTTCAAACTTAGACATGAACTTTTCCATTTCTTGGCAAACTTCTCCACGAATTTTATTTTCCAAGACCACCTTTTCTTTCTTTTCCTCAATAATCTTGTTTTTCAGATCTTGTATATAAACCAGCAATCTCTACATATTTAAAACACAAACAGTATATTTAAATTCAAATAATCCGAACCATTTTCATGATCTGACTGAGATATATAGAGGATATTTCAAAAACACCATGCAAAAAATTCAGAGGAGCTGCAATAATGTTACAATTTGCAGTCATTTTTACAACTGCAAATTGCAAAGCTTCTGTGCCGAGTGCAACAGAATGTTTCTGATGCTGTGTAGGAAAGAATTGCAGATGCTGGTTTAAATCGAAGGTAGACAAAATGCTGGAGTAACTCAGCAGGACAGGCAGCATCTCTGGAGAGAAGGACTGTTTCTGATAATGGTCATTGGAATTAAATGAAAACTTAGATTTTTAATTTTTTTTTTGCAAGGAATGAGGAAACAGTGCAGAAAATAAATGAGGGGGCTATAATTGGGTGGAGACCAGGAGAGACCAACTCAAACAATCCATGTTCTTCACAATTGTCCATTCTCTGCAACTTAAAACTCAGTTTCTAAAACCCGTCCCACTTAGTCGTTTTTTTAGGCGACTAGGCTGTCGCCACATGGTCGTGAGTAGTCTCCTCAGTCGCCCAAAGAGTCGTAGTGTCTTTCTTGAAAGTTGAAAAATTTTCAGCGACAGTGGGTTTGACGCCAATGAGCGTAGCTTAACGTCTCCTGACGTAGGTGCTGCCGTAGGTTGTCGCTGGTGCTGACTTAGGTGAATTCCATTGGCGACTACGTACGTCAACCTACGTCAACCGGTGTCAAGAGAAGTCAAGTTGCGACAGGCATTGGGAAAACCCAAGTTCACAGAAGTCAAGCTACAACAGCCAGTCGCGATGCTGATGAAGTCCATGTACACCTATATCGGCGACAATCTACGACAAGCTAGTACCATACCGTCGACAAGCTATGACAGCTGGCTACCATCGGTGACAGTTGACGCGACTAGCTACACCAGGCTACGTCAGTGACCCCTCTGTGGCCAAAGCCCATGGTCATGCGACTATAGTTCGTGGACATTGTGCGCCCTCCCCTCCTTCTCCCTCCACCTACCCTCTCCCATCCTCCCCCACGACCCCCTCCCCTGCACCCCATCCCCTCTCAACATCAATGGGCCTCGTGCTACGCAGCGAGGCCAGGTCAGCGGCAAGGTGAGGGGAGGCCAGCGGCGAGGCGAGGCGGGGCCGACGGCGAGGTGAGGCGAGGCCGGCGACAAGGCTAGCGGCGTGAGGTGAGGTGCGGGGCGAGAGGCAGGGCAAGCAGTGAGGTGTGTGTTTTGCAGAAAAATGTGAGGTGAAATCGGAATGGCGGAAATGAAATAAGAAAGCGGAAACTTTCCGCCAAATTCGGAAGGGTTGGGAGGTCTGCAGGATGCAAGTGGGGACTTGAGTTTCAGATTTTTATCTGATCACCTATCAGTGTAATGTGTCCATAAATGATATTAAGTCCTGTATGTTTTTGCACTTGTATTATGTTTGATGTTTGAATTTTAAAGTTTGAAGTTTATTGAAACTCAACGACCCTCCTTGGGGTTTGGGAGTACATAAATAATTGAAAACTACATATATACAAATGTTATGCGAGTACAATATTTTTGTAGCCACTGTTGTATGTTCTTATCAACCTTTTTTGTCAAAACTTTTGTTTGTTCAAGTCAAGTCAAGTCAAATCAAGTTTATTTGTCACATACACATACAAGATGTGCAGTGAAATGAAAGTGGCAATGCCTGCGGATTGTGCAAAAAAATTACAATATCAATATCTTTAAATATTTTTATTAAAGTACGGTAAATTACAATAATACAACAGATATATCTTAATACATTTTTTATACCGCTTCATTTTTTTGAGCTTTAAGAAAAAGATAGAAGTAAAGAAGTAAGGAAAGAAAGTGCGCAAGAGTCGTGAAGTGCAAGAGAGTGTTGGGAAAAGAAAGCCCCTTGGAAAAGAAGTAGAGAAGGAAGTAAAGTAAGAAAGTGGACCCTAGAAAAGAAAGAAAAAAAAAAAAAAGGGGTAGAAACAATCGCTCTATTATAACATTAAACTCCGCAGTAAAGGAATAAAGGAAATGCTGGACATTTTGACGGCAAATTGATGTATGAAGTTATTATATTTCAGAGTAGTGTCTCATGGCATCACTTTCAAATAGTCATGATGCAGAATGATTGGAAACCCGACCTTTTATAGGAAAACTGGGCGATTCCATTGTTTTGGAGGCCAGAATGACGTGAATTGTCTTCAGTTGTCCCCGACAGGGTTGTAGCTTGTCGCGGGTGGACGCAGGATGACTTGTTGTTGTAGGTGGTCGCCTGTGTGGTCGTAGGTTGTCGCGGGTGTCATCGTAGTTTGTCGTAAGTGGACGTCCAAGGTGGACGTAGTTTGTCGTAGGTGAACGTAGTTTGTCGTAGGTGGACGACAATTGGCTCGCCGGTTGTTGGTAGCTTGATGTCAACTAGGTGGTACGTTGTTGTAGCTTGTCGTAGATATTGTCGTAGGGGTGTCCAGTCGCCGGTTTGTCGGTGGCCTGATATGACTATGACGGTCGCCGGCAGTCGCCTAAAATATCGCCTAAGTGGGACAGGCCCTTAACTTCTCAGTTCTAACAAACAGTCATAAAACTGAATGTTGCTTCCCTCACCACAGTTGCTTCACATTGCTGGTATCAAATAATTTCAAATTTTCAGCATCTGCAGTTTTTCACTTTGATATTTTTCATAGTACTGAATATCAGTGCCTGAATATTTTCTTACAAAAAGCTGAATTCTTAACCTGATGCAGTGCTTATGAAAGCAAAAGGGCAATACATTTTAGGATATAGACCCCATGATAATGATTTGTTTCCATGTTAGGATGGTGTACGATTCCAACAACAACCTGCAAGTGATGTCTTATCTACTGCCCTTATCATTTGAAATAGGAAAACACACATGTTTTAGAACATGTTTGTGTAGTCAAGGCAAGTGACTGCACTACATTTTGTAAATGGCAGACAATGCAGCCACTGGGTGTCAGTGGAAGTCAAAATAAATTGGATGACGAGTGAAATGTCAAGTGCCTCCTTTACTCTGATTGGTCTAGACTCTAGATGAATGAAGTGTACTGGTATCCTGCTCCACATTACTTTAATCCTTCAATGGAATATTTATTAATACAAGGAAAGATGCAACATGCTGGTGCATCTCAGAGTCAGGTACCATCCCTGGAAAAATGAATCACTGATGAACTTCATTAAACTGTTGATCTTTCAACTTCCACGCCTTGACTCACATAAGCAATTATTGGCAAAATTTTTCACATTAGCAAGATAGCACCCCACAGAATTACCTAAAAACACATAAACTTTACATGTATACATGTTTACATGTATACATGTTTACATGTATACGGATTATACTCAGCTCCACACATCATTATTACCTGCCTTGAATCGTCTAATGTGGACACAAAATGCTGGAGTAACTCAGCGGGTCAGGCAGCATCTCTGGAGAGAAGGAACGGGTAACGCATCGGACGACCCTTCAGATCCATCTAATTGATTCATCTAATTTTTTTTAATTACTTGACTATTTCATGCCCCCCCCCGAATGAAGGCACATTAAACATTTTACAACAAATAACCGGAAGAATGAAATCATTATTTTGGTCCAAGACACAAACACCATCCAACTTTATTTCTGCATAGCATCTCTCAATTCTACAAAATCACACAATCATTGTAAAATACTTCAACACAGACAAAGTCGCAGAACACGTCTGCAATAACACTCAGACGTCTCCATCTCCAACATTAAACAACCCTGCATTCATTTCAGATTACTGCTGCTGAACCCTCGACCCAAGACATTGTCACTTATACTCTCCCGATCTTTCCGCCATCTTAGATAGAAACATAGAAAATAGGTGCAGGAGGAGGCCATTCGGCCCTTCGAGCCAGCACCGATCATGGCTGATCATTCACAATCAGTAACCCTTGCCTGCCTTCTCCCCATATCCCTTGATTCTATTAGCCCCATAGAGCTCCATCTAACTCTTTAAAATTCATCCAGTGAATTGGCATCCACTACCTTCTGTGGCAGAGAATTCCACAAATCTTGTGCCCAACAAGTTTACTTTCATTATAAACTCGTGTGCCTTTCCCTTACATGCATGATGACCTATATTAACAAATCTCGTCTCATTTGAAAAAAAAAACCATCCTTCATGAAGGACGCAACACTCACATCTGCAGTTACCTAACTATGGCCTTATTGATCTCCTTGAATAGAAATTGCTGTCTTCTGTTGCCAATAATTCTGGAATTACCTCACCAAATCCATCCCCTCAAGAGTCCTGTAAATGCAATTTAATGGAGAACCCTAGCGAGACCATGCTCTGCATACAGAATTGGGTCCCATTGAAAATTCTCATAGGACATGACAAGGTAGATGCAGTGATGCTTCCTCTGGCAGGGGTGTCTTTCGGAAAGGATCAGTCACAAAATAAAATGTTGCACATTCAGACTAAGATGATAATTCGTTTTCTCATAATAAGTACCAGCTAAAAATACTGATTTCTCCCCACAGGACTCTAAAAGGACCACTCCTGTGCAGGGCTGGCCTCTATTAAGTCCTACATTAGAAGGATCAGGCAGCAGATATTCACATTCAGAAAAAAAATCTGGGCTTTTACAAATTAATGCCCTGGACCCGTTTTAACCGAAGTTTAAAGCAATGAACCAACAAATAGAACTCTTTCTGCCACTTGGCCATTGCACACACCCTTTAGGGCACACAGAATTTCTATTAATAAATAGTCTGAAAAAGTAACAAATCAATCCACTTATAGAGGAACTTCTGCCTTAGCATACATCGTGAACAATGTGTGGATGACTAAAAATACCACAGTAATTTACATTTAACTGATTAATTGCAGTCTTTTATAGCGAGTGTTAAATTCAGTAAGTTATCTGTAGTATATAAAAATGGTTAGTAATGTAATGAACAATATCATTTCAACATCTGCCATGTAGATTATACTGTCATGTAGCTATGAAAGGTTTGAGGCAAATAGTTATCTTCAACTTATTTAAGAAATGAATACAGCACAAAATTATTTTGAGCAAGATGGAAAAAAGTGATGCAATTACCTCATAATTGTTTTTTCTGATGATTATATTTTCTTCCTCCTCCTCCTCTTCTTCATCTTCTTCCTCGTCCTCTTTTTCGTCTTTTTCCTCTTCCACTTCCTTTGCCTTTAAATCAATTACATTAATTGTCTCTGAATCACATTCCTCCATTTCAACGACATCCTCAGGAAGAACATCCCAAGAGATAGTACCTCGTTTCCCCAATGAGGACTCAATTGCAGCATTATTAATGATCAGCGAAAGAGCTCTGGCTGATCTTTTTGGTAACAAACGGGCAGGAAGACGTTTTGAACAATCAAGGAGAATCTAGAAAAAAAAAGTTCAATAAAGAATTCGTCTTTGAATATAAATATATTTTAAAATATTGACACAATGAAGATAATGTGCTTTTAGCAGTGCATATTTTGACTCAGGATGCCATTTCCATTACACAATTTATTTCACATCAATTGAAAGACCTTAGCTACAAGTGAAGGAATGGCAGGTACGAGGGATGGGAATTAATTTGTCCAAACAATTCAGCAAGAAACCATGCTGTATCCATACAACAAAAAAGAACACAAATAACTGTGATAGATGAGGCACAGTGCAGAGAAAGAAACCGTTAGTTGGAAATTAATGACCTTGCATCAGAAATGGCCAGGTTCGATGCAAACTGAAAAGTTTAGTTTATTATTGTCACATGTACTGAGCTACAGTAAAAATCTTTTGTTTGCCTGCTATCCAGTCAGACTATACGCGATTGCAAAAAGCTGTCAAGAGTGTGCAGATACAGGATAAAGATACACGTTTAGTGCAAGATAAAGTCCGATTAAAGATATTTTTAAGATGAGGTCAGTACCACAGTCTAGCCGGTGAGAGGACGGTTCGGTTGTCTGATAACAACTAGGAAAAAACTTTCCCTGAATCTGAAGGAATGCGTCTTCAAACTTCTGTACCACTTGCTTGCTGAGCGAGGGGAGAAGAGGGAGTGACCAGGACGAGACTGGCCCTTGATCATGTTGCTGGCAGTGTGAAGTGTAGATGGAGTCAATGGAAGGGAGGTTGGTTTGTGTGATGGTCTGGCCAAGTCTACAACTCTTTGCGATTTCTTGCAGTCTTGAATGGAGTTGTTCTCAAACCATGCTGTGATGCATCCCGATAAAATGCTTTCTACAGCGCATCTGTAGAAATTGGCGAGGGCTGTTGTGGACAATACCATACTTCTTAAGCCTTCTAACGAAGTAGAAGCATTGGTGTGCTTTCTTGTTTATTGCTTTGATGAGGCTGGTCCAGGACAATTTGCTGGTGATAATTATTCCTAAGAACTTGAAGCTTTCAACCATCTCTACTTCAGCATCATCAATACATACTGGGGTAAGTTTACCGCTTAGCTTCCAGACGTTGATCACAATCTCTTTTGTCTTGCTGACATTGAGGTTGTTGTTTTGGCACCAGATTGCGAGGTTCTCAATCTCCTTCCTGTACTCAGTCTCATCATTGTGTCGGAAGGAACTGCAGATGCTTGTTTACACCAAAGATAGACACAAAAAGCTGGAGTAGCTCAACGGGTCAGGCAGCATCTCTGGAGAAAAGAAATAGATGGCGATTCAGGTCGAGACCCTTCTTCGGACTGAGTCAGGGGAGAGGAAAACAAGAGATATGAAAAGGGACAAAATACAAATGAATGAAAGGCATGCAAAAGGACAAATCAAAGCCAGCAATGATGATCAAGAAAAGTTGGAACCCACAGTGGTCCATTATTGGCTGTGGAGAAGGTGATAACGAGTGATACAAACAGTGAAACTAAGCAGGACGACAGTGCAACTAATACAAAGACTAGGGTTGGAGTGGGGCGAAGAGACATGGGATGCAAAGGCTATTCGAAGGGAAAGAAAGCAATACTGATTTCTCAGACTCTCATTCTGAAGAAGGGTCTTGAACCGATATGTCACCTATTCCTTTTCTCCAGTGATGCTGCCTGACCCGCTGAGTTACTCCAACTTTTTGTGTCTATCTCAGTCTCATCATTATTTGATATCTTGCCCACTATGGTGGTGTTGGCTGTGAATTCGTAAAAATTGAGATTGATTAGTATTTGGTTCAGTCATATGCCCTCCATAATGTTTAGGACAAAGACCCATAATTTATTAATTTGCCTCTGTACTCCACAATTTGAGATTTGTAATAGAAAAAATCACGTGATTAAAGTGCACTTTGTCAGATTTTAATAAAGGTCATTTTTATATTTTGGTTTCACCATGTAGAAATTTGACTTGGGTCACGTGTGGCGGCGCCTAACGGCTGCGGCTCGCTGGCAGTCTGTTCGTCTATTTTCCTTTTTTTTGTTGTGTGTCGGTGTTGGGATGGTTTTTGTTTTTGTTTTTTGGCTGTGTATGTGTGGGGGGGGTGGGTGGGGGAAACTTTTCCTTTTTAGGTCTCTTCCTCACGGCGCGGGGCGCGGCTCGGCCGCGGGCCTTCCATCGCCCGGTGCGGCTCGGTCGCTGGACTTTACACCGCTGGTGCGGCTAGGCCGCGGGACTTTACATCGCTGGTGCGGCTCGGCCGCGGGACTTTACATCGCCCGGTGCGGCTAGGCCACGGGACTTTACATCGCTGGTGCGGCTCGGCCGCGGGACCTAACATCGCCCGGTGCGGCTCGGCCGCGGGACTTAGCAGCGCACGGTACGGCCGCGGGGCCTTCCATCGCCCGGCTCGGTCACGGGACGTTTCAGCACCCGGTACGGCTCGGCCGCTGGGCCTTCAATCGCCCGGCTCGGCCGCGGGACTTTTCAGCGCCCGGTGCGGCTCGGCCGCGGGGACTTCCATCCCCTTGCGGGGACTGTGCGGGTCGGTCGGGGACGAGCTGTCTGTCCGTGGGCGTGGGGAAGAGAGTGGAAGTTTTGTTGCCTCCATCACAGTGAGGGGGTGTTTGGAGTCACTGCGATGGATGTTTGTGTTGGGGTCATGTGTCTTGTGTTCTTTTTTTTTGTGTGTGACTGCAATGTAATTTTGTTCGGTACCTCGGTACCGAATGACAAATAAAGCTCTGTATTCTGTATTACAGCAGTGTTTATACATAGTCCCCCGCCCCATTTCAGGTCTCCATAATGTTTGGGACACAGCAATGTCATGTAAAGGAAAGTAGTCATGTTTAGTATTTTGTTGCAGATCCTTTGCAGGCAATGACTGCTTGAGGTCTGCGATTCATGGACATCACCAGTTGCTGGGTGTCTTCTCTGGTGATGCTCTGCCAGGCCTGTATTGCAGCCATCTTTAGCTTATGCTTGTTTTGGGGGGTAGTCCCCTTCAGTTTTCTCTTCAGCATATAAAAGGCATGCTCAATTGGGTTCAGATCAGGAGATTGACGTGGCTACTCAAGAATTTACCATTTTTTAGCGCTGAAAAACTCCTTTGTTGCTTTAATAGTATGTTTGGGATAATTGTCTTGCTGTAGAAGAACCGCCGGCCAGTGAGTTTTGAGGCATTTGTTTGAACTTGAGCAGACAGGATGTGTCCATACACTTCAGAATTCATTATGCTACTACCATCAGCAGTTGTATCATCAATGAAGATAAGTGAGCCAGTACCTTCAGTAGCCATACATGCCCAGGCCATAACACCCCCACCACCATGTTTCACAGATGGTATGCTTTGGATCTTGGGCAGTTCCTCCTCTCCCCCATACTTTGCTCTTGCCATCACTCTGATATCAGTTAATCTTCATCTCATCTGCCCACAAGACCTTTTTCCAGAACTGTGGTTGCTCTTTTAAGTACTTCTTGGCAAACTAACCTTGCCATCCTATTTTTGTGGCTAACCAGTGGTTTGCATCTTGCAGTGTAACCTCTGTATTTCTGTTCATGAAGTCTTCTGCAGACAGTGGTCATTGACAAATCCACACCTGACTCCTGAAGAGTGTTTCTGATCTGTTGGACAGATGTTTGGGGATTTTTCTTTATTATAGAGAGAATTTATCTGTCATCAGCTGTGGAGGTCTTCCATGGCCTGCCAGTCCCTTTGCGATTAGTAAGCTCACCGGTTCTTCTTAATGATATTCCAAACAGTTGATTTTGGTAAGCCTAAGGTTTGGATGACGTCTCTCAGTCTCATAATGGATTCTTTGACTTTCATTGGCACAACTTTGGTCCTTATGTTGATAAACAGCAATAAAAGTTTCCAAAGGTGATGGAAAGAATGGAGGAATGACTTGGTGCTGATAGCTCTCTTATACCAGCATTTAGGAGGCAATTAAACATACCTGAGCAATTACAAACATCTGTGAAGCCATGTGTCCCAAACATTATGGCGCCCTGAAATGGAGGGACTATGTATAAACACAGCTATAAAAACACAGCGATAAGTGCGAGGTTATCCACTTTGGTGGTATGAATAGAAAGGCAGATTATTATCTGAATGATGTCAAGTTAGGAAAAGGGGACGTACAACGAGATCTGGGTGTCCTAGTGCATCAGTCACTGAAAGGAAGCATACAGGTACAGCAGGCAGCGAAGAAAGCCAATGGAATGTTGGCCTTCATAACAAGAGGAGTTGAGTATAGGAGCAAAGAGGTCCTTCTGCAGTTGTACAGGGCTCGAGTGAGACCGCACCTGGAGTATTCTGTGCAGTTTTGGTCTCCAAATTTGAGGAAGGACATTCTTGCTATTGAGGGCGTGCAGTGTAGGTTTACCAGGTTAATTCCCGGAATGGCGGGACTGTCGTATGTTGAAAGACTGGAACGACTAGGCTTGTATACACTGGAGTTTAGAAGGATGAGAGGGGATCTTATCGAAACATATAAGATTATTAAGGGATTGGACATGTTAGAGGCAGGAAACATGTTCCCAATGTTGGGGGAGTCCAGAACCAGGGGCCACAGTTTAAGAATAAGGGGTAGGCCATTTAGAATGGAGATGAGGAAAAACTTTTTCAGTCAGAGTTGTAAATCTGTGGAATTCTCTGCCTCAGAAGGCAGTGGAGGCCAATTCTCTGAATGCATTCAAGAGAGAGCTAGATAGAGCTCTTAAGGATAGCGGAGTCAGGGGGTATGGGGAGCAGGCAGGAACGGGGTACTGATTGAGAATGATCAGCCATGATCACATTGAACGGTGGTGCTGGCTCGAGGGGCCGAATGGCCTACTCCTGCACCTATTGTCTATTCTTAATTGTTAACTGTATGTTTGTGTTGACATTTGTGAGCGGAGCACCAAGGCACATTCCTTGTATATGCATACTTGGCCAATAAACTTATCCATTCATCTCACGAGAGAAGGAATGGGTGACGTTTCTGGTCGAGACCCTTCCTCAGACTGAAGAAGGGTCTCGACCCGAAACGTCACCCATTCCTTCTCTCCTGAGATGCTGCCTGACCCGCTGAGTTACTTCAGCTTTTTGTGATATCCACAATTACTCTATAATGATAGGAACTCCAAAATCCGTTCAATTATGTTACTGAAATGTTAAGGATTAAATATTTATAGACATAGCTCACCTTTTGTGCCACAGCAGAGAATTTCAGTACATTGAGTGTCTCTTCATACATAGAAGCACATTGGCTGATATTAACAATTATGCGTATTTTTCCTCTGCCAGAGAAAAACCCCTGGAAGTAACGAGTAAGCTTACTTTCCCTGAATGGAACATGCTTGTGCGTCCTAAGAGAAATAAAATAGTTAAAATAACATTGAATAGGTTTGGCATATTATATTGCGTAAGAATGAACTGCAGATGATGGTTTAAACCGAAGATAGACACAAAAAGCTGGAGTAACTCAGCGTGACAGGCAGCATCTCTGGAGAGAAAGAATGGGTGACGTTTTGGGTCGAGACCCTTCTTCAGATTGGTCACCAGTCTGAGTTTAAAGGGAGTAGAGATAATCCAGGAAGTTATAGGTTGATGAGCCTCACATCAATGGTAAGGAAGCTATTGGAAATTACTCTTCAGGATCGCATCCCTTCATGTTTGGAAGAGAATGGGCTAATTAAGTACAGACAGAGTGGCTTTGTCCATGGCAAGTCTTGTCTCACAAACTATTGAGTAGGGCAGTGGGCTTTAATAAGGCTTTTAGCAAACTCCCTCGTGGTAAACTGACCCAGATAAAATGCATGGGATCTATGGAAACTTGCTCATTTGGATTAAAAACTAGTCTACAGCTGGATATAGTTCAGTTCCAGAAATGGGCAAAGAAATGGTAGATGCAGTTTAATATTAGCAAGTCTGAGGTGTTGCACTTTGGGAGGTCAAATGCAAGGGCGAAGTATACACTTATTGGCACAATCTTTAACAGTATTAATGTACAGCGGAATATTGAGTTCCTGCAATTCATAGTTCCCTGAAAGTGGCAATACAAGTAGATAGAATAGTAAAGTGGTAATGGTATGTTTTGCTTTGTTTGTTAGTCAGGGCATAGAATATAAGAGTCAGGAAGTCATGTTGCAGCTTTAAAAAACTTTGAAGGTAGATCACAAAAAGCTGGAGTAACTCAGCAGGACATGCAGCATCCTTGGAGAGAAGGAATAGGTGACATTTCGGGTCGAGTCCCTTCTTCAGACAGAATCGTCACCTATTCCTTTTCTCCAGAGATGCTGTCTATCCCGCTGAGTTACTCCAGCTTTTTGTGTCTATCTTCAGTTTAAAACCAGCAACTGCAGTTCCTTCCTACACATCACGTAGGCCAAGGCGGACTGTGCGAAAGTGTTCAGTGAAGTGATTGCCCAGTCTGCCCTTGGTCTCCTGGGTATATAGGAGTCCACACCTGGAACAGCAGATATAATAGATGACTTTGGAGGTGGTGCAAGTGAACCTCTGCCTCACCGTGAAAGGACAGCCGGGGTCCCTGGACAGAGTCAAGGAAGGAGGTATAGGACAGGTGTTGCATCTTCCGCGGTTGCAGGGGAAGGTGCCTGGCGAGGGGGTGGTAAGGGATGAGTTAACCAGGGAGTTACGGATGGAACGGTCTCTGCGGAAAGGGTTGGAGAAGATGTGATTAGAGGTGGGATCCTGTTGGAGTTGGCAAAAACGGCGAAAGATTATGTGTTGTATGAGACAGCTAGTGAAAGGACTAGGTTAAAAAATAATAATAAAAATCACTCTCAATAACTTCTCCTTTGACTGCTCCCACTTCCTCCAAATCATGGGGATAGCCATGAGCACTATGCCTGCCTCATTATATAAAAAATTATAATAAAAACTATGCATATCTTGGACAAATTACTATTATTTCCCCTAGAACATCGGAAGTTAAGGTTAAGAGAGAGACATAGATAGGGTGGACAGACAGGACCTTCTCCCATGGTGGAAATAGACGGGGTATCAAAGACCAGAGGACATGGATTTAAAGTGAAAGGGGAAAGGTTTAAAGGAGTTGTGTGTGTGCTATTTTTCCCCACATAAAGAGCGGCGTGGGCTTGAAACGCACTGCCAGGGATGGTGGTGTAGGCAGATAGGGGTATTTAAGAGGCTTTTAGATATGCAGGGAATGAATGAATGGATCTCAATCATATGCAGACAGAGGAGATTAGCTTAATTTGGCATCATGTTTGGCATGGACCTTCTCTTGGTGGGTTAGGTGCTGACATTTTGTAAGGGAGCTTAGTATCAGTATGTGTCCCATAAGTGTAATAAATTATTTTGTTCTCTCGTTTTTTTCTTCAAATTTTTAAAGTATTACATTTTGATCACAAATTAACTCAAAAGGATCATATGTGGCCCCATTTTTAATGCTGGGATATTTCATTATGATTTAATAACTTTCATGTCACAGGTTGGTACCCTTATTGGCAGAAACACCCACGTACAAATTTGGTCTGAAAGGCCCCTTACCATACTGTTTAGTTTAGTTTAGAGATACGGCACAGAAACAGGCCCTTCCACCCACTGAGTCTGCACCGACCAACGATCCCCGCATACTGACAGCACCCATAGTTGGTATCAAACCCAGGTCTCAGGCGCTGCAGGGCAGCAACTCTACTGCTGCACCACCATGCCGCCCTTAATGGAGAGCACTGTATAGCAGTACTATGACTATGATCTCGAAAGTTAAAGTTGCATTAACATTTTATTTAAAAACATATGAACAATTTGAAGCTCATTCTGAAACAGTGGAGAGGATAGAACAAAGGCGCCTCTTACTTTGAAATCTGGTTATGCCTCAATGCATTGATGCATTTTCCAAGAATTAGCAAAGAAGTGTTGATGTTTCCAGCTTCTTTCAATCTGTCACCTTCATTCTTTGTTTTTGCATTTCGTTCTGATCCCGCAAGATCACAAAGAGAAAGCCTGCAAATGGAACAGTTCCATTCAGCCAAGAACAGTAGTAACAGAACCAGAAATCAAATGACTTTTATAAATACTCATCTTCTCTGTAACTTGAATTCATCTAAATCTCGGAATTAACTTGCATTGTCCGTTTCAGCCATTCTTCCCACCAGTGCTATCTGACCCTTTGCTCGTAAATAAGCAAATTTATTTTATAAAATTACCTTCTTCGTTAGCAATCTATCCATAGCTTCACATTCCTTCTCTATATCCTTATACCAATCTAGAGATATCCGGGCTTTCCAATTCCAACAGCTAACAATTTTAATTAATTCACCAGTGAATCATGCTTCAGCCACCATGGCCCCCAGACAACAAACTTCTCTCCCTCTGTCTTTGTCTCCTTTTTTCCTTCAAGATGCTTTTAAAACTGATAAGCTTTTGGTTACCTACCCAAATAATCTGCTAAATGACATAGTGTCAGTTTTATTTGGTGTGCTAATGCTATAATGCACACTTGGGACATATTTGCAATGTTAAAAAATACTGTCAAACAAGATATTATGTGCTTGAAATGTTTGGTTTAGCAATGGAGTAACTGCTTTTCTAGATCAGAGTTTTGGTCTGCAATACAATTGGTTTCCCACTAGAAATTTAGATCACAACACAATAAAATATTCCACAAGTGTAGGACTAAAACCAGACAATGTTCTGTAATTATAAGTGGTTGCTCACGGAGAAAATAACTCCATGGTTTCCCCCAATGAAGGCAAAGAAAATTTATCTTTTTATTTTAATCTGCTAGACCAACCCGATGCCCTTTTTTTCATTTTTCTCAAACTCCATTGTCAGTTCTGCAGTTACATTTTCATTGAAAAGCAATCTCCTTGATCAGAGTACAAGTCAGGCTGAGATGATTGTCATACGTACAAGTACAGCAAGGTACAAGTACAATGAAAATTTTGCAGCAGTATCACAGGCAAAGACAGACAACGCAAAAACATTGTACATAAAACACACTGATTTTACTTACTCACTAACTTGGATAACACGAAGACCTTCGGCCTCCACATGCAAAACTCTTATTGAAAAGATGCAGTGGCTGCGGAAAGAACATTTTAAATATAGTTCAGTTACTGGTTAGAAGACGTGTTTTGCTCAGAAATAAACAACTGAAGCTAAGCAAAATCAGTTATTTATTTCATTTTTTTTTATTATAAAGCTTTCTATTAATATTTATATTTAATCAAGTAAAATACCTCCTACTTGAAAGATTATTGACTTTTGTAGAAGCTATTTTTTGTTGCTTTCTCCCTCTTTTCAATATCATGCATGCTTCTTCGGCATTGGAAACCTGAATCCATTTTAGATCTATAAGAAAAGTACATTGATAACTTGGAGAGATCTTAATTTATACACTGAATAAAGCAGCTTAAAAAGTTAATAATGAGAAATAAAATATAGTCAATTGCCTTTCACATAGGTGTTGCCTTTTGCATCTTGCACAACATGAAGTATTTTTCTTTTCTGCGATTTACAGGAAACTGGATCAAGTAAATCATAAATAGTTTCGTTGTATATTTCACAAAATGAAACCCAGATGGAAAATGTAATCCTTTCTGGAGCACGTACAGCTACTTCTTCAGAATACTTTGAATGTTCAGCAATATCACCGAGACAGCTGAGTGATATCAGTGAACCTCCTGGTTTAAAAAGAAGAAAATCTTGAATTATTATCAAGCCTATGTAATTCTAAGAGAAGACAAAAATCAAAATATAAATGTTGCACATTTCTGTTGGATTGAATATTTAAATGTCCAGAGTCAGAGCCATAGAGCATGCACAGTTGCACCCATCTTACACCAACTCCATTCACCGTATCCCGTAGCTCTGCTCTTGCTTCCCCAGCATTAGCAAACCTGCCTGCAAGGATATTGGATCGCCTCCGGTTTAGATGCAACACATCCCCACTGTACAGGTCACCTCTGCCCAAGAAGTCCGAATAGCCTCAGAAATCCAAATCCCTGCCCCGACATCAACTCCTCAGTCACACATTCATGTCCCCTATCTTTCCGCTCTTACCCTAACGAGCACGTGGCACTAGAAGCAAAGTTGAATGCAGGCTGAGCACTTCAACTCCCCCTCCCACACCCAGTGTGACCTTTCTGCCATGGGCCTCCTCCAGTGTCATAGTGAGGCCCACCGGAAATTGGAGGAACAGCACCTCATATTTCGCTTGGGCAGCTTACAGCCCAGCGGTATGAACATTGACTTCTCTAACTTTAGATAGTTCCTCTGTCCCCCTCTCTTCCCCTCCCCCTTACCAGTTCTCCCACTGTCTTCCTGTCTCCACCTCTATCCTTTCTTTGTCCCGCTCCCCCTGACATCAGTCTGAAGAAAGGTCTTGACCCAAAACATCACATCACCCATTCCTTCTCTCCAAGATGCTGAGTTACTCCAGCATTTTGTGATACCTTCGATTTGTACCAGCATCTGCAGTGATTTTCCTACACAAGTCGAATGCAGTAATCATCTATGAGAACGGATCCTGCAGGGGGCAAACTCGACCCGCCATTCGGCACAGAAGTCCCGATGGGGTCGAGATCAGCCGCCTCACCCGGCCTAGGCATCACCGTTTTGGGGGGACCTTCGGGGGGTGATTTCAATGCGTTCCCATAATTTTGTCCGAATTAAAGGAGGTACTGGATCACCAGTTGCTGGAAATTCGGTGATAGACCTGTACCCATATTGCAGTACCTCATTCCTTAAACCTACCCATGTCATTTGTACCAACATGCACAATGACTTCTGGCCGCTCATTCTCCCCTTGAGAATGTTATTCAGCCATTCTAAGATATCCTGAACCCTGGAACAGGGTTGCCATCCTGGAGTCTCCACTGCTGCCAAAGAATATCCTCCTGCACCCCTAATTAAAGAATCACTACTACTATGGCTTTGCCTGATGGTACCCTTCTCTGCTGAGCATCAGCAACTCCCCCACCCCCGACAGCATCTAAAATGGTGTACCTGTTTTGAAGGTGGATGGCCTGCACTTGCCTATTTCCATTCCTCGTGGTCACGGATCCACTCTCTTCCTGACTTGGTCGTGCCAACTTCGCAAAAGTCTTGTTCAAAAAGTTCTCATTCTCCCGGATGGTGCTAAGGTTATCCAGCTGCTGCTCCAGTTCCCTAACACAATCTTTAAGGAGCTGCAAATGGACAATTCCCACATGTGTAGTTATCAGGGTCACCAGCGGTTTCCCTGACTTCCCACATCCTGCAGGAGGATCATTGTGCCAACATATCTGCCATCACACAGAAAGAACAGCAGACTGAACCTTATCCTCCTATCTGTCCGATAGCCTCCTTATCCTCCTATCTGTCCGATAGCCTCCTTGCCCTCAACACTGCCTCGCCTTGTTTTTATTAGCTGCTCAATTAGCCAATTTGGATACTCCAACCAATCAACGGGCTTGCTGTTCCAAGCTGCCGACCTGCAATTCAGTTCCCCAGATGTGTCTACAAACAAACGTTTTACAGTTCCCGCACCTGTAATAACCTGAAATTCACTTGCTGCAACCAAAGGGCTTGCTGCTCCAAGTTACGACCAGTTTCGTTTTTAAAAGCCTCCTTTTATTTTTAATTTCTTTAATTTTGTGGGGTTTTTTTAAAAGGACAATCGCTGATATTGTTCTGGATGCAGCTATCAAATCCAATCGAAAAAACTGTCATTCAGTTATGTAATGAGTTGGAAGGACCTCAACATTTGGCCCAGTTAGGTTTGGGCATGGACAGCAACATGAATCAGCAGACTCCAATTTTAATCTATTGTATCCAGTTAGCTTATAAAAAAAGATAGAAATGATTTTGTGCATTTGTTTTAAAAACAAGACAGACCTGTTGCATGCAAACACACCAAGTTTCTGATGGGTCTCGACCCGAAACGTCACCCATTCCTTCTCTCCCGAGGAGTTACTCCAACATTGTGTCTACCTTCGATTTAAACCAACATCTGCAGTTCTTTCCTAAACACCAAGTTTCTTCATTGTTTCATTCTCAGCCTCCTTCTTTACTCCTTGTACACCCATGACTGTGCAGCCATGTACAAATCTAATCCAATCTTTAAATTCGCAGACGACACCACCATTGTGGGCCGGATGTCAAAAAATTATGAGATGGAGTACAGGAAGGAGATCGAGAACTTTGTGTCCTGGTGTCGACACAACAACCTTTCTCTCAATGTCAGCAAGACAAAGGAGATAGTGATCGACTTCAGGAAGCAAAGCATGCCCCAGTTTGCATTGACTGCTCCAAAGTAGAGATGGCTGAAAACGTCAAATTCGTAGGAGTCAATATCACCAACAACTTCTCCTGGACCACCCATATTGAAGCAATGACCAAGAAAGCACACCAACGCCTCTACTTCCTTAGAAGTCTTAGGAAGTTTAGCATGTCCCCAACAATCAGCAACTTCTACAGATGCACCATAGAAAGCATTTTATCTGGATGCATCACAGCTTAGTTTGGGAACAGCTGCATCCAAGATTGCAATGAATTATGGACATGGCCCAGACCATCATACAAACCAACCCTCCCTTCCATTGACTCCATTTATACCTCATGCTGCCTCGGGAGGGCCAGCAGAATAATCAAGGACGAGTTGCACCCTGGCCACTCCCTCTTCTCCCATCGAGCAAAAGGTATAGAAGTGTGAAAACACATGCCTCCAGATTCAGGGACAGTTTCTTCCCAGCAGTTATCAGGCAACTGAATCATCCTACCACAAATAGAGAGCAGTCCTGAACTACTATTTACCTCATTAGTGACCCTCAGGCTATCTTTGATTGGCCTTTACTGGTTTTACCTTGCACTAAACGTTTTTCCCTTATTGTGTATCTATACACTATAAATGGCTCAATTGTAATCATGTATTGGCTTTCAGCTGACTGGTTAGCACAATAAAGTTTTCAGTGTACCTCCGTTCAAGTGACAATAAACTAAATTGAAACTGGAAATATTATTCTCAGTAGTTTCTGGAGATACGTTAACTAAACAATTTGTTTAAATATTGCTAACAATAAATTTTAATGGGCTTCCCATCTATTAACCAATAACAAGGGTATTCTATATTCAGGAAAACACCTTTAATTTAAACTGTGACTGAAGTTTGCATAATAGAATCATGAATCCATGCATTATACATTTTGTGTTGGCAAGCTTGTGCAACTTACCTTCTGTATTGCATGAACTTTGATGACTGCTCCGATTATACTGCTCATTCTATTAAAATAAAATTGAAATAATTTTGAAAGCGTCAGTAACGCCAAGAAGAGTTCTTGTCATCAAGTGTAATGCAAGAGGCTATAATACAAAGGGTTATTATGTCAAGACTTGTTTCTCTCTCTGGTGGTTTCTGGATTCAAAAGGCTCATCCACTTGCCCCCCTCCCAATTTCCCAAGACTAGATCAAATGTTGCCCTCTCCCATGTAGGCACCCTGATATATGTGCCCTCTCCAAAGCCTCCCATCCGTCCTCTAATGGGGGGAACCGGAGCTGCCCACACTACTCCAAACAAGGCCTAACCAAAGTCCTATAAAGCTGCAACATGACATCCTGAATCTTTTACTCCGTGCCCTGACCAATGAAGGCAAGCATACCATACCTTCTTTACCACTATCTTTGGTGTTGCCATTCTCAAGGAGCTATGGACTTTGACTGTAAAAACCCACTGTACATCAATACAGTTGAAGGTCTTGCCATTAACTGTATAGTTTTCCCTAACATACGACCTCCCAAAGTGCAACACCTCACACTTGCTCAGATTAAACCCCATCTGCCATTTCTATGTCTAGGTTTGCAACTGATCCAAATCCGGCTGTATATTTTTGACAGCGCTCCCCACTGTCCGCAACTTCACCAATTTTTCTGTCACATGCCATCTTACCACCCAATTCAACAACATTTACACCCAAGCTTTGTGTAAATGTATAAATCACACATATACACACACACCCGTGGAGTTCCTATATAAATCCAAGTTGCATGCAAGCGAGTACTAATTTTAAAATGAACTCTTCCACTAAAGGCATAGTTTTTTGTTAACATTCTGCATTTGATTATATATCTAAATAATATAACATCTATATACTAAAACTATCGTTTGTTTGTTTGTTCCTGAACGACAGCAAAAACGGTACACGACAGCGCAACAATTTTAGGCCCACCTTACTGACCGTCGACCCTTTGGTGCTAATGTAAGAAGTTTCATTGAAATTGGTGTTATATTTTTTGTTATTCACATTTTAAAGTTTAAATCTATCTCCTAGGGAGGGATGGGGGAGGGCGGTGGAGGGAGGGTTGGGGGGAGGAAAAGGGAGGCTGGGGATGGAGTGGAGAGGGGAGGATGAGGGAGGAAGGGAGTGGGGAGGATAAGGGGGATGGAGTGGGGAGGGGAGAGGAGGGGGTGCTTCACCAATGTAGGAGAGGTTTGGGCCTAACTGGTCCACTGGTCTAGTATACCATAAAAGTTAAATTCATGAAACAGCTTATGCATTACACGACATTAACAAAAACACACTGGTGGATTTACCTCATTAAATAGGTGAAGTAGCGATTTCTTTAAGGCTTCCTCTTCCTTCACTTGCATTTCTGTTAATTTACTGAAAGCTCTACTTCCCTGAGGCTTAATATTCATATTTTGATAAATGTTTCCTTCTATACTCCTAAATAGAACACTCATCGCCCTTGGTAAGATACCCACATCATGGTCTGGTCCTATAACGTAGTAGAATAAAGGTAATTATACTATAAGCAATAATTGAGAAAAGCTAATTATCAGTCATAAGATTGCTTAAAGACACAAACCTTGAAATGTGTAGGTTTTTCCTGAATTGGTAACACCATAGGTGAAAACCAAACAGTTCTGTCCATTCAGAACTTCGTCAATGAAGGGTTTTATTGCTCCAAATATTTCTGCTTGCTTGGTTTCTGGTCCATAAACCTAGATGGGGAAATACTTTTAACACGTAATATTACTATGCATGACAGAAAATGCTGTTCTTAAGCTAATTAAAAGCTGACATCGATTAGTGAAGCAATATATTGCTATTGTCCCAATGGAACAGTATATATCAAATAGTATAAAACTATTCAGCAAGTCAAATATATGTTCTAACTTACTTTTGTAAAGCACGCATGCACATTTGATACTATATACTAAGGGAAGAAAATAGATTATGGATTAATAGTTGTTCTCATGGTCAATCAGATGCTCAGACTGAGAACAATTTTATTGAGTTACTGAGGTGAGAAACAAAGACACAAACAGACACATTTTCATGCACATTCTGCCAAGAGGGTCATGTACATGAGCCTACAATTGACAGGCTTAATAGTAGCTGAGGCACTGCACGAGACAACTAGGAAAAAGGTAATTCTGGATTTGGTATTGTGGAACGAACCAGATTTGATTAAGGCGCTTAAGGTAAATGAACCCCGAGGTAGTAGTGACCATCTTCTATATACTAAAACTCTTGTTTATTTGTTCCTGAACTACAGCCAAAACGGTACACGATAGCGCAACAATTCCAGGCCCACCTTACTGACCGTCGTCCCTTTGGTGCTAATGGAAGAAGTTTAATTGAAATTGGTGTTATATTTTTAAAGTTATTCACATTTTAAAGTTCAAATCTATCTCCTAGTGAGGGGGGGGAGGGAGGATAAGGGGGGTTGAGGGGGGTGGAAGGGAGGGGGGTGGAGAGTAGGGAGGGATGTAATGCTGAGGCTTGAAAAGGCACTGTCAGAGCGCATTTGGAGTATTGTGAGCAGTTTTGGGGTCCATATCAGAGGGGGTGAGATTAGAGTAGGTAAAAGGAGTGGAAATGTTGAGACGATTGATGTCACACCGGCAGTTAGAAATAAAGAGGTCTAAAGAGGGAAGAAGGCCATCCGGGGAGTCCAAAAGGTGGGAGACTGGTGAAGGGGTCATCACTGAGTGGTGAGCACTCCTTCCCATAGAAAAAGGCAAGGAGGCATGAAGACTTCCAAATGGATGATGCATTTCAGCTTCCTCTCAATCTCCCCAGACATCATCGACCCCAACGTTTAACTCAATTTAATCTTTATGATAAACAAAGGCCGCAATGGCATCAGATGCCACAAAGCAAGTAGATCACACAATATCCAAGCTGTCATGCTGAAGGTACGCACCAGAATAGCCATCGCAGTTCTTGTGCATATCTAACAATAAGGTGAAATTGCCCAAGTACTTTGTACCCATTAAAAAGATCATGACAAATCCCTTCCACAATTTCACAATGAAATTCATTCATAGGATGTTGGCACTGCTAGAAAAACCAGCAGCAATTTTCTACAAGGTGGTTACGAAGATGAGAGCAGCAATATCATAGCTTGCGTAGGAACTTATTTCTCCCGCCTCACCCCCTCCCACCAAAACAATGCTAACTAGGGTTCTAATCATTCAAAAAAGTTCAGTGAAAATTTGAGTTTTGACAAATAACAGTGGTATACCATAACCCGATATGATGAATAAAACATTTACTGTTAGGTGGAGGGATGGAATTATCTTTAAATACAGAATTGGTTCTGCCCCATAATCTCAAGACATGACCTGTTTCACAACATGATTTGTACTCCACTACTGCAAAATCTAACTTGCTTTTGATTAATTGGCAGCATAGCAATAATCCAACAAAATTCTCTAGATCGTTCAAATATATATTTTTACAAATTCCTTTGAAGTTTATGCTTTTTACTTCTTTTTGCAATAGATTTAATACACGTAGTTCTGCTATAACACATTTCCACAATTCAAATTGGATACAACTGGATATCCAATAATTGGATACTTTAATCAATTGGGAAATATTATTCATATTACAGGGGCCTAATCAGCTTTAAATCAATTTCATCTGGGAACTGGAGATACTCAAAAGCAAAAGCTATCTTGCAAAAAATGTTTTCATGTAAACTCGCACAGTAATCAGATACCATCCTCTCTGAAGTACACACCTGCTAGTTCGACTGCAGAGACCATTGAAATTGACATGTGATTGCTCTATTGAGTTGTACAATATTACTCTATTTAAAAATGTTTAATATCACCTTTAGTATTTTAGCATGTGGTAACAAAAATAAACTTAGTAACAACCTTTAGTTTTGAAAATCCTGTGCAGAACAATAACTTTGTAAGTACAAGTTTAAAAATCTAGCTCTTAATCTCCTTTTTCATTGACACAGTTGGCATTATAAAGTGAGTTACTACGATATAAGATTCCTTAGCAATGCAACCATCACATTATAGCAGAACTACCTGTATGATATTTGACCCAATTCAATTTGTTCAAGGAGAATTCTGTAAAAATCAAAGCATCTTTTATTATGCACAAGCGAGTGAGGATTCCAAATTACTTTTTGCCCAAAGCAACTTTAATTTTGTGAGATTAAAATTCAGATAGAAACTTGACATATGTATATGTAAATTAACCTCATATCATATCATATCATATCATATATATACAGCCGGAAACAGGCCTTTTCGGCCCACCAAGTCCGTGCCGCCCAGTGATCCCCGTACATTAACACTATCCTACACCCACTAGGGACAATTTTTTTTTTACATTTACCCAGCCAATTAACCTACATACCTGTACGTCTTTGGAGTGTGGGAGGAAACCGAAGATCTCGGAGAAAACCCACGCAGGTCACAGGGAGAACGTACATACTCCTTACAGTGCAGCACCCGTAGTCAGGATCGAACCCGAGTCTCCGGCGCTGCATTCGCTGTAAAGCAGCAACTCTACCGCTGCGCTACCGTGCCGCCCACATGGAATGCATGTAGATGCATAAAGCCGTCAGCAGGGAAATAGGCCCTTCAGGCTAACTCATTCATGCTGACCAAGATGCCCCATCTAAGTTAGCTCCATTTGCCCGGATTTGGTCCATATCCCTCTAAACCTTTACTTTTCATGTACATGTCTAAATGTCTAAATATTGTTTGTTCTGTCTGCCTCAACCACCATCTCTGGCAGCATATTCCATATATGCACCACCCTCTGAGTGGACAAATTTGCTCCACTGATTCCTCTTAAATTTTTCCCCTCTCATCTTAAATCCATCCCGTCTGGTTTCTGATTTGCCTACCCTGGCGAAAAGACTATGCATTCACCCTATCTATTCCCCTTATGATTTTATTCACCACAATACAAACATAGAAAATAGGTGCAGGAGGCGGCCATTCGGCCCTTCGAGCCAACACCGCCATTCATTGTGATCATGGCTGATCGTCCACAATCAATAACTCGTGCCTGCCTTCTCCACATATCGTTGATTCCATTAGCCCCTAGAGCTCTATCTAACTCTCTCTTAAATCCATTCAGGTGACTTGGCCTCCACTGCCCTCTGTGGCAGAGAATTCCACAAATTCACAACTCTCTGGGTGAAAAAGTTCCATCGCACATCAGTTTTAAATGGCCTCCCCTATATTCTAAGACTGTGGCCCCTGGTCCTGGACTCCCCAGTCCTTTTATAATTTTAAATGTTTCTATAAGATCACCTCTCATCCATCTAAACTCCAGTGAATACAAGCCTAGACTTCTCAATCTTTCTTCATATGACAATCCCGTCATCCGAGGGATCAAACTCGTGAACCTACGCTGCACTGCCTCAATTACAAGGATGTCCTTCCCCAAATTAGGACACCAAAACTGTACACAATACTCCAGATGTGGTCTTACCAGGGCCCTATACAACTGCAGAAGAACCTCTTTACTCCTATACTGAAATCCTCTCGTTATGCCTTATCAAAGGCTTTCTGAAAGTCGAGATATCCACTGGCTCCCCTTCATCCATTTTACTTGTCACATCCTCAAAGAATTCCAGAGGACTAGTCAATCGTGATTTCCCTTTCATAAATCCATGCTGACTTCGACATCCTTTTACTGCTATCCAAATGCACCGTTATTACCTCTTTAATAATTGACTCCAGCATCTTCCCCACCACCGATGTCAGGCTAACTGGTCTGTAATTCCCTGTTTTCTCTCTCACTCCTTTCTTGAAAAGTGGGATAACATTAGCTATCCTCCAATCCAAGATCAGTGCTCAGCCTCATGCGCTCAAGGAATGTGTCTTAGCCTGACCAACCTCTCCATATAACAATAGACAATAGGTGCAGGAGTAGGCCATTCGGCCCTTCGAGCCAGCACCACCATTGAATGTGATCATGGCTGATCATTCTCAATCAGTACCCTGTTCCTACCTTTTCCCCATACCCCCTGACTCCGCTGTCCTTAGCTCTATCTAGCTCACTCTTGAAAGCATTCAGATAATTGGCCTCCACTGCCTTCTGAGGCAGAGAATTCCACAGATTTACAACTCTCTGATGAAAAGGTTTTTCCTCATCTCCGTTCTAAATGGCCTACCCCTTATTCTTAAACTGTGGCCCCTGGTTCTGGACTCCCCCAACATTGGGAACATGTTTCCTACCTCTAACGTGTCCAACCCCTTAATAATCTTATATGTTTCATCCTTCTAAATTCCAGTGTATACAAGCCAAGTCACTCCAGTCTTTCAACATACGACAGTCCCGCCATTCCGGGAATTAACCTGGTGAACCTACGCTGCACGCCCTCAATAGCAAGAATATCCTTCCTCAAATTTGGGGACAATATACCTGTCAATGTTCACTGTTCCTGATGCCAGCATACACACCTCTCATCCACAAGACCAAACCTGCAATAAAGACAGTCAAAATATGGCCTGAGGAAGCCATCTTACAACTCCAGGAATGCTTTGAACGCACCCACTGGGACCTGTTTGCACAACAGGTGACCCATGGAACAGAGGTCGACTTGGAGGAGTACACATCCACTGTGCTCTCTTACTTCAACAGCTGTGTGGAGAATGTCACAGAGGACAAGAAAATAAAGATGTTTCCTAACTGGAAACCATGGATGAACAAAGAGGTACAAAACCTTTTAAGAGCACGCAATAAGGCCTTCGAGCCAGCACCGCCATTCAATGCGATCATGGCTGATCACTCTCAATCAGTACCCCGTTCCTGCCTTCTCCCCATACCCCCTCACTCCGCTATCCTTAAGAGCTCTATCCAGCTCTCTCTTGAAAGCATCCAACGAACTGGCCTCCACTGCCTTCTGAGGCAGAGAATTCCACACCTTCACCACTCTCTGACTGAAAAAGTTCTTCCTCATCTCCGTTCTAAATGGCCTACCCCTTATTCTTAAACTGTGGCCCCTTGTTCTGGACTCCCCCAACATTGGGAACATGTTTCCTGCCTCTAATGTGTCCAATCCCCTAATTATCTTATATGTTTCAATAAGATCCACCCTCATCCTTCTATATTCCAGTGTATACAAGCCTAATTGCTCCAGCCTTTCAACATACGACAGTCCCGCCATTCCGGGAATTAACCTAGTGAACCTACGCTGCACGCCCTCAATAGCAAGAATATCCTTCCTCAAATTTGGAGACCAAAACTGCACACAGTTAAGGACTGTGCTGGCCAGCTTGCTGAGGTTTGATATTTGACTCATGATATTTGACTCTGCATTAAAATTTGATAAGCAAGTCAACGCTGTGGTAAAAGCCAGCTTCTTCCAACTTCGAACCATAGCTAAAATCAAACCTTTCCTCCAATTCGACGACACAGAAAAAATCATTCACGCTTTCATTTCCTCCCGCCTAGACTACTGCAACTCCCTATACACTGGGATCAGCCAATCTTCCCTGTCCCGCCTGCAACTGGTCCAAAACGCCGCAGCGAGACTCCTGACGGGTACCCGTAAAAGGGACCACATCACCCCGATTCTGGCCTCTCTCCACTGGCTCCCTGTACGATACAGAATCAACTTCAAGCTCCTCCTATTCACGTATAAAGCCCTAAATGGACATTCCCCCCCTACATCAAAAATCTTCTAACCCCCCTCTCTAACTCCAGGTCCCTCAGGTCGGCCGACTTGGGGCTACTCACTATCCCGCGGTCTAAGCTTAAGCTCAGGGGTGACCGCGCTTTTGCGGTTGCAGCTCCTAGACTGTAGAACAGCATCCCTCTCCCCATCAGAACTGCCCCCTCCATCGACTCCTTTAAGTCCAGGCTCAAAACCTATTTCTACTCCCTAGCGTTTGAGGCTCATTGAGGAGGCGCTGTGAACTGTTTGCGTGCTACTGTATGTTTCTTTTTTTTTCCTTAGTACCTAATCAGATGTACAGCACTTTGGTCAACGTGGGTTGTTTTTAAATGTGCTATACAAATAAAATTGACTTGACTTGACTTGAGGTATTTACAAGGATCTTCAATCTGTCTCTATCTCTGGCAACAGTCCCAAAGTGCCTGAAGTCAGCCACCATAGTGCCAGTGCCGAAAAAAGCAAACATCAGCAATCTGACGACTACCGTCCACTTGCCCTCACACCGATAATAATGGTGCTTTGAAAGGTTGGTCCTCTCCCACATGAAAGCCATCATCCCTGCCTCAATGGACTCACATCAGTTCGCCTACAGAGCAAATAGATCCACAGAAGACGCCATCTCTCTGGCTCTTCATACCGTCCTGACTCACCTGGAGACAGGACACATACATGAGGATGCTATTTATAGACTATAGCTCTGCCTTCAATACTGTCATCCCCACTAAGCTCAACTCCAAACTCCACCAGCTAGGTCTCAGCTCGTCAATATGCAATTGGATCCTGATTTTCCTGACGGAGAACCCTCAGGCAGTGAGATTGCGCCTCCACCTGTCCTCCACTACCACACTGAGTACTGGCACACCACAGGGTTGTGTATTGTGCCCCATCCTCTACTCCGTCTTCACACACGACTGTGTTCCTGCATTCGCCACCAACACTATCGTCAAATTTGCGGATGACAAAACGGTGATCGGGCTGATCTCCAACGGCGATGAATCAGCCTACAGAGCGGAGGTGCAGAACCTGGCGAGCTGGTGCTCAGAGAAAAACCTGTCCCAAAACACAACTGAGACCAAGGAGCTAATTATCAACTTTAGAAGGTCACAGAATGCGGAATACGCTCCAGTCTTTGGGGACAGAGTGGTGAGTGTCCAGCTTCAGGTTTCTGGGCACACACATTTCAGAGGACCTCACGTGGTCCACTAACACCGCTGCGTTAGGCAAGAAAGCACAGCAACGGCTGTTTTTCCTGAGAACGCTGAAAAAGGCTGGTCTGCACCACAGAGAGCATACTAACATACAGCATCTGGGTGGTATCTCAGCTGCACGGCAGCAGATAGGAGAGCTCTTCAGTGGGTCGTCTGCTGATCGCAAAGGATCATTGGGATACAGCTACCAGACCTGGAGGACATCTACAACACACGCTGCCTCAGGAATGCCACCAGCATCTACAAGGACTCCACACACCCATGCCACCGTCTGTTTGAACTACTTCCATCTGGCAGAAGTTACAAGGCCTTCTACGCCCGCACCTCCAGACTAAGAAAAAGCTTTATTCCTAGAGCTACAGCTGCTCTGAATCGGACCTGTTGAGAGCCCCCCCATGATCTGTCTCTGCCCCCATGGTCATTGGGCACAACTGACCTGGCATGAACCTTTTTGCACTTTACCTTCTTTCTTTTTCCCCCCCTTATTTATTTTATAGCATCGATATGGAAGTGGCATTCTTAATCTCGTACTTGTACAATGACAATAAAGATATTGTATTGTACTCCTTGATACAATATCACCCACTTTAGCATTGTCTGCAACATACTAATCACGCCTTGTACATTTTCATCCACATTATTGATATAAACTACAAACAGCAATGGGCCCAGTACCAATCCCTGAGACATACCACGTCACAGTCCTCCAGTCTGTAAACAAAAACTCTCCTCTGCTTCCTTCCATGAAGCCAATTCTCTATACATTTTGCTAAATCTCCTTGGATCCCATGTGATCCAACCTTCCAAAACAGGCGGAACTGAAAGACCTTGGAGAAGTCCAAGTCAGCATGGATTTATGAAACGGAAATCATGCTTGACTAATCTTCTGGAATTTTTTGAGGACGTGACAAGTAAAATGGATGAAGGGGAGCCAGTGGATGTAGTGTATCTAGACTTCCAGAAAGCCTTTGATAAGGTCCTACACGAGAGATTGGTGAGCAAAATTAGAGCACATGGTATTGGGTGTTGACAATGGTACATGGTATTGGGTGTCCAAGTCAGCATGGATTTATGAAAGGGAAATCATGCTTGACTAATCTTCTGGAATTTTTTGAGGAAGTGACAAGTAAAATGGATGAAGGGGACCCAGTGGATGTTGTGTATCTAGACTTCCAGAAAGCCTTTGATAAGGTCCTACACGGGAGATTGGTGAGCAAAATTAGAGCACAGGGTATTGGGTGTTGACATGGATAGAAAATTAGCTGGCAGACAGGAAGCAAAGAGGAGTAAACGGGTCCTTTTCAGAATGGCAGGCAATGGCGAGTGGAGTGCCGCAAGGCTCGGGGTTGGGGCCGCAACTGTTTACCATATATATTAATAATTTGGAAGAGGGAATTAGAAGCAACACTAGCATGTTTGCAGATGACACAAAGCTGGGTGGCAGTGTGAACTGTGAAGAGGATGTTAGGAGGTTGCAGGGTGACCTGGACAGGTTGAGTTAGTGGGCAGGTGCGTTACAGATGCATTACAATATAGATAAATGTGAGGTTATCCACTTTAGCGGCAGAAACAAGGAGGCAGATTATTATCTGAATGGAGTTAGGTTAGGTAAGGGGGAGGTGCAGCGAGACCTGGGTTTCCTTGTACACCAGTCACTGAAAGTTGGCATGCAGGTACAGCAGGCAGTGAAGAAAGCTAATGGAATGTTGGCCTTCATAACAAGAGGATTTCAGTATAGGAGTAAAGAGGTTCTTCTGCAGTTGTATAGGGCCCTGGTAAGACCACATCTGGAGTATTGTGTACAGTTTTGATCTAATTTGAGGAAGGACATCCTTGTAATTGAGGCAGTGCAGCGTAGGTTCACAAGATTGATCCCTGGGATGGCGGGACTGACATACGAGGAAAGATTGAAAAACTAGGCTTGTATTCACTGGAGTTTAGAAGTATGAGAGGAGATCTTATAGAAACATATAAAATTATAAAAGGACTGGACAAGCTAGATGCAGGAAAAATGTTCCCGATGTTGGGCGAGTCCAGAACCAGGAGCCACAGTCTTCGAATAAAGGAGAGGCCATTTAAAACGGAGAAAAAACGTTTTCACCCAGAGTTGGGAATTTGTGGAATTCTCTGCCACACAGGGCAATGGAAGCCAAATCACTGGATGGATTTAAGAGAGAGTTCTTGGGGCTAGTGGAATCAAGGGATATGGGGAGAAGGCAGGCACGAAGTATTGATTGGGGGCGATCAGCCATGATCACAATGAATGGCGGTGCTGGATTGAAAGGGCCGAATGGCCTCATCCTGCACCTATTTTCTATGTTCCTAAGTCCATGTGGACAATGTCTGGCTTTGTACCAGTCAACCTTTTTGGTTACTTCTCCAAAATAACTCAGATTTGTGACACAATCTCCCATGTAAACATGCTGACTATCCCTAATCACCCCGTCAATCCAAATGCATATATATCTTATTTCTCACAATCCTCTCCAGTAACTTACCTATCACAGATGTTAGGCTAACTGGTTTATAGTTCCCAGCATTTTCAGAAGGATTTTAACAAATATGCAAATTTCACTTAAAACTACCAATAAATGGATGAATGATCCTGCTCAATATTACTGATACAGCTAACCATAACATAACTCTTATCTTTCTCACGTGAGAAAATGTAAAGCGTTGGGACATCTGGCCAAATCCTCGATCACCGCCTCGGGAACTCAAGGAACATTGTGGTGCTTTGAGAATCACACTGGTTGAGTTTTCTATCAAAACACAGTCCTGGGAAGAGCATGGAAACCATAGATCAGAGGACATCCACATTTATAAAGAAAGTATTCTTCATTCAATGCTCAGGTAGTAATTTTAGCTACTGACCTGAGATTCATTTTGTGCAATTTCAGATTCAGTGAAAGGTCGAACACGAAGATAAACACACATATGGTCCTTTGCACCTGCAGAATTTTTATCAGGAACCTGTTTATTAAAAAATATATATTTTTATCCAAGTTGAAAATAATTTACATGTACACACTCAAGACAGATTTCAGGGAACAAATGGTTGCAGTACCAGCAATTATGTTCCACCCCCAATTACCTTTGGAGCACAGATTTTCTTGAACAACTGTCTATGCGGCAAAATATTATCTAAGCAGCAATGCTGTTACAGTTCCAAGATTCTGGCCCAATAAAGATGAAAAACATCCAATGCAAGCTGAAATGACATGCAACCAGGAGAGGATGTTTTTTTATACAAGTAATTCCTTTGAAAATAAGGTACTGCTAGTGAGACCGACATTTATTAACCATCCCCAATTGTCTTTGAGCGTGGTTATGAGCCACCAGTCCTTCTAATGAAGGTGCGTGAATGGAACAGGATTTTCACGAGGTTCTGGTTAATGAGGATTATGTATGCAGCTTGTAGTGGTGGTGCATACTCTGGAACATTTTATCAACAAAAAGAAAATTGGGATTGGAAACATGGATGAATGGAGAAGACAGAATGGCAAGACATTTTTTTAACCAAAATATTGAAGTGCAACTCAAAGGGAATGAAAATACATAAATGTGATTTTTTTGCTGAGAATAGATCAGCAGTTTGAAATATGCTTGGAAAAACTCAATTCAATTTTGACTTGGGTAATCACAGATTCTGGGTCATTTTGTATTTACCACATGCGAGGTATTTGAAGTTCTTTCCCTGGACAGTTCATCTATCAAATCCTTCCGAATGTCATCAATATCCTCTGATGTAAGAATCTCTTGTTCATCATTCACAATTCCATGCGAATCCATGAAGGTGAACTTGGAGTCGTGTATTGGCTCCATTCTGTAAAGGAAACAATTAGTCAGTGTATTTCTAGCACAAAAACTTGTGGTTACAATCCTAATTCCACGATTTGCAAAAAAAGATGCATTCTTGGAAAATATGTTGCAGAGCAAAATTTCATAAAACTGATCACAATACATAGATATCTTGATACATGTATGCTTATGTGCAGAGTGGCACACTGGTCATAATAATGACACATTATCACAAAGAATCAATTAAGTTAGTGAATTAAGTAAATACTATGAATGCCGGAAGCAACTACCTAAGAGGCGCCATTGTCCAAGAATGTAAATATCAAGAAGATGCATCAAAATTCAAGATTTCTTTCAATTTATATTTAATTGCCATATCTCGCCTGTGATAGTCATGCAGTTTTTTAAAATTAAAATTACTATTAACATGCAATTGTCATTTTACATATTAATAAGCCATTTTTTGAATTTTCTCTATCATGCAATTAACTCTTTGCAAATTGATATCAAGTACCTGTACTTCCAAAATTACTTTTTAATCAAGGCTGCTTTACCAAAGGGAGATGAGGGAATGCTGTGTTCTCCATTTCACAGAGACATGGCTCACCCCAGTTCCCCAGACTCAGCCACCCAGCCTAAAGGTTTCTCCATCCATAAGGACCTAACACAGGTATCGGGGAAAGGGAGAGGCGGGGGCGTCTGCCTCAAGGACAGCTCTTCCTGCTCAGACGTGGCAGTTCTGTCTAACGCCTGATCCCCTCAACTGGAACGTCTGGCGGTGAAGCGTTGCCCCTTCCACCTGCCGAGGGAATTAACCTCCATCATCCTGACCGTGGTGTACATCCCACCTTAGGCAGACTTCCACCTAGCACTGGAGGAGTTGCACGCCATTGTCAACAAACACCAGTCAGCGTACCCCGAAACCTTTCAGAATAGGAATACTTTATTGTCACATGTGACTAGGCAAAGTGAGATTCTTTGCTTGCATACACAATGTATATAAATAGGAGCCACCTACGGTGCTGACAAAGTTACAAAGCACGCCCGCTCCCACTTTACCATCATAGCCGTGGACTTCAACAGAGCCAGCCTGAAGAAATCACTCCCGAACTACCACCAACACGTTTCCTGCTGCAGCAGAGGGTTAAACACTTGACCACTGCGATACGACCATCAAAGATGCCTATCGCTTCATCCCTTGCCCAACCATTCAGCCATGCTGCTTCTTCCTGCATATAGGCAGCAACTGAAGAGCACACCCTCAGAAGTGAGGACTGCACAGAGTTGATCAGGGCAGGCACTTACTCAGACTCCAGGACTGCTTGGAGTCAGTAGACTGGGCAATGTTGAAAGACTCGGCAGCGTGACCTGAATGAATACACCACAGACTTTATATGGAAAGGAGTGGAGGAGTGTGACCCCACAAAAACCATCTGAGCATTTCCTAACCAGAAGCCTTGGATGAACTAGGAGATCCACATTCTTCTGAGAACCAGATCCTGTGCATTCAAGTCTGGCGATGCAGTGGTGTGCAGAAAGTCCAGATATGGCTTTGGCAAGGCATCAAAAAGGCCAAAAGGGACTTTCGCTCCAAGCTAGAAGATGAGGCGGATGTTCGGCAACTGTGGCAGGGCTTGAATGCCATCACTTCGTACAAGGCGAAATCAGGGGGCAGCTCAAGTGACAGCGAAGCATAAACACTGCTGTAATCTCTACATGGTGAAACCAAAATATATAAAAATGGCCTTTATTAAAATCTGACAATGTGCACTTCAACCACATGTGATTTTTTTTCTATTACAAATCTCAAATTGTGCTGTACAGAGGCAAATAAATAGATGATGGGTCTTTGTCCCAAACATTATGGAGAGCACTCTATGTGTATATGTGTATGCACACACTGAACTTTTTTTCTCGTTTATTGTATTGTTTACAGTGTACGATGTTTACATATTCTGTTGTGCTGCTGCAAGTAAGAATTTCATTGTTCTATCTGGGAGATATGACAACAAAGCACTCTTGACTTGATCCTACCACAAATAGACAGCAGTCTTGAAATACTATCCACCTCGTTGGTGACCCTCAGGCTATCTTTGATTAGACTTTACTGGCTTTATCTTGCACTAAACACTATTCACGTTATTCCCTTTATTGTGTATCTGTACACGGAGAATGGCTCGATTGTAATCATGTATTGTATTTCCACTGACTGGTTAGCACACAACAAAAGCTTTTCATTGTACCCTGGTACACGTGACAATAAATAAACTAAACTAAACTGTGGCTCACTTAATACCATGTCATGCATGGAAGAAAACAGAATAACTGCTAGATATCTTAGAGAATCAAAGGTCAAGCAAGAATGAGAATCTGAAGGAATTAACTATGTCAAAAAATATTACTCAAAAAAGTTGGCAAACTTGAAAGCTTAGAATCTCACCAAAAAAAAAGGTTTTTATTTGCATTGGCTGTCCACAAGGTAAAATGGGAAGCATCTAACTGTCAGCAGTTGACTAAAAGTTGGAATCTAAAAGGATGTAAAGATAGAGAACATTGAAGAGAATAATCAGATTGAACAGTCTCGACCCGAAACGTCACCCATTCCTTCTCTCCCGAGATGCTGCCTGACCTGCTGAGTTACTCCAGTATTTTGTGAATAATAACGTTTACCTAATTTGTTTAAGTATTTTAAAAGACATGAATTATGGAATATACAATAGGCAAATCAGTATTTGGATTTGGAAACTTTCACATGCCTGGCAACTGAACATGACAGATGGAATATAATGGTAGACTAAAGTCAGATTATTCACATTGGTCGATAACTGAAAAACCGTATTTGTTAGATGGTGCCAGACTGGATATTGTTGATTCAAGAGGCCCCGAGTATGCATGTACATAAGTTAGTGAAGGTCAACAAGTGTTGGACAATGAAGAGTGCAAAACATTATGTTGATATTTAAAACAGGGTTTTTGGTAAAGCAGTAAGACGTCTTACAGCAAATGTATAGAATCTTAGCTAGACACCTGCAGATTTGTTTATAGTTTTGATGTACTTATCTCAGATAGTGCAACAACAATTCACTAGATTGGTTCTAGGGTTTGCCACACGAGCAGACATCAGGTAGACAAGAACTGTATTCTCTAAATTTAGTAAAATGAGTAGATTCCATTTCAACTTACAAAACTTATACAGGGTTTAGGCCAAGAGGCATGTTCTCAGGCTAATTGGCCAATATAAAGCAACCCGTTGTAGGAAGGAACTACATATGCTGGTTTACACCAAAGATACACACAAAATGCTGGAGTAACTGGCAGCATCTCTGGAGAGAAGGGTCTCGACCCAAAACATCACCAATTCCTTCTCCCGCTGAGTTACTCCAGCATTTTGTACCTAAGTGTTTGAGTAACTCATCAGTCAGAACATCTCTGGATGACATGGATAAGTGATATTTTGGTTCAGGACCCTACTTCAGACTGATTATACAGATCAGTGGCAAAGTTGGTGGGAACATGGAGAAAATATAGCAGGATGTATGTAGGAACATGTTCTCATCTCAAAGACATTGTTATTCCTGTTGAAATCACAGATATATTGACAGTCAATATGGCTGTCAGTATAAGTTACAGTACAAGTCAGTATAAGTTACTACTGCAGTAGTGCCATGTCGCTCCACTGTGAGGAAACAGTGGATAAACACAAGACACAAAATGTTGGAGTAACTTTTCGGATCGAAACCCTTCTTCAGACCGAGAATTGGGGACGAGAGGAACTAGAGATATGGAAGGGTAAGGTGTGAAAACGACAGATCAAAGCAGGCAATTATCAAGGAAATGTAGAATGGCTCACTGTTAGCTGAGGGCAGTGTCAAGGAGGCAGACAACCATAAAAGTAATCAGGAGGACGGTGGAACGAGTCGGAAAACTAGGGTGGGGGTGTAAAGGTTGAGCGGGTCCATGAAACCTCCATTGAAGAGGAACATATCTCACTTCATTCAATCCAATACCCAGAAATTTACAAGACAGTCTTCAGGTCACTTCATTTATGACTAGAATTAGAGCAAACAAAAATAGTTACCTACAGTCACTCTATCCATGGACTATCCCGGAGTGGAACATCCTTCCAGACACCACCAACCCTTGTCACTCTTCAAGTCACAGCTCGACAACTTGGACATGGATCATCTCACCAAACTTGCCCACATAAAAATCTAAATAACCCTTTTGTAACCAGTAACCCACGCGAGCGAAAACTGCATGAGATGGCCCGGCTGTTGGCGGTTGTGCAGGGGAAAGCAGAAAATAAAATAAATATTGAGTCAACTGTGCGAGTACGAAAACTGCGAGTTGCGCTTGAGGACCTCACCTGGGTGGGTGGGTGGCAATGTGCGGGTAAAGTGGCCACTAACGTGCAATGTAGGAGCGAGCCATCATTGCGAGTTACACTGAGACGGCAAACTGCAATTGGACTTGTCGACCAAACCCGCTACCTCCGAGCACCCGCCGAGTCGCGCCAGTAATTCAGGTGTCTTTAACAAACCAGTGAGCTAACGAGGATGAATGGGGGAAGGTTGGGTTAAGCGGCATACCTGTACCTTGAGGAGCAGCGTTGGCTGTGGGTGGAGATGGAGGTGCCGCGGTCCACGGGCGGCAACGGACAACCTGAGCTCCGCACGCGACCCAACTAACCGTAGCCTGCCGTGCGCGTGAGCGCGCCCCCGCCGCCCAGAGAATGCCGTCTGCCCACCCCAACGACTCCTTCGCTCGAGCCAGCGCTAGCTCTAACGTGCTTGCGTGCGCGTCCCCGCTGCATCCACTTCCCTCGCGCGCCCGCACCCAACGGCTCCTCCTCCGCGCGGGCAGATTTGAAACCTCCGCCAATCACCGCGGGGCAGCATCGCGGGGACTGACGGGAGTCGGCCACGCATTGCGCCATCTGCCTGAGAATTACAACCAGCACTGTTCCCCCACAACGCCGATTACACTGCGAGAGGCAGAGCAGACGGCGGGGTTTGCTTACTAAAATGGCGGCCGTTCTGCTCCGTTGCGCAGTACACGCGATTTCGACGGAGTGGCCCATCTTGCTCGGCTCTATTATCTTTGATTGCAACCGAGAGAAACCTGCACATTACTGACGGCACTGTATCAACATCATCAACGCGGCATCACGACTTGTGCTTCCTTTGTTTTTTGTAATATATGGAATTGGCAAAGGACATCTTCTGCTGCAAGTGAAGACTGTTGCTGTATCTGGCACACACTGACTCCGGGGACACCAGGCCGCTCGGCACAGTCCAGCGCGATAAACCTCCCAACACGCACCAAAGATCAACTCACGTGCATGCGTGAGCTGCCCGCCGCCACATGCTGACACCATGGTGTGCTTCGCAGATTTAAACATCATTAACATCAACGACAAAAAACAACTACAAACTATAATTGAAACCGCGGCACATCGTGAGTATTCACCAAATCACAAAAGTTATCTGCTCGGATATCCTGGGTCTCCCTCGATTTTGTATTTTGTGTGCAAAATGAGTAAATGTTTCTCATATCTTGCAGTAGATGCCGGGTTGAACACATCGATTTACAATGAACACACTTAGATTTATGAGACCAGGGACGTGCCTTTGGGTCCATAATGCTGGACATACTATCTAGTTAAACTAATCTTCTATATCTGTATGTGATTCATGTCCCTGCATTACCTGCACATCCAAGTACCTATCTAAATACCCCTTCGTATCTGACCCATACACCGATCAATATATTTTCTACAAAACGTACTCTTCACATCTCCTTTAAACTTTGCCCTACTCACCTTAACGCTATACCTCTCATACCTTTATATACTTCGACCAGATCCTCCTTCAACCCCTGGAGCTCCAGTAAAAACAACCCAAAACTGCCCAACCTCTCCTTTATAGCAACTACTCACTAATCCAGTTAGCCTTCTGGTAACCCTTTTCTCATGTTCAATCGTACTCTATTGTCATGTATAGGGACTCTGCAGAAGGACTTGGACAGGTTTGGAGAGTGGGCAATTAAGTGGCAGATGGAATACAGCAATGCAAAGTTTGGAGTCATGCATTTTGGTAACAGGAATAATAATGTAGACTTTTCTCAATGGGGAGAAAATTCAGAAATCGAAGGTGTAAAGGGACTTGGGAGTACTGGTGCAGGATTCCCAAAAAGTTAACTTGTAAGTCAAATCAGTAGCGTGTAAGGCTGATGCAATGCATTTATTTCACGAGGACTAGAATCCAAAAACAGGGATGTAATGCTGAGGCTTTATAAGGCACTGGTCAGACCACATTTGGGGTATTGTGAGCAGTTTTGGGCCCCATATCTGAGGAAAGATGTGCTGGTGTTGGAGAGGGTCCAGAGGAGGTTTACAAAAAACGATCCCAGGAATCATATGTGATGAGCATTTGACAACACTGGCCTGTACTCACGAGTTGAGAAGGATGAGAGGACGCTCATTGAAGCTTACTGAACAGTGAAAGGCTTGGTTAGAGTGGATGTTTCCACTAGTGGGAGAGTCTAGGACCAGAGGCCATAGCCTGAGAATTAAAAGACATTCCTTTAGAAAGGAGATGAAGAGGAATTTCTTTACTCAGATGGTGGTGGATCTGTGGAATTCATTACCACAGAAAGCTGTAGCAGCCAAGTCAATGGATATGTTTAAGGTGGAGATTGATAAATTCTTGATTAGTATGGGTGTCAGGGGTTATGGGGAGACGGCAGGAGAATAGGGTTGAAAGGGAAAAGTAGATCAGCCATGATTGAAGGCTTTGTAGACTTGATGGACCAAATGGCCCAATTCTGCTCCTGGAAATTAAGGATCTTGCAATTTCCTGTGGCTCCACACAGATTTGATTCCTGAGGGGCCCTGTTTTTTCTCTGGTTACTCTTTTTATGTTAATTATTTATAAAATATCTTGGGATTATCCTTAATATTTTCTGCCAGAGCCATCACCTTTGCCCTCCTGATTTTCTTTTTTAGCTTGCTCCCATAACTCTGCCAGGGATACACCTTATCCCAGCTGCTATACCTGCCTCGTCGTCGTCGTGGCTATCCCTCGAGGTCGAGGATGATGGTCTACGTTCCGTTGTTTTTATGAACTCTCAGGTGGCTTATGAGTCCAAAGTTGAGCGATTGAATCAAGTATTCGCCACTTCCTTGCTGGTTCTTGACTAGGAGAAGGGTCTCGACATGAAACGTCACCCATTCCTTCTCTCCTGACATACTGCCTGACCTGCTGAGTTACTCCAGCATTTTGTGATACCTTCGATTTGTACCAGCATCTGCAGTTATTTTCCTAAACAACCTGCTTCAATCAACTTGAAGGAGTTCCTGAATAATACCTTGCCCAAATTTAGAATTGTAACTTGTGGGCCTGCCCTGTCTCCATCCATAACTATCATAAGGTGTCTCCATCCATAACTATCTTAAACCTAATAGAACAGTGGTCACTGGTCCCAAAAGGCTTATCCATGAACACTTCATTCACTTGCCTCTCCCAATTTCCTGACTAGATCAAGCGTTGCCCTCTCCCGCGTGTGGGCCTCTACATATTACCTGAGGAAACTTTCCTCAACACAGTTTGACAAATTCTTCCCCGTCTAAATCGTTTGCACTATGACATTTCCAGTCAATATTGGGAAAATTAAAATCCCCTGCAACAACCTTATTCACCCTGCAGCTGCCTGCAATCTCCTGGCAAATTTGCTTCTCTAATTCTTTTGGGGGCCTGTGGTACACTCCCAGCAAGGCATCATCCATTTCTTATTTCTCAGGTTCCACCCATATAGCCTCGCTGGATGAACCATCAGTTATGTCATGTCTGACCACTGACATCCTCCTTAATCAATAAAGCAACACCCTCTCCTGTTTTGCCCCCACTACCTCTCCTGAAGCACCTGTACCCAGGAACATTAAACTACCAGTCCAGTCCCTCTAACCAGGTTTCTGCAATGGCTACAATGTCCCACCCACACATGTGTATCCATCCCATGAATTAATTTGCTTTACCCATCCTTCTTGCATTAAAATAAGTGCAATTCAAACTAACCATCCTTGCTCCCTGCCTTTCTCCAGTTCTGCCTTGCGGGATATTGGTTTCCCTCCAGTTAAGGTGTAACCCATCCTGCCAGTACAGGTCACCGCTGCCCCAGAAGAGATCCCAATGGTCCATAAATGTGAATCCCTGCCCCTTTCACTCATCAACCACATATTAATCTCCCTTGTCTTTGTGCTCCTAATCTCACTAGCACGTGGCACTGCAAGTAATGCAGATATCACTACCCTGGTGGTTATGCTTTTTAGTCTTTTATCCAACTCTAAACTCATTGCAGTACCTCATTCCTTTTCATACCCAAGTCATATGTGCCAACATGCACAAAGATGTCCGGCTGCTCACCCGCCACCTTGAGGATGTCATGTAGCCACTCAGAGACATCCTGGACCCCGACACCAGGGAAGCAGCATACCATCCTGGAGTCTCAACTGCTGCCACAGAATCTGCACCCCAAACTGAAGAGTCACCTACTACTATGACATTACCCTTCCCTGCTGAGCCTTAGAGCCAGGCTCAATGCGTCAGCCTTGCCTGGTACTGCTGCACAATCTTGATGTCATTCCCCCAGCACCCAAAAAGACCAAAAAGGATGCACGTGTTTTGAAGCGGGATGGTCACGGGCTACCTACACTCTACTACTATGAAGTCATGACTTGCGCTTGACTTGGATTTAAGTGAGGGAGAGTTGCGCACTCGTCGGCCTCACTCTCTCGTCCTGGCCTATCGGGCCCCAGCAGCAAGACATAGTCGGGACGGCTGAGGACATGTTAGGATGCAGTGGATGGTCAGAAGTGTCCTATGTATCTCACTCTGCCCTGTTTGCGCTCCACGACGCTTTGCTGGGATCGTCTTTCTGCCCGTTGAACCTTCTGGTGGTTTCCTCCACGCAATCCGCCGAACCCAGGCTTCACATGCTAGGTAGACAAGCCCTAAAGCCGCTGGAACCAACGACTTGCCGACTGTACATGTGGCATGCACATAAGACAGTGGAGACATCATGGGGGCGGGGTCGTCCAACTTCCGTACAAGTCCCATTAGGACTTGCCCACTGGTTGTGTTCTTGCCCCTACACTCTTCAGCATGGTCTTCTCTGCCATGCTGACCGATGCCTTCCGTGACTGCCAGGATAGAATACACATCAGGTACAGGACTGACAGCAGGCTGTTCAACCTCAGGCGCATGCAAGCTGTTACAAAGGTGAAGGAGACCATCATCAGAGATTTCTTGTTTGCTGATGACTGCGCCCTCAACGCCTGCACAGAGCAGAAGATGCAGCATGAAATGGACTGCTACTCACAGGCCTGTGACAACTTTGGTCTCTCCATTAGCACCAAAAAGTCTGAAGTTATGTACCAGCCCTCGCCTGGAAAGCCCTACCAGGAACCACACATCACAGTGAAGGGGCAGAATCTACAGGCAGTCGACAGCTTTACCTATCTGGGCAGTACACTCTCGCGAGTAGTGAACATTGACGCTGAGGTCAGCAACAGGATTGTCTACCGTGCAGTGGTGCTCACCACTCTTCTCTATGCCAGTGAGACCTGGACTGTCTACAGCAGACATGCCAAACAGCTCAACCACTTTCACTTGAGCTGCATACGCAGACTCCTTCATATCAGGTGGCAGGACAGAATTCCCGACACAATGGTCTTGGAACGGGCCGGAAAACACCCTCCTACGGAAAGCCCAAGCCAGATGGGCAGGCCGTGTCATCAGAATGCCCGAGAGTCGACTGCCAAAACAGCTTCTGTATGGAGAACTGTGTCAGGGCAAGCGCTCAGTAGGAGGACAGGTTTAAGGACTGCCTCAAAGTGTCCCTCAAAGACTTGGACATCAACCTCAGCACTTGGGAGTCTCTTGCTCTGGACCGTCCAACTTGCGTAGCAAGCTCACCACAGGAGCCCGTGCAGCAGAGAACAGACGCACTGCAGAGGCCCAGAGGAAACGCACCTCGCGCAAGGCCCGGGCTACCTCCACTTCCACTGCAGCAGCTATCCACTTGTGTCCTACGTGTGGGCATGCCTTCCGGGCCCGGATTGGCCTCACCAGTCACTTCAGGACCCACAGTCACCAATCCTCCAACTGAAAGTGAAGTCATGGTCATCTTTGAAACCGAAGGACGAACAACAACTATTATTTCCCTTCCTCCTGGACACCCACCTTCTCTCTTCCAGTCATCCAGCTGCTGTTCTAGTTCCCTAACATGAGGATGAAAACAAAAATAATGAGACTCGCACACAAGAGCAGACTAAACCACATGTGATTTTCTTCTATTACAAATCTCAAATTGTGGAGTGCAGAGGCAAATAAATAAATGATGGGTCTTTGTCCCAAACATTATGGAGGGCACTGTAAGTAATGGCATCTGTTAGCATCAGGATTTTCTGGACAAAACAGATTACAATTTTATATAATGTTTCAAGTTAACATTTTTTTTTCTGTTTTAGTTGGTTATTCGACAGTTGCAATTAATCATGTGCTTGATTTTCAACGGAAAGAACAGGTAAGATCTCTATCAATGTCTCTCACGATGATGTGCTGTGTGTTCTTTGTAACCTAATACCCTTTTTAACCATTTACCTATCAAAAAAATTAATTTCTGGCATGTCTTGTTAGTTTTCACAATTAAAAGTCAAAATTGATAACTCGTATTAAATCCAACATGCAGGTGAAACAAGTGATTAGAAGGCAATTGGTATGTTAACCTTTATTTTATTATTTTTTTAATCTGTTTATTAGTTTTTACAATTATTTCAACAATGAACAAACAATACGCGTAAAGATACACCCCCCCCCCCCCCCCCCGCCCCAGAGATAAACATTGACATTAGTAAAACAAACACAAAGTTTTAAAAAAAATAAAAAAAATTGATTACAGACAAGGGAGGAAGAGTGTAGGCAGACATATAAGCAGTCAGCACTTTGGTTTATCCCCATTCTCTAAAACAATCATTAAAGTTTTTGCATAATTTAGAAACGGTAACCATGTTTCTTTAAAGCTTTCCTGTGAACGTTTGAGAGAGAATCTAATCTTCTCTAGCTTTAAGTGATATAACACTTCCTTGATCCATCTGTTATGAGTGGGTGGCAATACATGCTTCCAATTAAGAAGTATAAGATGTCTAGCCAAAAGAGAAGTAAAAGACATAATTACTTTTAGATATCGGGGGGTATTAGTTCCGGAAGGGACACCAAAAAGAGCTGTAAGAGGATTGGGTAGAATATCTATACCGGATATATCCCTAAAGGATTTAAAAATCCCCGTCCAAAATTCAGACAGGCGGGGGCATGTCCAGAACATGTGAATCAAGTCGGCAGGTGTTTGTCGACAACGGTTACATGCGTCACTCGTGCCGGGAAATATTCTTGCTAGTCTAGTGTTAGTGTAATGTGTGTGATGCAAAGTTTTACATTGTATAAGACTATGTCTAGCACAAATTGAGGAAGTGTGAACAAGTCCCAGCACAGTTTCCCATGTCCGATCCGTCATGCCAAACCCCAAATCCTGTTCCCAAGCTACCTTAAGATTATGGAGAGATTCAGGCTTAATGGCTTCTGAATATTACATGCCCAATTCAGTGTGTATAATTGAAATCAGCCTCTGCGCATTGGGATTCAAAAGAAGAATATAATCAATTTCAGAGCAAATGGGCTGACTTGGAAATTCTGGAAATTGCCTTTGTAAGAAGTGCCTGACCTGAAAATAGCGAAATAGATGTGATCGGGGCAAGTTGAACCGTTCAGACAGGTCTGGAAATGACAAGAAGGTCCCATCACCATACAGATCATTAACAGTTCTGATACCCTTATCAAACCAGGTTTGAAAAGTAAAATCAGTACATGATGGTTTAAACAAATAATTGCGATGTATTGGAGAATATAGGGATGGCCTTGTAAGACCAAAGTGTCTCCTGAATTGCATCCAGATCTTTAAAGTGTGCGTAACGGTGGGCACAGAACAGGCAATAGAGGTAAGCGGTAAACCTGAACAAACTAAAGAGTAAAGAGAGTACTGGCACGAGGACAGCTCCATTTGTGCCCAAAGAGGAGTGTTTTCCAGATTAGACCAGTAGAGAAGCTTCTGAATATTACATGCCCAATAATACTTAAGGAAATTTGGAAGGCCCATCCCCCCCATTGACTTGGACCGCTGGAGATACTCTTTCCTGATGCGCCGTGGTTTGTTTCCCCATAAAAAGGAAGATATGGTCTGGTCCAATCTCACGATGATGTGCTGTGTGTTCTTTGTAACCTAATACCCTTTTTAACCATTTACCTATCAAAAAATTTAATTTCTGGCATGTCTTGTTAGTTTTCACAATTAAAAGTCAAAATTGATAACTCGTATTAAATCCAACATGCAGGTGAAACAAGTGATTAGAAGGCAATTGGTATGTTAACCTTTATTAAAAAAGGATTTAAATACAATGTGATAGAACTTTAATTATCCCAGGAGGGAAATTGATCTGCCAACACTAAATACCTGAAACATGAAATTAAAGTGACGAGTGGAAAGGCTTTGGGGATGTGCAAAGATTGGGTGGGGGGGGGGGGGATAGTCGGTCTCAGTCTACCCCACGACCGAAGGGGGTGGAGTTGTAACCACAGGAAAGAAGGTTCTCCTGTGGCATTCTGTCCTGCATCTTGGTGGAACCAATCAGTTGCTTAAGGTTAGGAGTATAGGTTAGGAAAATAAGGAGTATAGTGCCTTAAAGAGACCACATCTAGAATTTAATGTGTACATTTGGTCTCCTCAGTAAAGAAAAGATGCACTTACAATATAGAGAGAGTACAGCAAAGATTCAGCAATTGGTTCAAGGGTTGGTAGATTTACTAGATTTTAGATTTGGAGATACAGCGCGGAAACAGGCCCTTCGGCCCACCGAGTCCGCGCCGCCCAGCGATCCCCGCACATTAACACTATCCTACACACACCAGGCACAATTTTTTTAAACAGTCAATCAACCTGCATACTTGTACGTCTTTGGAATGTGGGAGGAAACCGAAGATCTCGGAGAAAACCCACGCAGGTCACGGGGAGAACGTACAAACTCCGTACAGACAGTGCCCGTAGTCAGGATCAAACCTGAGTCTCCGGCGCTGCATTCGCTGTAAGGCAGCAGCTCTACCGCTGCGCCACCATGCTGCTCTTGGCGATGAGGAGAGAACTGAGACAAAAAAATTGTTTTCCCCCCTCACCTGTATCTACCTATAATTTGCCTGGCTTTGTCCTGCCCCCACCTCTCTTCTAACTGTTCCCCCACCCCCACTACAATCAGTCTGAAGAAGTGTACCGTCCCGAAACATCTTGTATCCATGTCCTCCAGGGATGCTGCCTGACCTGCTTAGTTGTTTCAGCACTTTGGCTTCTTTTTTTTTTAAACCAGCATCTGCAATTCTTTGTGTCTGTATCTGCCTCTATTCTCCAATGATAGGTTAGAACCACATAATATAGTACCAATATACATACAAATCAGAATTCTCAGTCATCCAACTATTTTAAATCTGCTCTGGGTAAATGCATGATTTTCTTTTTAGTTAAAAGAGCTACCGGTTTCTAGAAGTTGCACTATACCACTATGATACAATTTGCAGATGGCACTATATGGCTCAGAAAATGCCAATGCTCATTAACTACCTCCCATCTCAATATCGTTTACATGCTTCAATCACGACTGATCGGTGGCACTAATGTCGGTGATGATGAATTGCTTTGAAAGGTTGGTTATGACACAAATCAACTCCTATCTTAACAGTGGCCTTGACCCACTACAATTTGTCTACTGCCACAATAGATTAACAGGTGTGCTCCTCGCTCTGAACTGGGCCACTTGGACAATAAGAACATATACATCATGCTGTTATTTATCAACTACAGCTCGGCCTTCAACTCCAATTTCCCCTCAACTTGATATCAAACTCAGCGAACTGGATCTTCAACTTCCTTATTGGCAAACCACAATCAGCACAAATTGGCAACAATAATTCCTACCGTACTGAGGCCAGGCGCCAGCTCTCGGACACTCCGATCATGATCCCACAGATCAGCACCAGATCATAATCTCAAACAATTTCTAATTTTCTCACTTCTGGCTGTCTGCCTTCCACAGCCTCCGACCTTATTGTTTACCAGCTCTGCAGAGCCCGGTTTTATCTTCTCCCAAAATCCATAAACACAACCGCCCTGGCAAAACCATTGTTTCTGCGTGCTCCTGTCCCACCGATATGATTTCCACGTACCTTGACTCCATCCTATCCCCCCTGGCCAATCTCTTCCGACCTATGTACAAGACACCTCACATGCCCTTCGTCTCTTTAATGACTTCCACTTTCCAAGACACAACTCCCTCATCTATACTATGGGCGTTCAGTCACTCTACACCTCTGTCCCCCACCAGGAAAGCCTTAAAGCCCTCCGTTTCTTCCTCCACCGCAGAACCGTCCAAATTCCCTCTACTAACACTCTACTCTGCCTAGCAGAACTGGTCCTCACCCTTTACAACTTCTCCTTCGATTCCTCCCACTTCCACCAAGTCCAAGGTGTAGTTATGGCCCCCAGCTATGCCTGCCTCTTTGTAGGGTACGTCAAACAATCCCTGTTCCAGGCATACACTGGCCCTATCCCCGAACTCTATCTCCGTTTCATTGACGACTGCATCGGTGCTATCTCCTGCACCCATGCAGAACTCATGAACTTCAACTTCACCACCAGTTTCCATCCTGCACTCAAAATTACTTGTACCGTCCCCGACACCTCCATCCCCTTTCTTGATCTCACATTGTCCATCGCAAGAAATAGACTATCGACTCATGTCTATTACAAAGCCACAGACCCCCATGACTATCTCGGCTACACTTCTTCCCACCCTGCAAAGACTCGATCTCCTACTCCCAGTTCCTCCATCTACGCCGCATTGGCGCCCAAGATGAGGTGTTTCATACCAGAACATCCGAGATGTCCTCACTCGTTAGGGAACGGGGGTTCCCCTCTCCCTTCATTGATGAGGCCCTTACTCGTATCTCCTTGGTACCCTGCAGCTCCGCCCTTGCTCCCCCTTCTCCTAGTCGCAACAGAGACAGTCCCCCAATCCATACCTTTCACCTCATCAGCCGTCGCATACAACATTTAATCCTCCAAATTTTTGCCACCTCCAACGGGATCCCAACATGAGTCACATTTTCCCATCTCCACCTCTTTCCGCATTCCGCAGAGACCCTCCGCAACTCCCTGGTTAACATCCTTTCTCACCCAAACCCCTCCCCAGGTACCCTCCCCTGCAACCGCAGAAGATGCAACACCTGTTCCTATACCTCCTCCCTCGACTGTCCAGGGATCTCGACAGTCCTTTCAGATTAGGCAGAGGTTCACTTGCACCTCCTCCAACCTCATCTACTGTATCCGTTGTTCAAGATGTGGACTCTTATAAATCGGCGAGTCCGAACGTAGACTGGGTGATTGTTTCGCTGAACACCTTCGTTCAGTCCGCCTGAACCTACCTGATCTCCTGGTTGCTAAACACTTTAATTCTCCTTCCCATTCCCACACATATCTTTCTGTCCATTGTCAGAGTGAGGCTAAATGCAAATTGGAGGAACAGTATCTCATATTTCGCCTGGGCAGCTTACAGCACAGTGGTATGAATATTGATTTCTCTAACTTCAAGTAACCCCGGCATTCCCTCTCTCTCAATCCCTCCCCCACCCAAGTCTCACCAGTTTCTCGTTTTCACCCAACAAACAGCTAACAATGGCTTGTTTCCTTTATCATCGTTACTTTTTTGCATATTTTTTATTCATTGTTCTTTATCTCCTTACATCATCGTCTATATCTCTCGTTTCCCTTATCCCTAACTAGTCTGAAGGGTCTCGATCCGAGACACCACCCATTCCTTCTCTCCAGAGATGCAGCCTGTCCTGCTGAGTTACTCCAGCATTTTGTGTCTGCGGTTTAAACCAGCATCTGCAGTTCCTTCCTAAACAATTCCTACTCAACACCCAATAGCACGGGAGAACCTCATGACTGTGCTCAGTCCCCTGCTCTACACCCATGAGTGTCTAGCCAGACACGGTTCAATTAATTACTGATACCACTGTTGCATGAATAACGCGTAACGATGAGTCAGAGGATAGGAGAGAGATTGAAAGTTGGTACCAGGAAAACACGCTTGCTCTCACCATCAGCATGACAAAGGGGCTGATTGTTGACTTTAGAACGGGAGAGCCAAAGATCCATCATCATAGACAGGTTGGTGGTGTAGAGAGTCAACAATTTCATGTTCCTGATCATGCAAATCTTTCAAGATCAGTCCTGGGCCCATCACATTCATGCAATCATAAAGAAAGTCCATCAACATCTCTATTTCCTTAGAAGATTGAGGGGAACACTGTCGTGAACTTCAGGTGTATGTAGAGAACATCTCGTTGCACTGGTTGCATCTCGGCCTTTTTCTGCAACTCAAAAGCCCAGGAATGAAGATTATAAAGCATGTTCAACACAGCCCTGCCCATCACTAGTATTGACTTCCCCACCATCATAGGAGGTGCTGCCCCCAAAAGAGCTAACATCAATGATCCACACCAACCTGGCCACGCTCTCATTTCCCACCTACCATTGGAAAGAAGGTATTAGAGTCTGAAAACTGTGTCCATGACCTTCCATCATTAAAACAATTATTAAAGCAAGAGACCAGAACTCTCCTCTTAATTGATGAATTTCATGATGAACATTACATTGCAGCTGCGTTTCATAATTATATTGATTCGTGTCATTTTATTGTTAGATGCTTGGATTATATTTGGCTACATATCTTAATATAATTTGTGATGTATTACAAACATTCACATTTTAATCTTGAGTGCCACCAAATTAATTTATATGTAACAAAAAGTGCTGAAGTAACTCGGCAGATCTGGCAGCATCTCGGGACGACTGGATAGGTGACATTTCAGGTCAGGGCCCATCTTCAGACATTGTAATTCGGGGGAGAAAGCTGGAAAAGAGGTGGGAGCGGGACAAATCCTGGTAAGTGATGGATGGATACAGGTAAGAGAGGGTTGATTAGGAGATTGGTAGAAACAGGCTATGAATGAAAAGGAGGCAAAAGTGTGTCAGATAAGGAGTGAAGGAGAAGTGAACTGTGAAGCCAGAAGGAGGGATAAAGGTGGAAGGGGACGGAGGGAGACAGCAGAAGTGCGGGACACACAGGAGACTCTGGTGAGGGGTCCATCCACAAAAGCAGGGGGAGAGCTACGTTAATTTAAATAATTTTTCTTCCATTTGTATTAATTGCACAAAAAAAATGTTTTCTAGGGAATTACCAATCCAATATCTGTTGCAGAGCTTTTTCCATCTCCACCTATTGTACAGGTATGTACAGAAATACATTTCAAGAGATTATCAGTATGTGCTAGTGACAACGTTTCTGTCAGGCTGAATTTGTCTATTTTGGAGATCAGATTAGCATTCTTCAGAGGCATACAGAATGGGAACAGGCCCTTCAGGCCAACTTGCCCGTATAACCAACATTGTGGAAGAAATTAATTTAGAGAGAAATAAAAGGAAAATGAAAAGCGGTGACTTCGCAGGTTTGCTTCAAGAGACTGTATTGCATAATATCATGGAGAGACTGGCGGCAGTAAACTGCTCACCAGTTCTCTGACTTCACAGCAGAATTAGCCGACATTTATACTGTGCAGTAAACAACTTTTGTTTTCTGTTAGATACTACTCTACGAAAATATTCTATCAACTACATGGGTACCAATTATTTTCATTAGTCATAACATACTTTTTGTAATAAGGAAAACAAGCTTCGTTATCACTTCTATCATTTCATGTTTACGTTTACTATCCACCCTTCGACACATTCCCAGACAAGAGGTAGTACGTCAAATCTTACTTTGCCGATTCCCACTAACCTCTTCTGCACATGGTCAACGAAAGATGCCAAGTGTCACATCCAAGCACCTTTTTGTTACCTTATGTTCAGTTCCAATCAAAATTAAGTAAGGAAGGATATTAATTTTTCTTCCACAAACATTCCTGCCCGTGACAACCCATCTACATTGGTCCCATGTTTGGCCCATATCCTAAACTGTTCCTATCCATGAGCCCGCCCAAATATCTTTTTAAGTGGTGTTATAGTACCTGACTGAATTATGTCCACTGGCAGTTCATTCCATATATCCATCTCCCTCTCACTGAAAAGATTGCCCCTCAGGTTCCTATTAAATTTTTCCCCTGTCAGCTCAAACCTCTGTCCTCTGGTTCTTGATTCCCCTACTCTGGGCAAAACCATAATCCTAAATAATAAAGGCTGATGTGCAGAAGCCTTTCTTGAAAACCTTATCAACCTGTTATGCCACTTTCAAAGAACTTGGTACCTGCACCCCAGATCCCTCTACTCTACAACCCTCCCAAAAGCCTGCCATCCATTGTGAAGGTCCTGCTCTAGTTTGACTTCTCCAAACACAACACCTTGCACTTATCTGTATTAAACTTCATCAACCATTCCTCAGCCCACTTGCCCAAATGATCAAGATCCTTCTGTGATTTTTGATAATCATCTTCACCATCTATGATACCACTCACTTTATTGTCATCTGTGAATTTGTACATTCTCATCCAAATCATTGTTATAAACCATAGTCACAGGTCTTGAGTAAGAAAATAACCTTCCACCATCACCTCTGCTTCCTTCCATGAAGCCAATTCTTTATCAGTGTTAGCTCTCTGTGGACCCTATAATATCCAGTCAATAATGCAGTAACGTATCAATTGCCTTGCTGCAGTCCATATAGACAATGTCTACGGCTTTGCATTCATCAACTTCTTTCTTGTGAAAAATGTTAGTACAATGCAGAAGTTTATAGTAATATATTTGGGGATTCATCGTCTGATAATCCAACAGCTCTAGGTTTTTATTTAAGATAATAATTTATCTTTCTCTGTAATCTTATTAAAAGGGGAATTTTGAAGATGTGTATTTTTATGTGATTAACTATATAAGAACAAATAGCTTTAGAAATTTTCCATTTGAATCTGGTAATCAAATGTTAGTTTTATTATTTTGTAGATTTCTCAGCAATAAATATTCATTGATCTAACTAGCATTTTTAATTTTTGCTCAAATGTATTTGTAATTCTTTGTTTTTTAAAATATTTTTTGAACACTTAAAACTTGTTTTTTGTACTTTTTATGGTTAATATTATTTCTCAATTTTTTTTTGGTTTGCCAAATGCAAAAAAAAAGTCATTGTTCCAAAATATTTATTTTCACTTCTTCTTTTTAAGCCCTTGGCTCCTCTAGGGAGCATAGGCCATTGACAAATGTCCTCCACCTCACTCGGTTGTTGGCGGTTCTTTCAAGATCTCCCCAGTTGAGCCCACTCTCAGAGATTTCTGCCTGGACACCTCTTCTCCAGCTGTTCCTGGGGAAACCTCTTTTCATTTTTCCTTGGGGGTTCCATTTCAGGGCTTGCCGGGTGATGTTAGTGGCAGGTTTTCTGAGGGTGTGTCCAATCCAACTCCATTTTCTCTTTCGAATTTGTAAATCAATGGGATCCTGGCTTGTTCTTTTCCACAGGTCCACATTGCTTACTTTGTCTCTCCTCCAGATGTTTAGTATTCTCCTGAGGCAGATGTTAATGAATGTTTGCAGCCTGTTTGTTGTGTGTTTTGTTGTTCTCCATGTCCGATCCATACAACATTACCTGCTTCACATTTGAATTAAAGATGCGTATTTTGGAGTTGATTGAGATGTATTTTGAGCTCCAGATCTTCCTGAGCATGTTAAACACCACCCTAGCCTTATTAATTCTGTTTTTTATGTCTGCATCTGCCCCTCCGGTGGTGTCCACAACACTGCCTAGGTATGTGAATGTTTCTACCTCCTCCAGGGCAGTGCTGTGCATGAGGATAGGGTTGCTGGTTTTAGAGTGGATCTTGATCACCTGTGTCTTTGCTGTATTGGGTGTAAGACCAAGTTTTGTTGCAGCTTGTAAGAGTCCGTCTTCTCCTGCATTTGTATCTGTATATGTGAAAGGAGAGCTATGTCGTCAGCAAAGTCAAGGTCATCTAGCTGTTCCCACATTGTCCACTGAATTCCATTTCTTTTCCCTTCAGTTGTTTCCATCATGATCCAGTCAACTGCCAGGAGGAACAGGAATGGTGACAGTAGACATCCCTGCTTGACGCCCGTCTTGACACAAGCTCTGGGAGAGCTGGCCTGCATGCATAACTTTACATGAGGTTCCATCATACGAGTTCTTGATTAAATTTATGATCTTGGTGGGAATTCCATAGTGGTCCATTAGGCGCCATAGTGCTGTCCTGTCTAAGCTGTCAAACGCTTTCTCAAAGTCGATGAAATTGATGTACAGGGACGTGTTCCATTCAATAGACTGTTCAATGATGATGCGCACTGTTGCTATGTGGTCTGTGCATGAGCGATCCTTCCTGAATCCTGCTTGCTGGTCCCTTAGCCTCTCATCTACAGCTTCCTGAAGACGGTTGAGGATGACCTTGTTGAGAATTTTACTGGGTACAGAAAGTAGGCTAATCCCTTGGTAGTTGTTACATTTTCTTAGGTCACCATTTTTTGGCAGTTTCACAATGTATCCCTCTGCCCATTCTGTGGGTGTCTTTTCCTCTTCCCAAATTCTCCCAAAGAAGCCGTAGAGCATGTCTGTTGATGAGTTTATATCTACTTTAAGGGCTTCAGGTGGAATATTGTCAGGGCCAGCAGCCTTGCCAGTTTTCAGTTGCTTGATTGCAGCCTTTATTTCTGATTTTGTTGGTCTATCACACTTAATATGTAGTGGTATCCTGGTTTTGGGAATATGTGGCATGTTTTAAGACTTCTTCGAAATGCTCTACCCATCTGTCGAGCTGCGCCTCCTGGGTTGAAAGGATTGAAAGGATCCTCTATAGGATTGTGTTGAGGGTTTCTAGTGTTATCCTTGTGTTTTGGGGTCCTTCTCCCTCGGGTCTCCTCACAGGTTGAGCTCCAAGCAGCTTTTAGGTGTTCCCACTCCTCATTTATTGTCCATCCTTCCTCCTCAGCTGTAGCTCTGTATTTTCCCTTGAGAGGATATCCTTGAACTTCTTCACCACTTGAGCACTGCTGAGGTATTCAAGTGTTGTATTTCGCTGTTTGGCTTTTGGCCCAGTGGTGTCTCCTCAGCCTTAGCTTGAATTTCCGTATCAGGAGGTGGTGGTCTGAAGCTGCATCTGCTCCTCTTCTTCTTCTGACATCTTCCATGGACCTTCTGAACTTTTTACAGATACAAATATGGTCAATTTGATTTTCTGTGACATGATCTGGTGACACCCAAGTTGTTTTGTGGATTGTTTTATTGGACAACATACTTCCCGCAATCACCAGGTTATTGTTAACACAGGTCTCAGCAACCGCCATTTTCATTCATTTTCCCCACTCCCATGTTTTCCATTTGCTGCCTCATATCCCTCGTTTTGGTCTCCAATCTTGGCGTTGATGTCACCCATCAGGATAATGAGATCTCTGGCTCCAATACTACCAAGTAGGTGGTTCAAGCTGTCATAGAACCTGTCTTTGACCTCCTCCTCTGCATCGTTGGTGGGTGCATAACATTGGATTATGTGGGCTTTCACTCTCTTGTTAGTTTTGAAGGTTGCGGAGATGAGGCGAGAGCTAATGGGTTTCCATGTCATTAGAGCCTTTGTAGTGTTCTTCGTCATCATTATGGCCACTCCCTCTGTATGTTTCGCTCTCTCATCTTTCCGGAGTAGATAATGGACTGCCCACTGGCCAATTTGATCTCCCCTGACTGTGTCAATCTTGTTTCTGTCAAGCCCAGTGAGGATTGTAGCGCACCATTTCATTGGCAACAGTGGCAGCCTTGCCAGCCTGGAACATGGTTTGGATGTTCCATGTCCCCACAAGGATGGATTTCTTTGGCGTCAGAAGGTGTGTCAGCTTCCCAGCGCCCTTGCGGGTTTGGCTGGGAAGCATTATGTTTCCCGTCACTGGGGCACCTTCTTCAACCAATTTTTGCTCAAATGTATTTGTAATTCTTTGTTTTTAAAAATATTTTTTGAACACTTAAAACTTGTCTTTTTGTACTTTTTATGCTTAATATTATTTCTCTAATTTTTTTTGTTTGCCAAATGCAAAAAAAATTGTCATTGTTCCAAAATATTTATTTTCAGTGCTTAGTGAATTTGGTTTACAAGCAATTTGCATTCCAGGCAGCAATACTAAACTTACCATTTCCTCAACTAGATATAGTGAAATTGGTTAGATATTCTAGGAGTGATTGCTAAGCAGCGTATGATATAAGAGCTATTTGTGTTAAACTGCAGCATGACCATAATGAGATAATAAAGAATACAAATCTATTGAATTCTGCTCAGTTGCACATAATTAAGTATTTTTCTTTCTGTAAAGCTGTCACCATTTTAGTGTAAATTTTGGAAACATACACCAATTAAAGTAGATAAGTAGGAAGAAAGCTTATGGCATGTTGGCCTTCATAACAAGAGGATTTCAGTATAAGAGTAAAGAGGTTCTTCTGCAGTTGTATAGGGCCTGGTAAAATCACATCTGGAGTATTGTGTACAGTTTTGGTCTCCTAATTTGAGGAAGGACATTCTTGTAATTGAGGCAGTGCAGCGTAGGTTCACGAGATTGATCCCTGGGATGGCGGGACTGACATATGAGGAAAGATTGTAAAGACTAGGCTTGTATTCACTTGAGTTTAGAAGGATGAGAGGAGATCTTATAGAGACATATAAAATGTAAAAAGAACTGAACAAGCTAAATGCAGGAAAAATGTTCCCAATGTTGGGGGAGTCCAGAACCAGGGGCCACAGTTTTAGAATAAAGGGGAGGCCATTTAAAACTGAGGTGAGAAGGAACTTTTTCACCCAGAGAGTTGTGAATTTGTGGAATTCTCTGCCGTAGAGGGCAGTGGTGGCCAAATCACTGGATGAATTTAAGAGAGAGTTAGATAGAGCTCTGGGGCTAGTGGAAACGAGGGATATGGGGAGAAGGCAGGCATGGGTTACTGATTGTGGATGATCAGCAATGATCACAATGAGTGGCGGTGCTGGCTCGAATGGCCTCCTCCTGCACCTATTTTCTATGTTCTATGTTTTTTAATATTTTTTGAATATTATCACTTTGTAAGATTTTTTGAAATTAAGTATTCTTAGAGATTTTTTAAAGTAGTCAGAATGCATTCACTTATTTACTTATAGGACTTCTTTTCTCAATGGTTTATGATTAATATTTAATACTGGTAGTAGTGCAGATATTTTTTAGCATAACTCTACAGAGGATTATTTTGGGCAGGGTGATGAAATAAATTATTCTAGTTGAGGGTAAAGTATATTTTGTGATTTTTAAAACGAGAAACGTGAAATCATGTAACTTAAGAGATTTTTTGTCAAATAGGGAAAATCAAAGCCAATTAAAATTATGACTAGGCTTACCTTGATTGCCTCTGATGTTTCTCATTACAATCAATTGGTAAGTATTAACCATTCATTTTAATTCTAAGGTGTGTGGTTTGTGAACTAGTCATTCCTAATGTTTTTTTATTTGATTGCACAGAGAAGATTTACAAGAATGTTACTTGCAATGAAAATTGTAAAAATGGAGAAAGACAATTGAATTTGGCTTTACTTTGGCGCAGAAAAGTTGAGGGGAGACGTATTTGAGTTATATAACATTACTAGACCAAGTGGACCCGTTGGGCCCAAACCTCTGCTGCATTGGTGCAGCACCCTCTCCTCCCCATCTCCCCCCCCCTTCCCACCCCCCCCCCACTCCACTCCATCCCCCTCAACCCCCCTTATCCTCCCTCCAGCTCAGCCTCGCCTCTCCCTTCCCCTCCCCCCCCACTCCATCCCCCTTATCCTCTCTCCTCCCCCCCTCCCTCCCTAGGAAATAGATTTAAACTTTAAAATGTGAATAGCTTTAAAAATATAACACCGATTTCAATGAAACTTCTTCCATTAGCACCAAAGGGACAACAGCGAGTCAGGTGGGCCTAGAATTATCATGCTATCGTGTACCATTTTGGCTGTAGTTCAGGAACAAACAAACAAACAAACAAACGAGAGTTTTAGTATATAGATGAGGAATTAATATAAGGGATTTATTTCCCTTAGCAAAGGGTCAAAATCTAGGAGGCTTGCATTTAAAGTAATTGTTAGATGGGGCAATGAGGACAAAAAAAATCAAAAGTGTGGTAGGAATCTGAAACCCACTGCCTGAAAGAGTGGTGGGGATAGAAATTCTTACAGCACTTGATACACATGGATATATACAGGTTTAGCTTTATTATTGTCACATGTGCAGAGGTAGAGTAAAAAGCTTTCCAAACAGATCAGATATACTAAACTTGTGACCTGCTAGACTGGATGTAATGCTGGAAGTTAGGATTAGGCTGATTTTGATCTTCTTGGACTTATGCTGACAGATAAATTTATGAAACAGCCTGTGTAATTATAAAGATGTAGATGATAACTGGCCACAGTAGAGGAGTGATGCAAAATTGAATGACATTTTTATTAGCATTGAACTGGAGCATACTGTGCTCCTCCAGCTCTCTCAGGTCACTGCAAAAAGCAGCAAGAACCTTACAATTGGAGGATAGCTGGAGATGTATAGCCAAGTGTCTAATGTTCATAGGGAAGCTTAGTAAACAGTTTTAGTTCACCAAGGATAATTGCAATAGTATTTATTGAAGTTGAAATGTATTTAAAATGAATGGCTTACGATTGATTTTGTAATGCATCGGTAAAAGTAACTCCTTTTTATATTGTGCATACATTCATTAATTTTTTTTGGAAAAGTTATCAAATGAATAAAGATATAGATATTTTCAAAAATTAAAAAGTGCAATTTATCTTGATGTCCATTATATGTTTAGTGTATTTTACTGGCCAAAGCAATAAATGTAAGCCTGCATTCAATCAAGGATATTGAGAGCTAACAATGATTAGTTATGATTTTACTGAAGTAAATAAAATGTACTGTTATCACCACTAACACATTATGTTGCAGAGAACCACCTATCCTCAAACCATGCCGTATGATATTATTGCTGTGGAACCAAAAACAGAAAAGTTGTTTCATGTAAGTGTATTAGAATTAAGAAGGTATAATTAACATTGTTTTCCATTGCTTTGTGGTCTCCCTCTTTTATATGCAGTTTTATTTCCATTTATGCTTTTATGGTGTGCCTCAGATTACACATGTCTAGAGTTCGGAGAATAAGCAATTCTTTTGGCTTGTGTATATGCACCAATACACCCATGTGGACCACACACACCAGACATTGTTAATGAATAACAGGAAGATGTTCTCTTTTTATTCTCTTTAAAAAAATCCATGATCGTTTACAAAATTGTCATGGTTGATGTGGAACAGACATTGTGATCAAATGGGTTAATTAGTCAGTAAAAGGTGCAAAAATGGAACAACTGGCTTTCATTGGACATGGGGAATTGGTTGCATAGTTAACAATGATTCTAAATTGACCAGGCTCTTGGTGTCTGTGAATTTTAGAGTTTGGATAGTCCTATGACTATATCAATGTGTTTCCTGTGGTGGAAGGCAGACTTTTATTTTCTTGGCTTTAAGATATGCCTGATACGGCAGGATGCCCACAAGGAGTTTGTCTCCCCGATGGACTGGCTCCACACCGTGAGGTAATAATTGGTGTGCTTGCAGTCTGGGCAAGCAGACTTGTGCACACAAGGACAGTGTCCAATAGCTAAAGACCAAAGTTAAACATAAAATAATAGGAGTAGCCTTTACTGCTGCTGCTTGCCAGTCCCTTTCATATGCCCTTTGAGGATCCATACTCAGAAAACACTCCAAAGATGTTATAATATCTAACCTAAAATAATAATAACTGATTAAGAAGATGCCACATCTTAAGGAAAGAAACCTGTTACTTCCTTGAACAAGATCATGAGTGTTCGTCTTTCCCATATCCTGCAATATAACTCAATGGTACTTTATTGCCACATCCACTGAGATACAGTGACATTCTGTGTCTTGCATACAATTCAGTAAAATTATACTAAACCAAAGTACAATCCTAATTAAGTACAAAAGTGCAACATATATACTTAAAAATAGTAGACTTCATTGTGGTAGTTGTCAAAGAGGTGCCACATTTTCAGCGCCATCTTTTGTTTTTCAAGTTCTTAAAGTTTAGAGCTGTTGTAGAGCAAAGGGATTTAAGAGTACAGGTACATAGTTCCCTGAAAGTGGCGTCATGGGTAGATAGGGTTGTGGAGAAGGCGCTTGGAACATAGAACATTACAACCCTTCAGCCTACAATGTTTGTTCCCAACATAATGCCAAGTTAAACTGATCTCATCTGTCTGTACATGGTCCATATCCCTCTATTCCTGCACTTCATTGTGTCTATGTAAAAACCTCTTAAATGCCACTATCTTATCTGTCTCCACACCTGTCAAGTTAGGAAGAGGGGATGTTCAACGAGATCTGGGTGTCCTAGTGCATCAGTCACTGAAAGGAAGCATGCAGGTACAGCAGGCAGTGAAGAAAGCCAATGGAATGTTGGCCTTCATAACAAGAGGAGTTGAGTATAGGAGCAAAGAGGTCCTTCTACAGTTGTACCGGGCCCTGGTGAGACCGCACCTGGAGTACTGTGTGCAGTTTTGGTCTCCAAATTTGAGGAAGGATATTCTTGCTATTGAGGGCGTGCAGCGTAGGTTCACTAGGTTAATTCCCGGAATGGTGGGACTGTCGTATGTTGAAAGGCTGGAGCAATTAGGCTTGTATACACTGGAATTTAGAAGGATGAGGGGGGATCTTATTGAAACATATAAGATAATTAGGGAATTGGACACAGTAGAGGCAGGAAACATGTTCCCAATGTTGGGGGAGTCCAGAACAAGGGGCCACAGTTTAAGAATAAGGGGTAGGCCATTTAGAACGGAGATGAGGAAGAACTTTTTCAGTCAGAGAGTGGTGAAGGTGTGGAATTCTCTGCCTCAGAGGCCAGTTCGTTGGATGCTTTCAAGAGAGAGCTGGATAGAGCTCTTAAGGATAGCGGAGTGAGGGGGTATGGGGAGAAGGCAGGAACGGGGTACTGATTGAGAGTGATCAGCCATGATCGCATTGAATGGCGGTGCTGGCTCGAAGGGTTGAATGGCCTACTCCTGCACCTATTGTCTATTGTCTACCACCTCTGGCAAATGCATTCCAGATCCCCACAACACTCTGTTTAAACAAAACTTGTCCTGCACATATCCATTTAAACTTTCCCCCTCACCTAATAACTCTGTCCTCTAGTGTTGGGCTTGTCCACCCTGGGGGGAAAAGGTTCTGACTGTGTCTGTGCATCTTATAATTTAATCATGTCTTCTGGGAGCACTCTTAAGGCCATCAGGAGGGCAAAAAGAGGAGCCCACAAAGCGGAGCTGGCAGGCAAGGTTAATGAAAATCCTAGGAAATTGTACAGGTATATCAAGAGGAAGAGGGTGGCTAGGGAAAGAAAAGTCATCTTTAAAGATCAGCATTGATGTCTGTAAGAGTTTTGGAAAATATTAAATGAATATTTCTCATCTGTTTTACTGAGAAGATCATTAAAACCAAGGAATTGAGGCAGATGAGTTGTGATGTCTTAAATCATATACAAATTGCCAAACAGGAGGTGATGTCAGCCTGATGTCAGTGATGGGAAAGTTGTTGGAGGGGATTCTTGAAGACTGGATCTACAGCATTTGCATTTGTGCAGACTGATTTAGGCAGATTCAGCATGACTTTGTGTGTGGGAAATAGTGTGTCACAAGTAAGATTAAAGGGGAGGCCGGGGTGAGAAGAAGCTTTTTCATCCAGAGAGTTGTAAATTTGTGGAATTCTCTGCCACAGAAGGCAATGGAACCCAATTCACTGGGTGAATTTAAAAGAAAGTTAGATAGAGCTCTGGGGGCGAGTGGAATCAAGGGATATGGGGAGAAGGCAGGCACAGGTTACTGATTGTGGATGATCACGATGATTGGTGGTGTTGGCTCAAAGGGCCAAATGGCCTCCTGCACCTATTTTCTATGTTTCTAAGTCTGATCAAGTTTTTTGAAGAGGTTAACAAGAGAACTGATAAGGGGAGGGCAGTGGGCATTATTTATATGGATGTTAATAAGACCTTTGCCAAGGTCCCGCACAGTAGGCCAGTCTGGAAAGTTCGATCACGTGGAATCTTAAGTGAGCTAGCCGACTGGTCAAAATTGGCTTATGGGAAGGAGTCAAAAGATAATTGTGGCGCATTGTTTTTCTGATTGGAGGCCTGTGACCAGTGGAGGGCCACAGGGGCAGTGCTGAGTCCACTGTTGTTCTCTACGGGAAAGGTTTGACTGACAGTATTGATAATGTTTGTAAATTTGCAAATTTCGCAACAATTGGTTGTGTGGACAGTGAGGAAGGATATCTAAATGACAACAGGCTATAGGGTGTAGATCAGTTGGAAAGGTGGGCCAAAGAATGGTAAATGGAATGTAACTCTGACAAGTGTGAGATGTGGCACCTTGGTATGTCACAACAGGACAGAGCCTGGAGAATGTTGTAGAACAGAGATATCTGGGAGTACATGTGTAGGAAAAAACTGCAGATGCTGGTTAAAATCGAAGGTAGACACAAAATGCTTGAGTAACTCAGCTGGTCAGGCAGCATCGCAGGAGAGAAGGAATGGGTGATGTTTCGGGTCGAGACCCTTCTTCAGTCGACATGAAATATCACCCATTCCTTCTCTCCCGAGATGCTGCCTGACCCACTGAGTTACTCCAGCATTTTGTGTCTATCCGGGAGTACAGGTGCATGGTACTCTGAAAATGGCGAGTCAGGTGGACAGTGTGGTGAAGAATGTATTTGCCATGCTTACCTTTGTTGGGAAGGGGTATTAGGTACAAAGATTAACCATGGTAGAACAAGGAAAGACCCTGCTGAGGGAACTTGAGAAGCTAAAGACAAAATTTTAAAAGAACCAAAAAGGTAATAATCTCTGGATTGCTACCTGAGCCACAAGCAAATTGGCATAGAATCTACAAGGTTACGGTGGCTCAAAAATTGTTGAAGGAGAAGTGGAGTTTGAATAAATGAGACATTGGCATGGGTATTGGGGAAGGAGGACAGACTCCATCTGATGGTTACCGGGGCCAGGTCCTGGCAAATCACGTAACAAGGGCTGTTGAAAGGACTTGAAGGTAGGTAGTGGGAGAGTGGGTTTAACAGATTGGAAAAGCACTGATAAAGTTAAAAGGAAGGAGAGTTCAGTAACGGTTACTTAAGTCTTCAGAATACAAAATATAAAAAATAGGACCAATTTGCGAAGAGGGTGGTGAATACAGAACTGAAGGTGTTGTACTTGAAAGCCTGCAGTATAAGAAACACGTGGATGAGTTTGTAGCACAATTGGAAATTGGCGAGTACACCATTGTCATCGAGACATGGCTGAATGAAGATTGGAGCTGGGATCTGAAATTCCAAGGATATCATCCTATTGAAAAGACAGGTGGGTGGGCAGAGAGGATGGAATGACTCTGTTGATAAGGAATTAAATCCATTCCTTAGCAAGAAACAACAGAGGATCAGGAGATGTAGTATCCTTGTAGGTAGAGTTAAGAAATTGCAAGGGTAAAAAGGCTTTGATATGAGTTCTATGCAGGTACACAACCGATTATCCGGCAACTGATGGTCCGGCACCTCTTTTAATCCAGACAGAATTACAGGAGCATTTCGTGCGGCACATGCTCTTTCAGGACATGTGCCTTTGTCCTGAAAGAGTTAATTGTTTACTTAATTGTTAATTTTTTTTTTTAATTCTAGCAGTCCATGGTGCTTTAGAGACACAGGAGGGGTATAATTAGTGGGTTAGAGGTGTATTGTTGAATTAATATTACGTGGCTTCTGTTGGTCTGGGAAGTGGATAATCCGACAAGGCTCTGGAACCAAGGGTCCTGGAAAATCAATTGTGTACCTGTACAGGCCAGGATGTAGGGTACAAATTCCATCAAGAGATAGAAACGGTTTGCAAGAAAGGCTGTGGTTCTGGGGATTTCAATATGCAGGTAGACTGGGAAAATCAGGTTGGTTCTGGATCCCAAAAGAAGGAATTTGTAGAATGCTTACGAGACGTCTTTTTCGAGCCCACTGGGAAGATTTGATTAAGGAGAAGGAGCCCCCTGGAGGCGGTGATCATAATATGATAGAATTCACCCGGCAGATTGGGAAGGAGAAGCTGAAATCAGATATAGAGTCATAGAGTCCTACAGCACAGAAAGAGGCCCTTCGGCCCATCGTGTCCGCGCCGCCCGTTACCAAACACAGTCTAATTTTAATCCCATTTTCCCGCATTTGTACCGTAGCCCTGAATGTTGTAGCATTTCAAGTGCCCATCCAAATGCCTCTTAAACGTTGTGAGTGTTCCCGCCTCCACCACCACCCCAGGCAGTGAGTTCCAGACTCCAACCACCCTCTGGGTGAAAAGGTTCTTTCTCACATCCCCCCTGAAACCTCCCTCCCCTTACCCTGTATCTATGTCCCCTCGTTGTTGAACCTTCCACCAGTGGAAGAAGTTCCCCGCCATCTACCTTATCTATGCCCCTCATGATCTTGTACACCTCGATCATGTCCCCTCTCAGCCTTCTCTGCTCCAGGGAAAACAACCAGTCTGCTCAGTCTCTCCTCATAGCCGAGGCCCTTCATCCCTGGCAGCATCCTGGTGAATCTCCTCTGCACCCTCTCCAAAGCTATCACATCCTTTCTATAATGTGGTGACCAGAACTGTACACAATACTCCAGCTGCGGCCTCACCAGTGTTCTGTACAATTCCATCATTACCCCCCTACTTTTATATTCGATGCCCCGGCTAATGAAGGCCAGTAACCCATATGCCTTTTTGACCACCCTGTCCTGCTGCCTTCAAGGACTTGTGTACCTGTACTCCAAGGTCCCTCTGTACCCCCGTCTTCCCTAGGGTCCTTCCATTCATGGTGTACTCCCTCTCCAAGTTATTTCTGCCAAAGTGCATCACCTCGCACTTTTCAGGATTAAATTCCATCTGCCACTGCTCTGCCCATCTGACCATCTCATCTATATCTTCCTGCAGCTTGCAGATCCCTTCCTCGCTATTCACCACCCCCCCTAACTTTGTGTCATCTGCAAACTTGCTGATCATGCCCTGTACGTTGACATCCAGATCATTAATGTAGATTACAAACAGTAAGGGACCCAACACCGATCCCTGCGGCACCCCACAGTATCATATATCAGTATCATTGTTGAGTATTGTTGAAGCATACTAAGGGGAGAATGAAACAACCGTGGCTGACAAAGGAAGACAAACACACTGTTAAAGCAAAAGACAAAGCATATAATAATGGCAATTATATAATAATTAAACCCAACAGAAGGCAACTAGAAAAGCAATAAGGGGAGAAACGATGAAATCTGAAGGTAAATTAGCTATTGGAGGATACCAAAAGTTTCTTCAAAAGGGTGCAGCCCTGTTCGGGTGCAGCCCAGTGAGGGAAGTGCCCAGTGAGAAAAGTGCGAGTCTTTGGCTGCGAGTGTGCCCAGTGAGAAAAGTGCGAGTCTTTGGCTGCGAGTGTGCCCAGTGAGAAAAGTGCGAGTCTTTGGCTGCGAGTGTGCCCAGTGAGAAAAGTGCGAGTCTTTGGCTGCGAGTGAGAAAAGTGCGAGTCTTTGGCTGCGAGTGTGCCCAGTGAGAAAAGTGCGAGTCTTTGGCTGCGAGTGAGAAAAGTGCGAGTCTTTGGCTGCGAGTGTGCCCAGTGAGAAAAGTGCGAGTCTTTGGCTGCGAGTGTGCCCAGTGAGAAAAGTGCGAGTCTTTGGCTGCGAGTCTTCGGCGAGGAGGCTGAGGTGAGGAGGTTACAATTGTTTTAAGCCTGAACTGTTTATAGACACAAAGTAATGGCGGAAAAGTTGGTGCAGTGTGTTTCCTGCAGGATGTGGGAAGATAGGGACGTCGCTGGAGCTTCTGGGAGCTACACCTGCAAGAACTGTGTCCAGGTGCAGCTCCTGAATGGATGTGTGGCGGAGTTGGAGAGGCAGTTGGATGACCTCAGGGCCATCCGGGAATGCGAGAGTTTCCTCGACAGGACCTATTGTGAGGCTGTCACGCCAAGGGTCCAGGTCGAGCGAAGGTGGGAGACTGTTTCAGGGGGGAGTGGACGTGGACTACAGGAGACCCCAGTGGCTGTGTCTATTGCAAATAGGTATACCCTCTTGGGAACTGTCGGGGCAGAAGACGTTTCCAGTCCGAGTGGCGGACCTGTTGGGAAGGATACTCGACAGGGGAGACCGAAGTCAGGAAGAGCCGTAGTGGTCGGTGACTCCATCGTCCGAGGGACAGACAGAAGATTCTGTGGCAGCAGGAGGGACTTGAGGATGGTCTGTTGCCTCCCTGGTGTCAGGGTTCAGCACATCACGGACCGGCTTCAGAAAATCCTAGTGAGGGAAGGTGATCAACCTGAAGTCGTTGTGCATGTGGGCACGAATGACGTCGGGCGGAAGAGGAAGGAGGTGCTACAGCGGGAGTTTAGAGAGTTAGGAAAAAGACTGAGAAGTAGGACGTCGAAGGTGGTTATCTCTGGACTGCTACCGGTACCTCGTGCTGGTGAGGCCAGGAACAGAGAGATGGAGGGTATGAATTTATGGCTGAGGGGTTGGTGCAGAGAGCAGGGATTTAGATTTCTGGACCACTGGGATCTCTTCTGGGCTAGGGGTGACTTGTACAAAAGGAACGGGTTACATCTTAACAGCAGGGGGACAAACATTCTGGCAGGCAGGTTTGCTAGTGCGACACCTGTGGCTTTAAACTAAGTAGTAGGGGGGAGGGGTTAACAAATTGGGAATATGAAGATGAGGTTAAAGGGAATACAGGAGATATTGCAGAAGACTCTCGGAAGAATGGGAACAGAAGTTCTAGAGGGGAAAAGAGATTAAGGGCAGGGCCATTTGTGACCGATGTGAGAGGGGAGGTAAATACAGAAGTTAAAGTGTTGTACTTAAATGCGCGTAGTATAAAAAATAAAGTGGATGAGCTTGAGGCTCAGTTAGTCATGGGCAAGTATGATGTTGTAGGGATCACTGAGACATGGCTACAAGAGGACCAGGGCTGGGAATTGAATATTCAGGGGTACACAACGTATAGAAAAGACAGACAGGTGGGCAGAGGGGGTGGGGTTGCTCTGCTGGTAAGGAATGATATTCATTCCCTTGCAAGGGGTGACATAGAATCAGGAGATGTTGAATCAGTATGGATAGAAATGAGGAATTGGAAGGGTAAAAAGACTCTAATGGGAGTTATCTATAGGCCCCCAAACAGTAGCCTCGACATAGGGTGCAAGTTGAATCAGGAGATAAAATTGGCGTGTCACAAATGTAATGCTACGGTGGTTATGGGAGATTTCAACATGCAGGTAGACTGGGAAAATCAGGTTGGAAATGGACCCCAGGAAAGAGAGTTTGTAGAGTGCCTTCGAGATGGATTCTTAGAACAGCTTGTACTGGAGCCTACCAGGGAGAATGCAATTCTGGATTTAGTGTTGTGTAATGATCCTGATCTGATAAGGGGACTAGAGGTAAAAGAGCCATTAGGAGGCAGTGATCACAACATGATAAGTTTTACTCTGCAAATGGAAAGGCAGAAGGGAAAATCGGAAGTGTCGGTATTACAGTATAGCAAAGGGGATTACAGAGGCATGAGGCAGGAGCTGGCCAAAATTGACTGGAAGGAGGCCCTAGCAGGGAAGACGGTAGAACAGCAATGGTAGGTATTCCTGGGAATAATGCAGAGGTTGCAGGATCAATTTATCCCAAAGAGGCAGAAAGACTCTAAGGGGAGTAAAAGACACCTGTGGCTGACGAGGGAAGTCAAGGACAGCATAAAAATTAAGGAGAGGAAGTATAACATAGCAAAGAAGAGTGGGAAGACAGAGGATTGGGACTCTTTTAAAGAGCAACAAAAGTTAACTAAAAAGGCAATACGGGGAGAAAAGATGAGGTACGAGAGTAAACTAGCCAATAATATAAAGGAGGATAGGAAAAGTTTTTTTAGGTACGTGAAGAGGAAAAAAATAGTCAAGGCAAATGTGGGTCCCTTGAAGACAGAAGCAGGGGAATTTATTATGGGGAACAAAGAAATGGCAGACGAGTTAAACCGTTACTTTGGATCTGTGTTTACTGAGGAGGATACACACAATCTCCCAAATGTTCTAGGGGCCGGAGAACCTAGGGTGATGGAGGAACAGAAGGAAATCCACATTAGGCAGGAAATGGTTTTGGGTAGACTGATGGGACTGAAGGCTGATAAATCCCCAGGGCCTGATGGTCTGCATCCCAGGGTACTTAAGGAGGTGGCTCTAGAAATAGTGGAAGCATTGGAGATCATTTTGCAATGTTCTATAGATTCAGGATCAGTTCCTGTGGATTGGAGGATAGCAAATGTTATCCCACTTTTTAAGAAAGGAGGGAGAGAGAAAACGGGTAATTATAGACCAGTTAGTCTGACATCAGTGGGGAAGATGCTGGATTCAATTATAAAAGACGAAATTGCTGAGCATTTGGACGGTAGTAACAGGATCATTCCGAGTCAGCATGGATTTACGAAGGGGAAATCATGCTTGACAAATCTACTGGAATTTTTTGAGGATGTAACTAGGAAAATTGACAGGGGAGAGTCAGTGGATGTGGTGTACCTCGACTTTCAGAAAGCCTTCGACAAGGTCCCACATAGGAGATTAGTGGGCAAAATTAGAGCACATGGTATTGGGGGTAGGGTACTGACATGGATAGAAAATTGGTTGACAGACAGAAAGCAAAGAGTGGGGATAAATGGGTCCCTTTCGGAATGGCAGGCAGTGACCAGTGGGGTACCGCAAGGTTCGGTGCTGGGACCCCAGCTATTTATGATATACATTAATGACTTAGATGAAGGGATTAAAAGTACCATTAGCAAATTTGCAGATGATACTAAGCTGGGGGGTAGTGTGAATTGTGAGGAAGATGCAATAAGGCTGCAGGGTGACTTGGACAAGTTGTGTGAGTGGGCGGATACATGGCAGATGCAGTTTAATGTAGATAAGTGTGAGGTTATTCACTTTGGAAGTAAGAATAGAAAGGCAGATTATTATCTGAATGATGTCAAGTTAGGAAGAGGGGATGTTCAACGAGATCTGGGTGTCCTAGTGCATCAGTCACTGAAAGGAAGCAGGCAGTGAAGAAAGCCAATGGAATGTTGGCCTTCATAACAAGAGGAGTTGAGTATAGGAGCAAAGAGGTCCTTCTGCAGTTGTACCGGGCCCTGGTGAGACCGCACCTGGAGTACTGTGTGCAGTTTTGGTCTCCAAATTTGAGGAAGGATATTCTTGCTATTGAGGGCTTGCAGCGTAGGTTCACTAGGTTAATTCCTGGAATGGCGGGACTGTCGTATGTTGAAAGGCTGGAGCAATTAGGCTTGTATACACTGGAATTTAGAAGGATGAGGGGGGATCTTATTGAAACATATAAGATGATTAGGGGATTGGACACATTAAAGGCAGGAAACATGTTCCCAATGTTGGGGGAGTCCAGAACAAGGGGCCACAGTTTAAGAATAAGGGGTAGGCCATTTAGAACGGAGATGAGGAAGAACTTTTTCAGTCAGAGAGTGGTGAAGGTGTGGAATTCTCTGCCTCAGAAGGCAGTGGAGGCCAGTTCGTTGGATGCTTTCAAGAGAGAGCCTGATAGAGCTCTTAAGGATAGCGGAGTGAGGGGGTATGGGGAGAAGGCAGGAACGGGGTACTGATTGAGAGTGATCAGCCATGATCGCATTGAATGGCGGTGCTGGCTCGAAGGGCTGAATGGCCTACTCCTGCACCTATTGTCTATTGTCTATATATAAAGAGTTAGAGAGAGGCAAGAGTGGATATTGGACCACTGGAAAATAACTTGGGGAACAAGGAAATGGCAGGCGAACCGAACAAGTTTTATGCATCAATCTTCACAGTGGAAGACACCAGCAAAGTGCCAGAAATTCAAGAGAGTCAGAGGGCAAAGGTAAGTGCAGTTGCTATTACTGAGGAAAAGGTGCTTGGGAAAGGTCTGAAGGTGAAAGTCTCCAGATGGACTGCACCCCAGGGTAGAAAAAAAGGTAGCTGTAGAGATTGTGGAAGCATCAGTAGTGATCTTTCAAGAATCACTAGAGTCAGAAATGGTTCCAGGGGACTAGAAAATCACAAATGTTACTCCACTATTTAAGAAGGGAGCAAGGCAAAAGAAAGGGAATAATGGGCCGATTAGCCTGACTTCATTGGTTGGTAGGATTATTACGGTCATTATTAATGATGAGGTTTTAAGGTACTTGGAAGCACATGATAAAATAGGCCGAAGACAGCATAGTTTTGTTAAGGGGAGATCTTGCCTGGCAAATCTGTTTGAATCCTTTGAGGTAGTAACAAGCAGGATAGACTAAGGAGAGTGTGAATGTTATTTACTTGGATTTTCAGGGAATGAAAATTTCAAACCTCGGTTTGTTAGTCAAAAGTTTGAATGTTGTGAGAATCTGCATACCTTCTGAGCTCTTCAAATATACTGAAGAGATCCTGGCTCTGGTCTGTGCATTGTCCTCCAGTCACCGTCGGCAATGTCCACAGCTGTACCCAACCCCTGACCTACCTGGTGTTTGCTGCAGTTGCCTTGCGTGTCAGTAGAAGCTCCTTAGAAACCTCCAGAAACCTGGGAGCACATTTCTTGCCTTTCAGAGCTGATGTAGCCACGTCGTACTAATCAGCACTCTCCAGTAATGGGAATACTGCTGGTGATGTTGAATGTGCACCTTTTAGTGGGCTGTCCAATGAGATCTCAGTTATCAGCTGAATGCCAGCAGCTATAAGAGTTTCAACAAAAGCTTTTCAGTGGCAGACATTGAAATTGAAACACTGTTGCAGCGATGGAGCCCAGCAGTGTTATTCTTTTGAAAAATCAGTGAGCTTATTAAAAAAATTGTAAGACATTCAATATCGTTCCCCTGCCACCACAGGAGATGCAACACCTGCTCTTTTACCTCCTCCCTTAACTCTGTCCAGGGACCCTGACAGTCCTTCCATCTGAAATAGAGGATCTCGCACACCTCCTCTAACCACATCTACCGTATCTGGTGTTCTCGATATGCTCCTGTACGCAAGGCCAAGAGTAGACTCAGCGACCATTTCGCTGAACGCCTGCGCTCGGTCTGCCAAGGGCAATAGGCAATAGGTGCAGGAGGAGGCCATTTGGCCCTTCGCGCCAGCGTCGGCATTATCTGTGATCATGTCTAATCATCCACAATCAGTACCCCGATCCTGCCTTCTCCCCATATCCCTTGACTCCGCTATCTTGTAGAGCTCTATCTAACTCTCTTGAAAGCATCCAGAGAATTGGCCTCCACTGCCTTCTGAGGCAGAGAATTCCACAAATTGACAACTCTGGATGAAAACGTTTTTCCTCACCTCCGTTCTAAATGGCCTACCCCTTATTCTTAAACTGGCCCCTGGTACTGGTCTCCCCCAACATCGGGAACATGTTTCCTGCCTCTATAGTGTCCAATCATTTAATAATCTTATATCTATATACTATAACTCTTGTTTGTTTGTGATCGAACTACAGCCAAAACGGTACACGATAGCGCCACAATTTTAAGCCCACCTTACTCACCGTCATTGCTTTAATGATAATGCACTCATTTCATGTGTTATAAATAGGTAAATTATGCAAACACCCCTCCTCCCTGAACCACTTCCTCCATTAAAAGTTGGTTAACCCGTTCCACAATTTGCAACGATGTATCCCTCTTGGGATCATTCCGTCAATAGACAATAGGTGCAGGAGGAGGCCATTCGGCCCTTCGAGCCAGCACCCCCATTCAATGTGATCATGGCTGATCATTCTCAATCAGTACCCCGTTCCTGCCTTCTCCCCATAGCCCCTGACTCCGCTATCCTTAAGAGCTCTATCCAGCTCTCTCTTGAATGCATTCAGAGAATTGGCCTCCACTGCCTTCTGAGGCAGAGAATTCCACACATTCACAACTCTCTGAGTGAAAAAGTTTTTCCTCATCTCAGTTCTAAATGGCCTACCCCTTATTCTTAAACTGTGGCCCCTTGTTCTGGACTCCCCCAACATTGGGAACATGTTTCCTGACTCTAACGTGTCCAACCCCTTAATAATCTTATACGTTTCGATAAGATCTCCTCTCATCCTTCTAAATTCCAGTGTATACAAGCCTAGTCGCTCCAGTCTTTCAACATATGACAGTCCCGCCATTCCGGGAATTAACCTAGAAAACCTAAGCTGCACGACCTCAATAGCAAGAATATCCTTCCTCAAATTTGGAGACCAAACCTGCACACAGTACTCCAGGTGAGGTCTCACTAGGGCCATGTACAACTGCAGAAGGACCTCTTTGCTCTTATACTCAACTACTCTTGTTATGAAGGCCAACATTCCATTGGCTTTCTTCACTGCCTACTGTACCTGCATGCTTCCTTTCAGTGACTGATGCATTAGGACACCCAGATCTCGTTGTACGTCACCTTTTCCTAACTTGACACCATTCAGATAATACTCTGCCTTCTTATTCTTATAACCAAAGTAGATAACCTCACACTTATCCACATTAAACTGCATCTGCCATGCATCCACCCACTCACACAACCTGTCCAAGTCACCCTGCAACCTCTTAGCATCTTCCTCACAGTTGACACTACCACCCAGCTTTGTATCATCTGCAAATTTGCTAATGGTACTTTTAATCCCTTCATCAAAGTTATTAATGTATATTGTAAATAGCTGCGGTCCCAGCACCGAGCATTGCGGCACCCCACTAGTTACTGCCTGCCATTCTGAAAGGGGCCCATTTATCCCCACTCTTTGCTTTCTGTCTGTCAACCAATTTTCTATCCATGTCAGTACCCTACCTCCAATACCATGTGCTCTAATTTTGCCCACTAATCTCCTATGTGGGACCTTGTCAAAGGCTTTCTGAAAGTCAAGGTACACCGCATCCACCAGCTCTCCCCTGTCAATTTTCCTAGTTACATCCTCAAAGAATGCCAGAAGATTAGTCGAGCATGATTTCCCCTTCGTAAATCCATGCTGACTCGGAGCAATCCTATTACTACTATCCAAATGCTCCGCAATTTTGTCTTGTATAATTGACTCCAGCATCTTCCCCACCACTGATGTCAGACTAGCTGGTCTATAATTTCCCGTTTTCTCTCTCCCTCCTTTCTTAGAAAGTGGGACAACATTAGCTACCCTCCAATCCACAGCAACTGATCCTGAATCTATAGAACATTGGAAAATGATCACCAATGCATCCACAATTTCTAGCGCCACCTCCTTAAGTACTCTGGGATGCAAACCATCAGGTCCTGGGGATTTATCAGCCTTCAGTCCCATCAGTCTACCCAACACCATATCCTGCCTAATGTGGATTTCCTTCAGTTCCTCTGTCACCCTAGGATCTCTGGCCACTAGAACATCTGGGAGATTGCTTGTACCTTCCTTAGTGAAGACAGATCCAAAGTACCTGTTCAACTCGTCTGCCATTTCCTTGTTCCCCATAATAAATTCCCCCGCTTCTGTCTTCAAGGGACCCACATTTGCCTTGACTATTTTTTTTCCTCTTTACATGCCTAAAAAAGCTTTTACTATCCTCCTTTATATTATTGGCTAGTTTACCCTCGTACATCATCTTTTCTCCCCGTATTGACTTCTTAGTCATCTTCTGTTGCTCTTTAAAAGAGTCCCAAGGCTTCCCACTCTTCTTTGCTTTGTTGTACTTCTGCTTTTCTATTTTTATGCTGTCCTTGACTTCCCTTGTCAGCCACGGGTGCCTCTTACTCCCCTTGGAATCTTTCCTCCTCTTTGGGATAAATTGATCCTGCAACTTCTGCATTATTCCCTGCTAGGGCCTCCTTCCAGTCAATTCTGGCCAGCTCCTGCCTCATGCCTCCCTTTGCTATACTGTAATACTGACACTTCCGATTTTCCCTTCTCCCTCTCAATTTGCAGAGTAAAACTTATCATATTGTGATCACTGCATCCTAATGGCTCTTTTATCTCGAGTCCCCTTATCAGATCAGGTTCATTACACAACACTAAATACAGAATTGCCTTCTCCCTGGTAGGCTCCAGTACAAGCTGTTCTAAGAATCCATCTCGGAGACACTCCACAAACTCTCTTTCCTGGGGTCCCTTACCAACCTGATTTTCCCAGTCTACCTGCATGTTGAAATCTCCCATAACCACTGTAGCATTACATTTGCGACATGCCAATTTTCGCTCCTGATTCAACTTGCACCCTATGTCCCTAGCCAATATTTCAGGAAACCATCCTGCTGGAGCTCATCTGTTACCGGCCATGATTTATCCTGGTCTTTTCTTGCTTTCAGTTACCTCCCCATACAATCAGTCTGAAGAAGGGTCCGAACCTGAAACGTCACATTCTTTTTTCCAGAGATGCTGCCTGACCGCTGAGTTACTGTAGCTTTTTGTGTGTATAATCAATATCGTTTTTAGTTTAGTTTAGAGATTCAGCGTGAAAACAGACCCTTCGGCCAACTGAGCCCATGCCGACCACTAATCACTCATACACTAGGAACAATTTACAGTAGCCAAGTAACCTACAAGCCTGCACGTTTTTGGAATCGGGGAGGAAACCATAGGACCCAGAGAAGCCCTACACAGTCACAGGGAGAATATACAAACTCTGCAGGCAGCACGCAAGGCCAGGATCAAACCTGGATCTCTGGTGCTGTAACGCAGCAACTCTGCCGCTGCACTGCTGTGCCGCCCTTTTCATTTTATTTTTTTAAAGTATTTCATTGGCAACCCCAGAAGGTCCCCCACATTCTAATGCCAATAGAAATTAATTTTTAGAAAATCCCTCCTATGGGTTCCTTGGCTTCACCCGTTACTCATTTGTTTCATTGGCCTAAACCTGCCATTGAAATCTGCTGCTTCTGTCGGCATGCAACTCTATGTGCCTCTACACACATTCTGTGATTCCGTCTCCCTCTGTAATTACTACCTCCCCTGCCAGACGAACCAGTATAATTCCATCAGACTACTGTCAGTGTAGAAGATATTCCTATCACCTTGATTTTGCGCTTGACTTTGAAGAAGTCATCAATGCATAATGACATATTTTAAAGACGTATTTGCACCCATGCAGAGAAAGGAAAATACAAATAAAGAATGCGAAAGGGGTAATAATAGGAAAATGGAAGTCGCAAATAAATGTGTAAGAAAATAAGTAGAAAAGAAATGGCAACATGAAGAATGTAAAGGGAAGGTAATTCCCAACTGGAGATGAAATGAAAAACATTGTGCACTCAGGTATTCACTAACAATATGAAAGTGAAAATTGCATTCTGGAGAGATGGTCGTTAATTCAGTAAAGCTTACTTTGTTATATCTCCATGTCACCAAAGTATTTGTTTAAAATACAGATTATTTCTTGACAGGTAGCCTGTATGACCTTGGATATTGACCTAATTTGTATTCAAGGGACCTCAAAACTACCATTCCGCATCACCCGGCCTCCTGTTAATGGGGTAGGTACCATTTGAACAGCAGTAATTAGATTAATTCTCTCACAGTTGCAAATAAAATTGCTTGTTTTGTGTGTGTGTGTTTTTTTTTTTAAGCGAACAGGCTAATAAGAATAGTAATTTGTAAAAAAATCTGAAAATGATGAAAAAATTCAGCAGGTCAGGTAGGACCTGTTGAAGAACAAAGATTTAATGATGAGAAAATTCAGCAGGTCAGTTAGGACCTGTTGAAGAAGAAAGAGTTAATGTTTCTGATCTGGGATCCCTTATCAGAAGAGAGAGAAACAACTTTAGGAGCAGAGAATGTGATGGAGGCAATCAGAAGAACAAACAAAATTTCTCTGTTACGGTGAACTAAAGGAACAGTTAAATCAGATCAAGATCATGTTGCTAATTTTATATAATCTTTGTAATGTTGTAGAGTCTGGCCTAGTGGAACATGCCCAACAGACTAATGAAGGAATGATAATGGCATTTCAGGTAAAAATGGCCAATTCTCATTCTAACAAAAATAAAGAGAAAGTTATCTAATCTGTAGGAGGTGCCTACAAATTTTTAAAAAAGCAAACCCGTGAAAGCCTTGTGACTTGTTAATGTTGAGGAAAGTTTTTTTATGTAAACGGTAGCGCAGCGGTAGAGTTGCTGCTTTACAGCGAATGCAGCGCCGGAGACTCATGTTCGATCCTGACTACGGGTGCTGCACTGTAAGGAGTTTGTACGTTCTCCCCGTGACCTGCGTGGGTTTTCTCCGAGATCTTCGGTTTCCTCCCACACTCCAAAGACGTACAGGTATGTAGGTTAATTGGCTGGGTAAATGTTAAAAATTGTCCCTAGTGGGTGTAGGATAGTGTTAATGTACGGGGATCGCTGGGCGGCACGGACTTGGTGGGCCGAAAAGGCCTGTTTCCGGCTGTATATATATGATATGATATGATATGATGATAAATATAAACAATGGAAAACATTAAAGAATGAATACAGAAGCAACGTGATAATGTTATTCTATGAATTCTTTATGATGACAGGTTTACTCCTGTCGTGATAGCTAGGTATTTAAATGTAATTAGTCAAATACATCTCAAATGAAAGGATTATAAATGTTGACTGTGAAATTACTAAATTGTGTTTCTTAAAAACGTATCTGGGTCCCGAGTGGTGTTCTAGCCCAACGCTTAACCTGATTTTCAGGCACAATGTTGTTATTTGGCAGCACGGAGACGCTGAGGTAGAGTTGCTGCCATACAGTGCCAGAGACCCGGGTGCTTGTCTGTATGGAGTTTGTACGTTCTCCCCGTGATCTGCATGGGTTTTCCCCAGGATCTCCTGTTTCTTCCCATACGCCAAAGATGTACAGAGACTGGATAGACTTGGCTTGTACTTGCTGGAATTTAGAAGATTGAGGGGGGATCTTATAGAAACCTACAAAATTCTTAAGGGGTTGGAAGGCTAGATGCAGGAAGATTGTTCTCGATGTTGGGGAAGTCCAGAACGAGGGGTCACAGTTTAAGAATAAGGGGGGGAGTCTTTTAGGACCGAGATGTGAAAGTTTTTTTTCACTCAGAGAGTGGTGATTCTGTGGAATTCTCAGCCACAGAAGGTAGTTGAGGCCAGTTCATTGGCTATATTTAAGAGGGAGTTAGATGTGGCCCTTGTGGCTAAAGGGATCAGGGGGTATGGAGAGAAGGCAGGTACAGGATACTGGGTTGGATGATTAGCCATGATCATATTGAATGGCGGTGCAGACTCGAAGGGCCGAATGGCCTACTCCTGCACCTATTTTCTATGTTTGTAGGTTAATTGGGTTGGTAACGTTGTAAATCGTCCCTCATGTGTTTTGGGTGGTATTAAGGTGCGTTGATTGCTGGTCGATGCAGACTCGGTGGGCCAAAGGCACTTTTTTCCATGCTGTATCTGCACAGTTAGTGGTAGTGATGCACTCAACCTCTGGATTTAGCGGTAAATTTGTCTTTACACTTCAACACGTTATTCTCAGATATGTTTGTAGGGTTTCATTGGAAAGACTTGATTGGAGAAAGTTTTTTTTCACACAGAGAGTGGTGAATCTGTGGAATTCTCTGCCACAGAAGGTAGTTGAGGCCAGTTCATTGGCTATATTTAAGAGGGAGATAGATGTGGCCCTTGTGGCTAAAGGGATCAGGGGGTATGGAGAGAAGGCAGGTACAGGATACTGAGTTGGATGATCAGCCATGATCATATTGAATGGCGGTGCATGCTCGAAGGGCCTACTCCTGCACCTATTTTCTATGTTTCTATGGATGGTCTACGATGCTTGGTTGGGAGGTTAACTGTTTCTTTTCAAGCTGCGCTTGAAATTGATTCTGTTCATGTAGTGTCAAGAGAAAAACGATGCCTGTAAATCGGCATGATTAAAATCCTGACCATAATTGAGCTATTGATCAGGAAACATGAATGGATGAAGATAATTCTGATCAGTTGGTGCGTGATTCAGATGATTTAATTCAAAGCAAACTTGAATGATACTGGTGCAAAAATCTATTTAGCAAACTTTACATCACTGAGCCAAAAGAGGAGAGAAACATTACACATCATCAAATCATACAGCTCGCTACTGGTAGCATGTGTTTTGTCATAGCTGTGTACATCTATTCCACACACATGTCACATTTTAATTGTCTGGGGTAATATTTTCTTCTGTGTTTTTATGCCTGTCTGAATATGCCTCTCTTTGGCCTTCAGTAGTTTTTTTTAACATTTATGTTTTCTGCCATTGCATCTTCGCCTATGTAAAAATGTTCCCTAACGTGTATCATGGCCGAAGATTCTTCCTTTATAGCTAGATTGGTAGTGTAACTTAACTTATATTTTGTTGATGTACTGTACTTCAGGTCTCAGCAATTAAAAGTGGATTCTGTACTTCTATGTCATCTGACCAAAGCTCTGTAATAGATATTCTGTCTAGTTTATAATCCTACAATTAAATTCAACACTGGATTTGCTTTATTCATAACTGTCCAACAGGGCCACATCATGGTCAATGCTCAGCCTTCCAAAGTCTATTTATTTATCTTGGGAACATCACTTGCAGCTATTTGAACATTTGTGGGGGGTTTTTAGTTTGTTATTTTTTCTTCCAATGTGAATACTTCACTGACAATTTTATCTATCGTTCATTTGCCTGTAACCTTCAATAATCTAATGTTGGCATCTCCAGTGCTTTAAAAAAAAGTCAAAATTATCACCATAATTAACCCCAATGTCATTACGTTTCCATTTTGATATAGATAAATATAATTTTGCAGTTTGCTTAAAGTTTTGGTTGCCATTCTGTCTTTCCATACATGCTGCTTGGGTGCTATTCTACACCATGCTTTTTTCACTTTTTTATCCAATTCGATACTGTTTTCTATTTCTAGTACTATTAACCTGCCCTTTCCTACTCCATCCTCACAAATTGTAATTCTGTACCCAATTCATTAATATTCACATTGACAAAATGCCCTGCCAGTTTCCCGGGTTAAAGTTTTTGGGTCGGTCCTTATCCTGTAGATTAAGTTGGGGGACCCCACTATCGCAGTATCTGCAACCAGATTTCTGCAGCAGCTATGCAACAGCAACACCTCTCTCATATCCCTTGGAAACAATTTTTTTCAAGCACAATTTGTGTTGCCCTTTCTACTATGTTTGCTTTCCTTGCCCTCTGCTCCCTTGCATTATTTTGATTAGTTCCAGCATGGATTCCATCTCGCTTCGAGCTCTGTCTACAGTGGCTGTGGAATGGCTCACAACTGCATGCTCCATATTTCCTCTTCCATTATAACCATATAACAACTACAGCACGGAAACAGGCCCGTTCGGCCCTTCCAGTCCACGCCGACCACTCTCCCTGACCTAGTCTCATCTACCTGCACTCAGACCATAACCCTCCAATCCCCTCTTATCCATATACCTATCCAATTTACTCTTAAATAATAAAATCGAACCAGCCTCCACCACTTCCACCGGAAGCCCATTCCATACAGCCACCACCCTCTGAGTAAAGAAGTTACCCCTCATGTTACCCCTAAACTTTTGTCCCTCAATTCTGAAGCTATGTCCCCTTGTTGGAATCTTCCCCACTCTCAAAGGGAAAAGCCTACCCACGTCAACTCTGTCCGTCCCTCTCAAAATTTAAAAAACCTCTATCAAGTCCCCCCTCAACCTTCTACGCTCCAAAGAATAAAGACCCAACCTGTTCAACCTCTCTCTGTAGCTTAAGTGCTGAAACCCAGGCAACATTCTAGTAAATCTCCTCTGTACCCTCTCCATTTTGTCGACATCTTTCCTATAATTTGGCGACCAGAACTGCACACCATACTCCAGATTCGGCCTCACCAATGCCCTGTACAATTTTAACATTACATCCCAACTTCTATACTCGATGCTCTGATTTATAAAGGCAAGCATACCAAATGCCTTCTTCACCACCCTATCCACATGAGATTCCACCTTCAGGGAACAATGCACAGTTATTCCCAGATCCCTCTGTTCCACTGCATTCCTCAATTCCCTACCATTTACCCTGTACGTCCTATTTTGATTTGTCCTACCAAAATGCAGCACCTCACACTTATCAGCATTAAACTCCATCTGCCATCTTTCAGCCCACCCTTCCAAAAGGCCCAAGTCTCTCTGTAGACTTTGAAACTCTACTTCATTACTAACTACACCACCTATCTTAGTATCATCTGCATATTTACTAATCCAATTTGCCACACCATCATCCAGATCATTAATGTAAATGACAAACAACAGTGGACCCAACACAGATCCCTGGGGCACTCCACTAGACACTGGCCTCCAACCTGACATACAATTGTCAACCATTACCCTCTGGTATCTCCCATTCAGCCATTGTTGAATCCATCTTGCAACCTCACTATTAATACCCAACGATTTAACCTTCTTAATCAACCTTCCATGTGGAACCTTGTCAAATGCCTTACTGAAGTCCATATAGACAACATCCACAGCCTTGCCCTTATCAATTTCCCTGGTAACCTCTTCAAAAAATTCAAGAAGATTAGTCAAACATGACCTTCCAGGCACAAATCCATGTTGACTGTTTCTAATCAGGCCTTGTTTGTCCAAATAATTATATATATTGTCCCTAAGTATCTTTTCCATTAATTTTCCCACCACAGACGTCAAACTAATAGCGCTATAAGTCTAGGTTTACTTTTAGAACCTTTTTTAAACAAAGGCACAACATGCGCAATGCGCCAATCTTCCGGCACCATCCCCGTTTCTAATGACGTTTGAAATATTTCCGTCATAGCCCCTGCTATTTCTGCACTAACTTCCCTCAATGTCCTAGGGAATATCCTATCAGGACCTGGAGACTTATCCACTTTTATATTTTTCAAAAGTGTCCGTACCTCCTCTTCTTTAATCCTCATAATTTCCATCACTACTCTACTTGTTTCGCTTACCTCACATAATTCAATATCCTTCTCCTCGGTGAATACCGAAGAAAATAAATTGTTTAATATCTCCCCCATTTCTTCCGGCTCAGCACATAGCTGTCCACTCTGACTCTCTAATGGACCAATTTTATCCCTCACTATCCTTTTGCTATTGACATATCTGTAGAAACCCTTGGGGTTTACTTTTACATTACTTGCCAAAGCAGCCTCATATCTTTTTTTCGCTTTTCTAATTTCCTTCTTAAGATTCCTTTTACATTCTTTATATTCCTCAAGAACCTTATTTACTCCCTGCCGCTTATATTTATTGTATATCTCCCTCTTTTTCCGAACCAAGTGTCCAATTTCCCTGGAAAACCACGGCTCTTTCAAATTATTATTCTTTCCTTTCCACCGAACAGGGACATAAAGACTGTACTCTCAAAATTTCACCTTTAAATATCCTCCATTTCTCTATTATATCCTTTTCATAAAACAAAAATTTCCATTTCACTCCTTTTAAATCCTTTCTCATCTCCTCAAAATTAGCCTTTCTCCAATCCAAAATCTCAACCCTTGGTCCAGATTTGACCTTCTCCATAATGATATTGAAACTAATGGGATTGGAGAGGCTAGATGCGGGAAGATTGTTCCCGATGTTGGGGGAGTCCAGAACCAGGGGTCACAGCTTAAGGATAAGGGGGAAGTCTTTTAGGACCGAGATGAGAAAACATTTCTTCACACAGAGAGTGGTGAGTCTGTGGAATTCTCTGCCAAAGAAGGTAGTTGAGGCCAGTTCATTGGCTATATTTAAGAGGGAGTTAGATGTGGCCCTTTTTGCTAAAGGGATCAGGGGGTATGGAGAGAAGGCAGGTACAGGCTACTGAGCTGAATGATCAGCCATGATCATATTGAATGGCGGTGCAGGCTCGAAGGGCCGAATGGCCTACTCCTGCACCTATTTTCTATGTTTCTATGTTTCTATTGTGATCACTAGACCCAAAGTGCTCCTCAACACATACCTCCGTCACCTGACCCGTCTCATTTCCTAACAGGAGGTCCAACACTGCCCCTTCTCTGGTAGGCACCTCTACGTATTGCTGCAAAAAACTATCCTGCACACATTTTACAAACTCCAAACCATCCAGCCCTTTAACAGAATGTGATTCCCAGTCTATATACGGAAAATTGAAATCACCCACAATCACTACTCTGTGCTTACTACTAATATCTGTTATCTCCTTACATATTTGCTCTTCCAATTCTCGTTCCCTATTTGGCGGTCTATAATACAACCCCCCTATAAGTGTTGCTAAACCTTTCTCATTTCTGAGTTCCACCCAAACAGCCTCCCTAATCGAGCCTTCTAGTCTGTCCTGCCAAAGCACTGCTGTGATATCCTCCCTGACAAGCAATGCCACACCCCCACCTCTTGCCCCTCCGATTCTATCACATCTGAAACAATGAAATCCTGGAATATTTAATTGCCAATCGCATCCCTCCTGCAACCATGTTTCACTGATCGCCACAACATCATACTTCCAGATGTCAATCCAGGCTCTAAGCTCATCCACCTTTCTTACAATGCTCCTAGCATTAAAATATACACATTCTGATATTTCTCATTTGTATACATTGTGTATGCACGCAAATAATCTCACTGTGCCTAGTCATAATGTGACAATAAAGTATTCCTTCCATTCTGTAAAATATTCTACACATTTGTATGATCCTACAAGATCCTTTTTCGTTTCTCTGCGAAGCCTTAAAGCGTTCTCTCCTGAGTCAGTTTTGTTGTCAAACGATGGCTAATTCGTCTACATCAATGTGGAATTTAGCATTTCCTGTTGACTTTTCATCTTGGATTATTCTCTGAATTTTAAGTCTCTTGTGCAACTGTAGTTTCCTCTTTGCCCCTTCATCATAATTCTGTTACTGCAGTTACTGACCATGCAGGTTCAGATTTTTTGTCATTCACCTACCACATCATCTTTATTGTTACCCCCATTCCTTGAAGGAAAAGTGTTCTTACCTACAATTTTGATCACAAATTGACATGATTTGAAGCATTTGTATACTTAAAAATTGAGCTCAATCGGAACTTTATTTGCTTACTGGATGCACAAAAAGAAATGTCATCCATTGTGTATTTTGTTGAGAATTGGCAGCTGAAATTTGATCACATCTGTTTTGTGGGTGCTGTTTTCAAAGGAGGAATTTCTTATCTTTCATTCAACATTGTGAACTTAACCAGAACCATTGGCACTCTTATTCCCCTCCCCCTCTACCTACGTTCCTTCCTCTTACCAGCCCCCCCTCGCCTATATCAACCTATTACCTGCAGGCTTTATAAGAAAATAACTGCAGATGCTGGTACAAATCGTAGGTATTTATACACAAAATGCTGGAGTAACTCAGCAGGTCAGGTAGCATCTCAGGAGAGAAGGAATAGGTGACGTTTCGGGTTGAGACCCTTCTTCAGACTCTGCAGGCTTTGTTCTGCCCCTTCGCTTCCAGTTTTCTTCTGCCCACCCCATCTCTGCAATCAGTCCAAAGGAGGGTCACAAGCCAAAATGTCACCTGCCCATGTTCTCCTGAGATGCTGCCTGACCTGCCTTTGTGCCTTTTTCTGTAAACAAGTTCCTTGTTTCTGTAATTTTTCATCTTGAAATAAGCTGCAGACTACTGCCACCAAAAAGTTGAATAATTTCTATCTCTATAAATGTTTCAGTTCATATTAGTTTTATCATTGTTATAGTCCTCAGTTCATCTGTTGAAACTTGCACCCAGAGCTTTGTAACTTCGAGTCTTGATTATTCATTCCTTCAAACACCTTGCAGTCTTCTCGGCTGTCTGAGGCAGCTAATACTAAACCCTAGATAGACATAAAAAGCTGGAGTAATTCAGTGAAGGGACAGGCAGCATTTCTGGAGAGAAGGAATGGGGGGCGTTTTGGGTCGAGACGGTCTCCACCCAAAACGTCATCCATTCCTTCTCTCCAGAGATGCTACCTATCCCGTTGAGTTACTCCAGCTTTTTGAGTCCATCTTCGGTTTAAATCAGTATCTGCAGTTCCTTCTTGCACATAATAATAAACACTGTTCACCTTTTGACTTTCAGTTAAGTCAGTATGCATCTGCAACTACAAATGTGTGAACAGAGTTTAGTATTTGAGTTAAGAAATATCCATATTTAAGATTATCATTATTGTGGCTTCATACTTTTTACTCGGTAATCTCCTCCTCTTCTTCCTCCTACAATAACAACAAAGCATCTTTGAATGTGAGCTTAACCAGAAAAGGAATAGGTGACATTTCAGGTCGAGACCCTTCTTCTGAGTCTGAAGAAGGGTCTTGACCCAACACTGTGCCTATTCCTTCTCTCTAGAGATGCTGCCTGACCCACTGAGTTATTCCAGCTTTTTGTGTCTATCTTCAGTTTAAACCAGCATCTGCAGTTTCTGCCTACAAAGTAAAGTCAAGTGTCAACTACCGACAACGGAACAATGACATTCTCACTTAGCAGCAGCAGAACTGGCCTATAACACAATTCACATAGCTGATATGTATAATAAACAAAAACAATCAATACATTAATAACCCTAATACTAATGCAAAAGAAAAAGCCCAAATTTTGTGGCCTTGTTACTGCAACTCATATTTATTTTATGATAGGAAGCAAAACTGTATTTACATTAATTTTATTTATGTGTGCACTTAAGTTCCTTGATATACTAAGGGCTCCCAACGCATTAATTACGCAGCTGGAATTTCTATGAAAATTTCCTGTAGAGGGTGCTGTTGATACAAATATAAATTAAATCTTTGTTTCTCTTTATATATTATATTCAATAAATTTACATTTGCAAATAATTGGGCTTAACATTTATCAAAACAGTGAATTAAAATGCTGATTGATTACTATTAAATTTAGTATATGAATTGTAGCTTTTTTTAAAAATGTCCTTTTTAACTGATCCCAAAAGAAATGATCTCTCATTTGTATGATTGAAGCCAAAAATATGCCAAGCATCAGCAGATGGCTATGATTAATGGCTCTTTAATCCAAAAACGTAATTCAATTTCTATACTGGCTTTGGTTTGTACGCATCTTTTCCATGAGACAGGTCACCTCTCATTCAGGCCTGGAACATCCTATCCTTCTTATTCTATCCGTATTATTTAATGCAACAAAAAATATATTTTGAAGTTTTAAGTTTCTTCATAATATGAGTACAACAGAATAAATTATGTACATGTTCAAAAGTACAGTTACTGAAATGTCTGTTCAAAATCTAAACCAATATTAATATATCATTGGCAAAAATAGCCCTAGTTTCATTTGATCATGTTTTTCTGAATGAAGAAAAAGTACCATGCAAAAGTTTGAAAATTATTAATGAATTAAATGCAGTTTAGTTTGATTTGCAAAAAGCTTGTATATTATGTAAAAGTGAGTAAAATATAAAAGTGGATTAATCAGTCCCATTATAATCTAATTACTTGGATGTAGAGTTCTGGCATCATTACATAAGGTTATTTGAGCCATGTAGCCATGGAAAGTGATTTTGTTTAATTTTATTTCTAATGATCAGTGACCAGCATTTACATCCCACCCTTAATTGCCCTTGAGGACATGATGAACCACCTTCCTGGCCTGTTACTGTCCTATTGTTACCGAGCCATTCCCCGACACCAATCGCAGGTTCCCCATTGACAGTCCGGCTCAATTTCCAGCGGCAGCCGGCAAACCGAGCCGAACTCTGTTGTCCTGGAGGGCATGGTTGGTTGGTTGGTTAGTTGGGTGGGTGGGAAGCTGTCGGGCCTCCTGATTCCTGTCCCCTCCCCAGAACCCACAGACTGGCAGCGTCCCCGGCAAACCTACACACGATGACAAAATGGCGGCACTGCCCTAGCAGCTGCCGCTCACCTGCGGTCCATTTGTCTTTGTGTTTTTGTTGGGTTTTTTTGGTCTTAATTGTAGTTGTGATGTGGTGTTTTTGTGTTTGTGTACTATGTGTGTATGTGGGGGGGAGGGGGAAACTAACACTGTAAATAGATGTCCCTTCAGAACGGAGACCCGACCTTTGTTTTCTGGGCCGTGTCTCCGTTCCTACTGCGGCCTACCATCGGCCCAACTCCTGGAGCTGTCGGCCTCCAGGGCTCTGGTTCGCAGAGCCCGCGGATCGGACTTACCACCACCGGAGCCGGCCGTCTTCGGAGGCTGCGGGAGCGGCTGCGACGGCGACTGCGGCTGCGACTCGCCTTAGGCTCGGGCCGCGTGGATGCCGACATCGGGAGCTCCGGCAGCGGCAGCGTGTTCGCCCGCCCCAGATCGCGGGGCTTGGGGCGCGGACATTTCACCGTCCGGCGCGGCCTAAGATAGGCCGCGGGATATTTCTCTGCTGGGCGGGGGCTTCAATGTCGGGAGCCACGACCGCCCGACGTGCAGCAACAGCGGCAGCAGCAGCGTGTTCGCCCGCCCCGGATCGGACTTATCATCGGCGGAGCCGGCCGTCTTCGGAGGCTGCGGGAGCGGCTGCGACGCGACGCGCCTTGGGCTTGGCCCGCTGTGGACCGTCCGGTGCGGCCTCCAACCACAACAACCTGACTGCGGGCGAGGACAGCAGGAGAAGGGAAAGACATTGTGGCCTTCCATCACAGTGAGGAGAGAGAGGACTGGAGGAGACTCACTGTGATGGATGTTTCTTTGATGGATGTTTCTTTTTTGTGTGTTTTTGGGGTTGGGTGGTTTGAGTGCCTGTTTGATGCTTTTATTGTTGGACTGTGTTTTTGGGGGTTTTGGGGTGTGTGATTTGAATGCCTATTTAATGCTTTTATTGTTGGACTGTGTTTTGGGGGGTTTTTGGGGTTGGGTAATTTGGGTGCCTGTTTAGTGCTTTTATTGTTGGACTGTGGGTGATTGAATTAACATTTTGTTCAAGATGGCCGCGCCGTTGTGTTTGGCTGCCTGCCACTGTATGTTTCTTTTTTTTCCTAGTCAGATGTGCAGCACTTTGGTCAACGTGGGTTGTTTTTAAATGTGCTATACAAATAAATTGACTTGACTATTGAAGATACTACCAGAAAGTAGTGAATGATCAGCCGTGATCACATAGAATAGCGGTGCTGGCTCGAAGGGCCAAATGGCCTACTCCTGCACCTATTGTCTATAAAGCAAAGGGAAGCACTTTCCAGCAGTTAGGTCCAGTGATGAAGAAGCAGTAGTGATGGTATAGGATTTGGAGGGGAATCTGCATGGAGCTGACTACTCTTGGCTTTGGAAATGCTGTTGGAACAACCCACCCAGGCAATTACCCAGTTATTGTGAGTGGCATACAAAGCAGCCGTGTTGCAACATTGATAGATAGAGTGAATGAATATCTAAGGTGCATGGCTGTGAGGTTCAATCGAGCAAGCTGCTTTGTCCTGGGTGGTGTTGAGCTCTGACTACTGCTGCATTTGTATTGATTCAGACAACTGGAGTCAGGCATGCTCTTCTGGTTTACCAGTCATATGGTTGGAATGCTTTCAGGGTGGCAGGAGGTGAGACACTTGCAACATGCTGCCCCTATTCTGACCTGTTCTTGTCACCACAGTATCTATGTACTTGTCTGTTTCTGTGTAACCCCTGCAATGATGATGGTATAGGCTTGATGATGGCCTTGTCATTGAATATCAATGACAGGAGTTTAGACTTTGTCTTCTGTGAGATGGTCATTGTCACATGTGTTATGAATGGTGTTTGATGCTTATAACCCCATGCCTGGGTACCATTGAAGTTTTGCTACGTGCCTGCATGGATTACATCATCTACTGAGGAGTTGCAAATGGGATGGAACATTGTGTAGTTGTGCCTTACAACATTCATTACTTCTCTACTTTTAATCTTGTAATTGAAAGAAGATCATTGAAGTTAGAATGAAGAAATTACCTCAAACAATGTCCTCTGGCTAAGGTAATTGATATCCAACAGCCACAACCTTCTAATGTGAAATGAATGACACCTGTTGTGACTTGTCAACCAAACCGGGTTAATATATAAGTCTTTATTCCTCGAGAAACAGACATTCTCTTGGAGGTCCTGGTGTAACTCAGCAGGTCAGTTAGCATCTCTGGAGATCATGGATCTTTCGGGTCAGGACCCTTCTTCAGACAATTAACTACAATTTCAATGGTTATAATGTGCTGCTAAACTTTAACATTTTGAGTATAGACAAGTGAAAGTTTCAGAATTACATATTTGCAATGGGAGAATATTATAGCTGCCAAGACAATTCTGAATATTCAAACACCTATGAATAGTAATTCATATGGATGGTCTGGAAGCTTCTGAGGACAGAGAACCGAGACACTCAACATTTGTGTTGTGTGGGCCGACTCTCTTGAGTATACAAATACCCCATCTATGGAGAGACAAATATGTCTGTGGTCGTGCTTGATAATGACAAATAAGTCTGGTCTGGGAGTTTCCTTCATCTCTCTCGTAATGCTGTGAAATAAGATGAAGAATTTTTGTTTAATGTAAGCCCATTAACATAATACAATTTGTATTGCATCCTGCTGATGAATACCAGAACGAGGTTTGGTCATGTGAGTAGACAGCTTGTCTGCCCTGTCTGGACCCAGAGCCTTTGTTGTATCCAATACACTTAAACCATTTTTGGGTTGGGCGGCATCTGTGATCTTGAATCTTGTTCTTCAAAGGATTTTGGCAGGAAGCTGAGATGGACCATCTATTCAGCAACTATGGCTGCAAATGCTTTGACCCATCTTTAACATTCAAATGCTAGGCCCCTTTATGCAGGCATGTGAATTTTCCTCGAATTTCCGCTTTTTTAAAGTAAATTTTCCGTGCTTTTTGCATGATTTCCGCATTTTTCACTCTTTACCAACGGAGAAATCGGATCGAAAAAAAGAAAATAAACGATGTATAGCAGCTTTTTTCAACCAGGGTTCCCCGGAACGCTAGGGTTCCGCTAGAGGTCGCTAGGGGTTCCGTGAGAAATAGCCGCTAATCGTTGAAATCTGGACAAAATTACGAGAGCCCACTTAAAATCCCCCCGCACTGGAAGTATCCCCGAAAATGTGGCACCTAGGTTGGGCAAGGCAGCCAATCTTGACCTCATCGGGACTTCCATGGCCGATCGTTGGGTTGAATTTGCAACCTGCGGCCGGGCCTGTGGAACTCCAGCCCAGCTGGAGCCAGCACATCTATCCCCATAGATGACCTCCTTGATAAACCAGCAAAGCTCTAGAACCAAGAGTGCCAGAAAATCAGTGGTGGAAATGTAATGAGTAAATATTAAATTTAAGTAAAGATTATATAACTAAATTAATAAAAATAATAAAAATGTTACTAGTATACAGTGACATAGTCACACTATTTTGTAATGTCTGTTTTTACTTTGAAATGCACTAAAAGAGGCTTGAAACTGGTAATTTTGTGTGTAAGTTTTCAAAAATCTTCCAATTTGTGACCCCCACTGTATGCCTCGCACAAGCGCTTGGCTCTTTTCCTCTTTTTTTGTTACCTTGTTCATATGCTGGTTTATGGGGATATTCTCAAATCACCACCTCTCACTAGCTGTGTAGGAAGGAACTGCATAGGCTGGATTACACCGAAGATAGACACAAAAAGATGAAGTAACCCAGCGGGTCAGGCAGCATCTCTGGAAAAAAGGAGTAGGTGATGTTTCAGGTCGAGACCCGAAACGTTACCTATTCCTTTTATTATTCCTTGTTACTCCAGCTTTTTGTCTATCCTCTCATTAGCTGTTCAATAGTTTGCAAACATTCATATAGAGATGTATCAGGACAGCAGAGCTTTGATCTGATTTGTTGGTTGTGGGAGTACTTCTCTGTGTCTATTGCATGCTACTTTTGCTCTAGTGAAAATGTAGTCGGGGCTGAGCATGGTCAAGTTGTTACCCAATTTTCAGGCATGCCTGTTGATGAACTACGTACCACATTCCTTACTGAACCAGGATTGATCACCTGGCCCAGTCACCGTGAGAGATCTGCTAAACCATAAGATGACAGGTTGACTTACTGCCTAATATATCCCACCCCTTGACAGGTGCCATTATAACAAGATAATCAATGTTATTCACTTTGCCTCTCAGTGGTCATAATGTTTTGGCTGATCGGTGTGTGTGTTCTCCAGGGATGCTGTCTGACTCACTGAATTACTCCAACACTCTGTATATATTTTTTAATCCGACCTCTCTTGCCGTTAATACCCCCGAATCCAAGCAACATTCTGGTAAACCTTTTCTGCACAGGTACAGTTGATACCACAAAGTTAAACTGTTCAGCCCCATGGAAGGACAGAATGGAGGTATGCTGTTAAATTAATCTTTCATGGATGGCATGGAATCAAATGTACATTAGTACTTGCATGTGAGAATGCATTCTCTTTCAGCTTTGTCAGTGAGGCAGGGTTCCGCTGAAATCTATGACCAGAAATGAAGTACAGTACTTTTGAATGCTAATCTTTGAAGTATGTAAATGGCCACCAACCACGTTACTAGTTTTGTCTTTTTGCACTGTTTTTTTGTTTGTTTTTATGTGTGTGTGTGTATATATATGTTGATTTTTGGTCAATGATATAAATATATTTATTTTATTAGCTATTTTTCTATTTCTCTTCTAGGCTATTGCAAGAGGAATTTACTTTGAACTAACATATTTTCCTGCTATCAATGATTTCACGCTAAGAAGATATACCATTTCAAATGGAATTTGCCTGATGAACGTATGTAAAGGAAAGGTAAGGAGTGTTTCCCTGACCTCAATGCATAGGTGCATAGAGAGAATTGAGTAGAAACTTAATAAATATACAATATTATTATTGCCTCCTTTTAAAAGCTGCTGTGAAGGCAAGATGATCCAGCAATAACAAAACCTAATTATATTTTATATATAGGAAATGAGAGTTTTTGTGATTACAGATATTCTATCTCTAACACTGTGCCAGAATTGCAAGGATTGTTTTATTTAATCAATTTAAAACATGATAAGCTCCTCAAGTTTGTGGATGACACAACCCTGATTGGACTGATCCAGGATGGGGAGGAATCTGCCTACAGATGGGAAGTGACACAGCTGGCATCCTGGTGCCATCGCAACAACCTAGAGCTCAATGCTCTTAAGACAGTGGAACTGATTGTAGACTTTTGGAGAGTTCCCCCTCCCCCCACTCACCATGAACAATACCACAGTCACATTTGTGAAATCTTTTAATTCCTTGGAACCATCATCACCAAAGACCTTAAATGGGGGGCCACCATCGACTCCACAGTCAAAAAGGCCCAACAGAGGATGTACTTTCTGCAGCAACTGAGGAAACAAAATTGCCACAGGCAATGATGGTCCAATTCTATACTGCCATCGTTGAGTCCGTCCTCACCTTCTCCATCATGGTCTGGTTTGGCTCGGCCACCAAGCATGACATCCGGAGGCTGCAACGAATCGTTCGATCAGCTGAGAAGGTTGTTGGCTGCAACCTTCTCCCCATTGACGAACTGTACACTGCAAGGGCCAGAAAGCGAGTGGGTAAGATCATCTCTGACCCCTTTCACCCTGACCACAAACTCTTTGAAGCACTTCCTTCTGGAAGGCGACTCCGGACTGTCAAAGCCGCCACAGCCAAACATAAAAACAGCTTTTTTCCACGAGTAGTAGCTCTACTCAATAACCAAAAGTCTGTATCTCTTTTTGCTCTGTTTATTTCACTCACATGTTTAAACCGTAATGTTGTATTCTTAATGTTTTATGCTTTATTCTTAATTGTTCGTATGTTCGTGTTGTCACTTGCGAGTGGAGCACCAAGGCACATTCCTTGTATGTGTACATACTAGGCCAATAAACTTATTCATTCATTCATTCATGATATAACAAACCATATTAATTTGCAGTGGATGATGAAAACAAAAAAAATCAGTCTGGGATGTACACCTGGAGGGGAAAGAAAGTGACACGTGTTGTCATTCACCTCAATTCTAATTGAGGTGGCTTTTGGCTATTGATTAGGCTTCCTGGTGGATTATTGAATCCCTAGCAAAGTGCGTGACTGAAATTGAGCCCCTGCATCATTTGTAGTTTTCTTTTCAATGTATCTAGTTTTATTTTGTATTGAAATTAAGTGTTGCTCTGAATTGGAACATTTGCTGTCTTGTAATTGATCTTGTCTCTTTCTATTAACCATGCAGTTTTAATGCAATCTGTTCTGTTAACACGTAGATCTTTAAAATGCATAAGGGCAGGGAACATTTTTATCATCCTTATTAATCCTAAATCTTTGTAATCAATTAATGAAACCCTGAGAGCTCTTACTTTTCTCCCTTCCCCCTTAGGTATACTAAATTTGTCGTGGTAGCTACTTTAAAATTAAGATTATTGCACAATTTATAAAAAGTCTACTGTGGTCCTCGTAACCATTAGCATTCAATTAGCCTAAAGTGCTTTGAAGAGCATTTTTTCTAAACAGATCTTATTCTTAAATTGCTAATGATGTGACGTTTCTGTATATTCAGTGGTGTTATGGGAAATCCTGCCGTCTTGTATTTAAACTTGGCAATATTTATGTTTGTATTTTAGAACGTAATTGTGTCGAGTGCAACTGAAGAGGTATGGTTTATGATTTAGCTATCCAATATTGCGTTTTCAGTAATGAGTAAATATTGTATTATGTTCTGATTAAATTTTCTCCCAGTGGAGTGGTAATATTTTCTACGGTAATTTTATTTATTATAGTCCCACCAGGAGCAGTGTATTTGACCAGCTAAGTACAAATTGAAATTTTTGCTTTGTACTTGCAGCAGCAGTTTCAATAATAAAGTGATGCTGGTTTAGTTAATTTTCTTCAAATTAATGATATAGTTTATTATAAAGGGTTAATAGTGGGACAGATCTTGCTGAACTCATTGTCCCCCATACCTGCTTTCACCTTGTCCAGCTCCAGAGAGGCCTACCTAACAACCATCTGCATTCTCTAGTGGCATGGTCTTGGCTTCAGGTAGTCCTGTGATGTGTCTATGCCCTTGAAGTCTCTTTGACTTTAAGCAAAGATGGAGCCAGGGCTTTCATGCTGTACTGGATATTTGGTCTGAATTTGTACATGTTTGTTCAGAGGCATTTAAAAAAAAATTAATCTATAAAAATAATCATGTAAAGCAATTTTTAAAAAATGTTAAAATAAAATTGTTCGTAAGTGATAGGAGTAGAATTAGGCCATTCGGCCATCGTCTCCTCCCTATTTCATCATAACCGATCTATCACTCCCTCTCAATCCTCATGCTTCTCCCCATAAACCCTGTACCAATCAAGAATCTATCTCTGCTTTAAAACTTTAAAGCACAATAATTTTGAAATAAAATGACTTCTTGTTGGCACTTAAACCATTATTTAAAATGACACTGTTGAAATTGATTAATAACCTGACCTTGGTGCAGGATTCAAGAAGGTGCTTTCCCAGTGTAATCCTGGAGAATTTGAGTAAGGCTGGCATCCAGCATTATTCCACGTGGATAGTAAATGTGACTACAATTGCCCATATCCTGATAGTAAATGCACATTTGGAGAAGTTTTACTTTTGTTTCTCCCCTAAATCAGAATATTAATGCTTTTTCTTTGTCTAGTTTTTAGGACTGAGAGGACCATATGACATTTCTAACTTGTATCCTTAACTAAATGTACTTGTGGAAAATAATTATGCACTGCTTGCAGTGAATTTATTCATGCATATCTTCTACGTGAAAGCAGTTGGCAGAAGGAACTGGTGCTGGTTTACAAAAATAATACACAAAGTGCTGGAGTAATTCAGCATGTCAGACAACATAAGGTAGACACAAAATGCTGGAGTAACTCAGCGGGTCAGGCAGCATCTCTGGAGAGAAGGAATGGGTGACGTTCTTCTGGAGAGAAGGAATGGGAGACAACATCTCTGGAGAACATGGATAGTTGATGTTTCGAGTCGAGATTTCTTCAGTTTGATTATGGTGGTGGGGAGAAAGCTGGAAGAGGGGAGGGACAGAACAAAGCCTAGCGAGTGACGTGTGGATATAGGTGAGGAGGGGGGCTGTGATAGGCAGATGGTTGGACAAAGGCCAGAGGTGATAAGGCCAGAAAAGGTGTGAATTGTGAACCAGAGGAAGGAATGTAGGTGAGAGGGGAGATCAATGGGAAGAGATGGGTACGAATCCAGATGAGGTACTGAATGGGGGGGGGGGAGAGGGGAAGAGAAGAATAGGTGGGGTTGGTTGTACCTTTGTTACCTAAATTTGGAGAATTAAATCCTCGTACCATTGGGTTGCAAGCTCCTCGAGTGGTGCTGTTCCTCCAATGAGGGGAAGCTGGCCAAGAATATAAAGGAGGACAGTAAAAGCTTCTTTAGATGTGTTAAGACAAAAAGAGTAGCAAAGTCAAATGTGGGTCCCTTGAAGGCAGGCACGGGTGAAATTATTATAGATAACAAGGAAATGGCGGGAGGGTTGAACAGGTACTTCGGATCTGCCTTCACTAAGGAAGACACAAACAATCGCCCAGATGTACTAGAGGACAGAGGATCTGGGGGGGGCAGAGGAACTGAAAGAAATTTGCATGAGGCGTGAAATAGTATTGGGTAAACTAATGGGACTGAAGGTTGATAAATCCCCAGGGCCTGATGGTCTGCATCCCAGGATACTCTGGGAGGTGGCTCTAGAAATAGTGGACGCATTGGTGATCATTTTCCAATGTTCAATAGATTCAGGATCAGTTCCTGTGGATTGGAGGATAGCTAATATTTATCCCACTTTTCAAGTAAGGAGCGAGAGAGAAAACTGGGAATTACAGACCAGTTTGCCTGACATCGGTGGTGGGGAAGATGCTGGAGTCAATTATTAAAGAGGTAATTTGGATAGCAATAAAAGGATAAGTCCAAGTCAGCGTCAAAGGGAAGTCATGCTTGACTAATCTTCTGGAATTTTTTGAGGATGTGACAAGTAAAATGGATGAAGTGGATGAAGTGTATCTGGACTTTCAGAAAGCCTTTGATAAGGTCCCACACGGGAGATTGGTGAGCAAAATTAGAGCACATGGTATTGGGGGTAGGGTATTGACATGGATAGACAATTGGTTGGCAGACAGAAAGCAAAGAGTAGGAGTAAACGGGTCCTTTTCAGAATGGCAGGCAGTGGCGAGTGGAGTGCCGCAAGGCTCGGTGTTGGGACCACAACTGTTTACCATATTTATTAATGATTTGGATGAAGGAACACTAGCAAGTTTGCGGGTGGCAGTGTGAACTACGAAGAGGATGTTAGGAGGTTGCAGGGTAACCTGGACAGGTTGAGTGAGTGGGCAGAGGCGTGGCAAATGCAGTATAATGTAGATAACTGAGGTTATCCACTTTGGCGGCAAAAACGAGGAGGCATATTATTATCTCAATGGTGTCAGGTTAGGTAAGGGGGAAGTGCAGCGAGGCCTGGCTGGCCTTGTACACCAGTCACTGAAAGTTGGCGTGCAGGTACAGCAGGCAGTGAAGAAAGCTAATGGCATGTTGGCCTTCATAACGAGAGGATTTCAGTATAGGAATAAAGAGGTTCTTCTGCAGTTTTATAGGGCCCTGGTAAGACCACATCTGGAGTAGTGTGTACAGTTTTGGTCTCCTAATTTGAGGAAGGACTTCCTTGTAATTGAGGCAGTGCAGCGTAGGTTCACGAGATTGATCCCTGGGATGGCAGGGCTGTCATATGAGGAAAGATTGAAAAGACTAGGCTTGTATTCACTGGAATTTAGAAGGATGAGAGGGGATCTTTTAGAGACATATGAAAGTATAAAAGGACTGGGCAAGCTAGATGCAGGAAAAAAGTTCCCAATGTTGGGCGAGTCCAGGGGCCAGGGCCCAACTCTAGTAAATTCATCCAGTGAATTGGCCTCCACTGCCTCCTGTGACAGAGAATTCCACAAATTCACAACTCTCTGGGTGAAAAAGTTTCTTCTCATCTCAGTTTTAAATGGCCTCCCCTTTATTCTTAGTACCAGGGTCCACAGTCTAAGAACAAATGCAGATTGAATTTTATCACATTAAGGTCAAATCTGGTGTATTACACAATGCCAAATCCAGAATTGCCTTTTCCCTAGTAGGCCTGACCACATGCTGCCCCAAGTAGCCATCCAGCAAGCACTCTGCAAATTCCTCTTGAGATCCAGTATCAGCCTCTTTTTTCCAGCCTACCTGCAGATTGAAGTCCTCCATGACCACTGTAACATTGCCTTTCTTACATGCCAATTGTATCTCCCGATGTAGTTTGTACCCTACATCCTGGCTACAGTTCAGAGCCCTGTATATAGAGTCATTTATGGAAATAGAGTTCAAAAGCACCAGCCATTCAAATATCAATGTTGCTTGGTTAATCAACAGGTGTGATTAATTCAAAGAACCCATGCATTGTCTACTGCAAGGCTACAACTATCAAATAAGTATGTCATAGAGTGAGACAGTGTGGAAACAGGCCCTTCAGCCCAACTTGCCCGCACCAGCTAACATGTCCCAGTTACACTAGTCCCACCTGCCTGCGTTTGGTCCATATCCCTCCAAACTTGTCCTATCCATGTACCTGTCTAACTGTTTCTTAAACGTTGGGATAGTCCCAGCCTCAACTACCTCCTCTGGCCGTTTGTTCCTTACACCCACCAACCTTTTCGTGAAAAAGTTACTCCATATATACTCAGTCTTCATTTCTCAGTCTCATAATGGCTTCTTTGACTTTCATTGGCACAACTTTGGTCCTCATGTTCTTCTTGCGTTTAAGGCAGCAGAAATTATGTGGCCCTCCAGGCACTGTAGCCAGTGCAATGTGCTGTTGTCGAAGGCCGTGAGGTCTACCCCTCCGCCAGGGGGACGGAGGTCAGTGCAGTTGAAAATGACGTGCTGCGCTGTTTGCTGGTCTGCTCCACACACGCAGGCTGCTGATGGACGCAAACCCCAACCATGCATGTTGGCGTTGAACCGGCTGACCCCTGTGCGGGGCATGTCGCTTCAGGGCGAGCCGGGTGGGGCTGTGGTGTTCGGTGCGACAGTGAATTGAGGAGGTTGCGATGTCTGTTCCCAGCTGGTTCTCCATGCTCCTAGTATGTTGAAACTGGAGCCACAGAGGGTCGCTACATGGCGGGAGAAAGGGCGACGAGACGACAGGAGTTGAGGTCCCAGTTGCTATGAATCCTGGGCGAGGTGGTGCGAAGGATGTTTGGCGTCCGATGGGGCCTTGCACACCAGCCTATGTGAAGTACTCTCTGCGAAGCTTGGCGGGTGCGATACCTGCGAGCACCGGCAGGAGATCCGTCGGAGGAGGGCGTAGGCAGCCAGTGATGATCCGCATGGTGTCGTTGAGGGTGGCATCTAGCTTGCTAGTATGAGCGCTCAGCGTACTCAGCGATCCTCATGTTGATAAACGGCAATAAAAGTTTTCAATGGTGATGGAAAGACGGGAGGAAAGACAAGGTACGTTAAAAAGGCAATTAAACACACCTGAGCAATTGCAAACACCTGTGAAGCCATGTGTCCCAAACATTATGGTGCCCTGAAATGGGGGGTCTATGTATAAACACAGCTGTAATTTCTGCATGGTGAAACCAAAATGTATCAAAATGGCCTTTAATAAAATCTGACAATGTGCACTTTAACCACATGTGATTTTTTTCTATTACAAATCTCAAATTGTGGAGTACAGAGGCAAATAAATAAATGATGGGTCTTTGTCCCAAACATTATGGAGGGCACTGTAGTTACAGGAATAAACTTGTTGCTTTGCTGTAAAGTTTATAACCCTTGACTAAATTACTGAAAGTGGGATCCTTTTTGGTTTGTCTGAAGAAGATGCCAAAGGTGCTGTATCAACAAACTGCAGAGCTGTCATTTTGCATGGAGGTGAGTAAATGCATTCATTTGCAACGGTCTTGGTCATTTACTGCACTCACTTTAGTTAACCAAAATTGATTAAAGTAGTTGGCTTGTCCATTTCTGCACAAACTATCATATCCTGTAGTTTTACAATCTGTTTGTTTCAAATTAATATGATGAATAGAACTAGAGCAAATGTTTTTGTTAGCAGCTGTAGTGGTTCAGGTTAAAAGGTGGTTTATTGGATGTTATGGAGATAATCCCATATCCTGAAGAGGCAAGAGTCTGCAGATTTTGACATTTTAAACAAAACACAAATTGCTGGATGAACTCAGTGGGTCAAGCAGGATCTGTGGGGGGAATTCAGACAAAGCTTCAGACTGTGATCCTTCAGACTGATTGGAGTAAAGGGGAGAAACCTGGAAAAGAGAGTTGAAGGCGGAACAAGGAACTAGTCCTCCGTGGCCACCCACATGCCAGGGACAGCGGCTTCTCTGGATCCGACGGCTCTCCTGGCTGTTTCTAGGCTGCAGGCATTGATGCTGACGGCTCCTATTGCTGTCTATAAAGTTATGAGAGGCATGGACATGGTAGACATTTTTCCCTGGGTGGATATGTCAAAGACTAGAGGGCATACCTGTCCCTGCATCTCCTATTTCACTTCCATCCTGGGAATCCATCAGGCCTTCCAGGTGAGACACAGGTTCACATGCACCTCTTCCAACCTTCTAGATCAGGTGCTCTCAATTAGGCCTCCTTTACATAAGAAAGAACAAGCCGAAGCGAGTCAACCATTTCACCGAACAGCCAAGGCCTGCTGGAAAACCCTGTTGCCGACCATTTTAACTCTCCTTCCCATTACCATACCGTCCCTCCTGCCCTTGACCACCTCTATTGCTAGAGTGAGTGAGGCCAGATGCGAACGAGAGGAACAGCACCTCATATTCCACTTGGGTATCTTGCAGCCCAATAAACATTGAATTCTCCAATTTTAAGTCATAACCCCCTCCCGTTTTTTCTGTGGTTTCCCCAACACATTTTTCCAACCCCCATCAGTTGCCTCGCTCCTTTCCTTCAAATATTCATCTCCCAGTTCCGTATCCCCATTTCCCATTTATTTCTCCTCCTCACCCGCAGCCTTTCCCCTCCCTCTGGTTTTACTTTTCACTCATCCTCCTCTCCTTGCCACCCTTTTTTCTCCTTTTTATCTCTATCCTTTGTCATTTGCCAATAACTCCCCCCTCCCCAACTGTATTAATATATCATAAGCGAGGCTTTGCCCTATCCCCAGCTCTCTTTTCCAGCTTTCTCCCCCCCCCCCCCCCCCCCATTGCAATGTCGGAAGGGTTCCAAACTGAAGCATTGTCTGTCCTTTCCCTCCGCAGTGTGCACCAAAAAGCACCTTTCTTGTGGGCATAATTTTCAAATAATGAGGTATCTGTATATTGTCATATTGTGCTCTTTGAGGAATGAGCTGTGATGTGTATGCCCGCGGTGTGCCAAAGACAGTCTGAGGTAACATGCAACAAACAACTGCCGGAATGCTATGGTGGACTTGCTTCTAAGTGATCAACTTATCTTTCTACTGCCTTAAGGTAGCAACTTTTGGGAAGTAGTGAAAAATCTAAAACATATGGTTGTCATTAGTGGTGCCAAGATTCTTGTGGTTGTACAAAATTAATATGATTTGAAGGGCTGAATATGAATGATATTTTACAGACTTCATAAACACAAATTAACATCAAACCCGAGGGGAATGAGTAAACTACAGTTTTCTTTAACATTCCTAAAGTGCCATGCTTTGTTGTAATGTGGAAATCAACAGGAATAATTAGTGATGGGCTACGTGACATCACATTGGTTACATGAGTGACCTTACATTACATTCTGTGTTGCAAATGTTACTCTACAGCAACCAGAAAGACTGCATTAGGTGTGATCCACACCACAAGAAAGGTTACAGCATCTGAAGGGAAAGATGAAGGAAGGCCCCGTAAAAAAAACAAGACTGAACATAACGGGTGATGGAAAGAAAATCTTGGCTCCAACCACCATTTCTTTCATTTGCTTAAAAAATATGAAACTATGTCCTTGTTTTTTTTCTGAATAATGATCGAACAGCATAGTGTTGCAGTTACTATTATAATTGATATTTAGCATTTCTGTCATAAAAAATAAAGGAGTTTATATTTGATTGCGTTCTGTGTCTTAAATATCTTTTGTTTGCTCAAATGCAATATTCTATCAGTTCTGAGAAATTCAAAGTTACGAACCAGTAAGTGGGCCCCCATGTGATCTTTTTTTGTGCAAGCTTTCATTAAATCATAATAGATTTGGGCAACAATGTACTCTACATATTTATTGACAAAAGCTTTTCACTGTACTTCAGTATACGTGGCAATAAACTAAACCTAAACTCAGACATATATTAGTTGTTTCAAATTATCAATATGTCATAATTATCAATCATGCAAAAAAAAACTTCTGAGAATGGTGAGGGGAGTCCATAAATGCCATGTTTGCTGCCCCCTTTTTTCTTTGAGTAATTTGGTGCCATTGAACCAAGATTGGAGAGAGGCAGCATTGCCATTTGAGGCTCTTCCTCATTCTTTGTGTTGAAAGCATATAGTAAAAAATTATGTGTGGTGTGTTCTTAATGTTGTTAATATTGTTCAATAACTAGATCCATCTCCTACCTCCCTACAAGAGTACAATCCAGTATGGTCCATAATGTACGTTGTAAGCAGTGAACTCAAGCTGAGTGGTTGTGTCTACAGATGCAGACCAGATTTTATGCCAAGGCTTGTCAATTATAAGACAAGTCAATGAAGCAAGTTTCCTCAGTACTGTATCTTGCTGAACAGACAGAATCTTCATCCAAATGCAATGCTGAGGCATGCATAATCTTCACATTCTCAAAATAAGTTTAAATTCATTCGTGCTGTTGGGAGAGCACTTCATGATAATCACAGCCAAGCAACTGGATTGGACTGCTGTGAAGCATTTCTATATTGCAGAAAAAATATTAGAAGCACAAGAAAATGTAAAATAGATGTTGGCGCAAGAAATGAGAGATTATACCTATGATAAAATATTGAATTGACAGGAATTCTTCCCTACGATAAAACTTGATAGATTGGGAAATGTGTTACGACAGGCACGAAGATGATGTTTCAATTTGCTGGTGAGTCCAAAACTAACTTGCCTAAGTATAAGACTGTTGCTAATAGATTTGTAAGGAATTTCAGAAGAAATGTCATTGTTTTGGGTATCATTTGCATGTGAATTTCATTACGAGTAATCGTTAAGTTTCCCGCGAAGGCAGCTAAGCAAAGGGATAAGGAACGGAGCCCGATTCGTTCAGGTGAAGATCTTTGGCCGATGACATACTCCTATGCTGTAAACTAATTTGTATTACTATAGAAGTTGAAAATATTTATGCTTCAAGGGGCTGTTTTCTCACCCTGTCCACTGCAGTGGAAAATGTTTTAAGACTAACCTTTCACAGTTCTCCTCAAAACCTTGCAAGTTAAAAGCTCAGCAAGTCAGCAATTGGGTATAATTTATATGGGACTAGCCAGACGTGGACCCTTTGGGTCCAAACCTCTCCTGCGGGCCCGGCAACCCTCTCCCAATGACCACCTGTGGACCCGTTGCCGGCCCAGGAGTATCCCCCGGGAGCGGGCGAGTGGGGGAGAGGGAGCCACTCACCCCGGCCCTGGGCGGCTATCGTGTCATCCAGAGCGACCCGTGGGGTACAAACCTCTCCTGCAGTGGCAGCCCGAGGGCGACGGCTGTTGCTTTGAGCTGGAAGAAGCCCCAGCTTTGCGCGGATCCGGCGGCCATCTTGTTAGTATTAGATCAACGGCCCCCAACTGCACAGGCGCGGACACGTTGTGTTCCCATTGTGACGCAAGATGCCATTTGCACCATTGCAAAATCAAGATGGTAAGTCGAAGCATCGTAAGTCGGGGAGCATCTGTATTAGATCTACGGGCCCCAACTGCGCAGGTTCCCATTGTGACGTCGATCGTGGCTGACGGGCAGGGCAAGTGGAAAAGGGATTTATTAAAGATTTGAAAGTGATTTTTAAAGTTTAAAAAGTGAATAACTTAAAATATAACAACCATTTGAACCGCAGGCCAATGGTGAGTAAGGTGGGCCTAAAATCGTTGCTCTATCGTGTGCCGTTTTGGCTATATTTCAGGTACGTGCAAACTAACAAAGTGTCGGACAACAAACAAGATAAGCGTTTTAGTTATATATATATATAGATGAGAATTTTTTACCAGCCCCCCTAAAAAATGGGTTGTTTGAATGAAAAATATCTTTCTAATTCTCTCATCCAGTCTAAAGAAGGGTCTTGACCTGACACTTCTATTCCTTTTCTCCAGAGAAGCTGCCTGACCTGCTGAGTTACTCCAGCATTTAATTCCTATCCTCATCCCTAATCCTTCCATGGAAATATGTTCTTCATGGTCATCCTATCTATAATCCTCATAGTTTGTACATCTTGATTAAATTACCCTTCTTTATAAAAAACACTCAAATCCCAAATTAATATTTTCACCTAATATTTTTAGCCCTGATAATTTTCTTAAATTTCTTCTACACCTTCACTAGTTCCAACACATCCTTCATCAAACATGATTACTGTAACTTGGCTGTATTCTAGCCCAATTGTTTTAACCATTTTCCCCTCGTCACTTTAATGTCATGTATCTTGCGTTTTATGACTGTTGGCAGATCAATTTCACTCCTGGGATAAATAAAGTTCTATCGTATAGTATTTGTGCCTTGAGCTCATTGCTCTGTATGTGCTCTGAAACCAGTCACTGTGCTTTCTGGTCTGCCTCATCTGTCTGTCCATCTTTAGGATCATGGACATGCACCCCGAGCTCCCACAGTTCATGTACACTACATTTTGCAGTGGTGACAGGAGGACAGAAAGAATGCATTTTCCAACTGGATGGTGTTGAAGGGAGGATAAATGATTAATCTATAAGAACATTGATGGGGATGGTGGCAGAGTGAAGGATACCCCTCCACCGAGCCAGGGAAACAAGTAAATTAAAATCCTCAAGCCATCTTTAACTCAGAACATATCCAAAAAAAGTGGCATCACCAGAAGAATAAAAGAGGATAATGAATGGAATAATAAAAGCAGTATTCTCAGTAAGTCTGGAAATTGTAGAGACATAAGCAGAAGTCACATTGCTGGAGATGATTCTTGACGATACCTTTCACATAAAGGAATTAAGTTGTAATTTAAGTAAAACCTTGGAGGCGATGCTCATTTCAAATCCAACTTTTCAGTTGGCTCATCAAAGTTTCTTTTCAGCTTTTCTGTAACGATTAGTTATCTACGTATTTGAAATTTTGCTCAGCAACATGGATAGGACAGGTTTGGAGGGATATGGACCAAACGCAGGGAGGTGGGACTCATGTAGCTGGGACATGTTGGCCGGTGTGGGCAAGTTGGGTCGAAGGGCCTGTTTCCACACTGTATCACTCTATGACTCTATGAAGGGCCTGCTTCCACACTGTATCACTTCATGACTCTATGAAGGGCCTGTTTCCACACTATCACTCTATGAAGGGCCTGTTTCCACACTGTATCACTCTATGAAGGGCCTGTTTCCACACTGTATCACTCTATGAAGGGCCTGTTTCCACACTATCACTCTATGAAGGGCCTGTTTCCACACTATCACTCTGTGACTCTGAAGTGCCTGTTTCCACGGTGTACCACTCTATGACTATGAAGGGCCTGTTTCCACACTGTATCACTCTATGAAGGGTCTGTTTCCACACTGTTTCACTCTATGACTCAATGAAGGGCCTGTTTCCACACTATCACTATGACTCTATGAAGGGCCTGTTTCCACACTGTATCACTCTATGACTATGAAGGGCCTGTTTCCACACTGTATCACTATGACTCTATGAAGGGCCTGTTTCCACACTATCACTCTATGAAGGGCCTGTTTCCACACAGTATCACTCTATGAAGGGCCTGTTTCCACACTGTATCACTCTATGAAGGGCCTGTTTCCACACTATCACTCTATGAAGGGCCTGTTTCCACACTATCACTCTGACTCTGAAGTGCCTGTTTCCACGGTGTACCACTCTATGACTATGAAGGGCCTGTTTCCACACTGTATCACTCTATGAAGGGTCTGTTTCCACACTGTTTCACTCTATGACTCAATGAAGGGCCTGTTTCCACACTATCACTATGACTCTATGAAGGGCCTGTTTCCACACTGTATCACTCTATGACTATGAAGGGCCTGTTTCCACACTGTATCACTATGACTCTATGAAGGGCCTGTTTCCACACTATCACTATGACTATGAAGGGCCTGTTTCCACACTGTATCACTCTGAAGGGCCTGTTTCCACACTGCATCACTCTATGACTCTATGAAGGGCCTGTTTCCACACTGTATCACTCTATGAAGGGCCTGTTTCCACACTGTATCACTCTATGAAGGGCCTGTTTCCACACTATATCACTCTATCACTCTATGAAGGGCCTGTTTCCACACTGTATCACTCTATGAAGGGCCTGTTTCCACACTATATCACTCTATGACTCTATGAAGGGCCTGATTCCACACTGTATCACTATGACTCCATGAAGGGCCTGTTTCCATACTGCATCGCTCTATGACATACTTATTTGATAGTTGTACCCTTGCAGTAGACAATGAATGGGTCCTTTGAATTAATCACACCTGTTTACCAAGCAATATTGATGTATGAATGGCTGGTGCTTTGAACTCTCTATTTCCATTAATGTCGTAACTGATGTAAATGTAAATATAGTTACCAATATGTCCAAAATGATGGAAAAGATCGCAATCATGCGTTTATTTTCATTCTGTTTACATTCTGGTTCTCATTGTTTAAATAAATCCAGAGCATAAATAGTGCAGTATATATTGTTTTAAAATAAATCAATATAATTTAAATACGTTGAGAAATTATAACTTAATGTGAGCAATACACATGGGGCAATCATTATGAGACATTATGAGACAATGCTACCTCACATCACATGTATTCCCAGGCAAACCACCCACAAACATCCAAAATCACCAACTGGATGCATGAGCTTAACTGTGACCAAAGATGTTGGTCACATTTGTACTTCAGTTATGTTACATTCCCTTTGGCCAGATGACCTTTGATTTGATGTATCAAATTCTAAAGTCTTCCTGCTCTGAGGAACCACTATCCATGTTGGAGACGCCTCCAATTATAGTCCATTATCACTAGTATCCTATCACATAGTATCCTCCTATTATAATCCATTATCACCAGTATCCAATTACACAGTATCCTCCTATTATAGTCTATTATCATCAGTATGATAAAAAATACATATTTAAATTCACCCTTTGGAATCATATTCTATCTGCAAAAGTAACTTTGTTTCTCTGGTTGCAGATAAATAATACTAAATACTTAATGTTTACAAAATTTACAAATGTAAAACAAATGTACAAATTTTACATCATAAATACAGTCCATCACTTTGACACTTGCAGTTTATATCGCCATCTATTCTTGCTGATTGTCTCTCCACGTACATATCTCACACATACATTCCACCCAAGAACCCAGTTTCAAATCCAACTCTCTTTTAAGAAATTACTTTTAATAGCTGAATTTCCATCTTAATCGATATATGGAGGGATGACCACACCTCTGCTAATTAATTATAAAATATTAAACTGTTAAAGCACCTTATCCCTCTCATTATCTCTAAAACATCAATCCTGTACAGGCAAACCACTCTGACTTTCCATTTTTCAGTGTTCCCCATTCTTGTTCCATCAATCTCCTACTTTCAGTTGTTACTGACCGTTGAAAGTCAGCAGAAATCGCAGTCTTCATTAACCAAAAAAGCAATCCTCACTTTCCATTTGTCTAAGTTCATTGTCATTATTCATGAACTGAAGCAATTTCATAGATGTTGTTATATATTGAGCTTTCATTATTGAACAATTCAAATATTGTGCATGTAATGAATGTATTGAAGTTCTCACAAACGTGGAACATAGGAATGCACCTGGCATCCTTGGCGGTGAAGGAAAGGGGAAGGGAAGAAGGTCACTTTATTCTTCAATGCAACAAGCTTCATTTCGATGAAGCATGCGAGGTTTCCATAAATTGGTTCAGTATTTCCTTTGTGCCAGTTTGCCACTGAAGAACTAGGTCTAGTGGTGTTTGTCCATTCTGCAACAAGACAGCAGAAATTGTAATATTCATTAAAGTGCTGATTTACTAATCAATTCTAAAGGAAAAACGTGCATTTACAAAGTTTACAAAGTTTCTCCAGGTTTGCAACATTATTACATTGCACAGAATAGGTGAGCTATTTTTATTCATTGATTCCAACTATCTTGTCACATGTGGCTTTTCAAGGTCTTCAATTTTTCTCATACTTCTCTTTTATGTGATATGAAAAGAAATCTGATAACTGCTTTTTCTTTTGAGCTGGTAGCGCGTCAGTCAGTTGCCTTTATTGTTCTACCTTCTGTTCTGTGTTTATTTGAAGAAAGGCCAAATCCTGAAATATTGTTTTGCTTTCCCACGACTCGACTGATCTTTGGCATTTTCTGCATCTTACTTTAATGAATTCTTGCATTCTTGCCCTATGTAGGTTTTTGGTTGATTTTTTTTGTACAAGACAAATTAATTTTGATTTTATAAACTGGTCATGTTCAGAGTTTAGAACTACTATTTACCTCTTTGGTGACCCTCTTGACTATCGTTGATGGGACTTTGCTGGCTTTACCTTGCGCTAAACGTTATTCCTTTATCATGTATCTATACACTAAATGGCTTGATTGTAATCATGTGTGGTCTTTCTGTAACTGGATAGCACGCAACATAAGCTTTTCACTGTACCTCGGCACACGTGACAATAATCTAAACTGAGTGCAGACAATTCCAGAATTTCACTTAATTTAGATTTCCCAAGGTCAATCCTTTGAGTATTTTGAGTTTACAAGAGATGTTAAAGATAAATGTTTCGATCATATGTGAAATTGACTTTGATTTAGAAAGCAATTTTCAAAATATACTGCAACATAATAAAAGTAAGGTAGAAAAAAAAGCTTTAACATGCTTAGCATCGAAAATCAGAGTTTTTCAATCCCTGTTATCAGCATAAAATTATAATACTTTTGTAAATCGTGTGCTACCATGTTATGTGTGTTTTTTGTCTCTGGATACAAAAATACCAATATTTTTTTAAAGTGCAACAAGAATAAAAGAACTCGCCTGAATCGAGTAGGAATCGGAAAGAAAGAGGCAGGAGGAGTGGATAAAACAAGGAGATCAGATGGAGAGAGGGAGATTGGGTTAGTACAGGGACAGAGGGAGGAGTGAAGTGACAGAACTTGCCCCAACCTATAGCTGAGGTGTGCTGAACTAAACAAACAGCCCTGGCTGCATCTCTCCTGATGTCTCTCCCTCGCTGTCCTTTATCCTTCTTTGCCCTCTTTATCCCGACTGTCTCTTCACCCTATCCCCTCGCTGTCACCACACACACACACACACCTAGGGGTGCCAACTATCTCACTCCCAAATAAGAGAAAGTGATGTCACCGCCCCGCGCACCACGTGACCTCACCCAGCCAGCGGCCACGTGCTCCCACTCCACCAATGGCAGCCGCCCGGGCCAGGAGGCGGGTTGTTATGCAACCTCCGTTCGGCGGCGCCCAGGCCTCTGGACCTACACTGTCCGGAGGTAGACTCAAAATGTTGGAGTAACTCAGCGGGTCAGGCATCATTTCGGGAGAGAAGGAATGGGTGCCTTTTCGGGTCTCGACCCGAAATGTCACCCATTCCTTCTCTCCTGAGATGCTGTCTGACTCGTTGAGTTACTCCAGCATTTTGTGTTTACCTTTGATTTTAACCAGCATCTGCAGTTTTTTTCCTTCTACACTGTCCGAACCTATAGCGTCCAGGACAACAGCGTCCCCTGGGCCTAATACGGGACAAACCAATTTAGCCCAAAATACGGGATGTCCCGGCTAATACGGGACAGTTGGCAACCCTACACACACCTCCTCTCTTCCACTCCCACATGCTTTGGCAGGAACTTTTGCTGTCCAGCAGCAGCACTTGGAACTATGCCCTGTAATCAATATGACTCAAGTTCAGATAGGCTCAGCTTTCACTTCCACCAGTCGAGGTTTTCACGGGCTGCCAAGGGTCGGTCGGCCAGTAATACAATGTGGCGAGGGAATCAGGTTACCCGTTGCATCTGGCCTTGAAGCTGAGTTGTCCAGGCAGAGGTGTGGCAGTATTAGCCGGAAAGGCCAGCAACTGTGGTCAGGGCTGATTTGTCAAGAGATTTCTATTTGTACATCCACATTAGCAGAAGTGTAGAAATCCAAGAAGTGTTGGTAATCCACAAAAATAAACCAGTAGGTGCTGACTTTAATGTAAACTGCTGTATTTAAATCAATGTGGAGGAGTAGACTTTATGGAACCTGTCCGTGTGACTGGTGCTCCATGTGTTAAATTTAATACTGGTGGCACAGCAATCTGTTGCTCCTCGCAGTGCAGTCCTGCGCTCTCGAATAGCCTGACCTCGGGTGCTGTCTATATGGAGTTTGTACGTTCTCCCTGTGACCACGGGATTTTCTCCAGGTGCCCTGGTTTCCTCCCACACTTGCAAAGACGTACAGGTTTGTAGATTAATTGGTGTCTGCAAATTGGCCCAAGTGTGCAGGATAGAACTGGTGTACGGGTGATCTAACGCACATCTGAATTCGGTGAACAGTATGTTGACGAGGTTAATCCCTGGGATGGCGGAACTGTCAAATGCGGAAAGATTGGAAAGACTGGGCTTGAATTCTCTGGAGTTTAAGGATGAGAAGGGATCTTATAGGGGCGTATAAAATTATAAAAAGGACTAGACAAGCTAGATGCTTGGGGGAGTCCTGAACCAGGGGACACAGTCTAAGAATAAAGGGGAGGCTATTTAAAACAGGTGAGAAGAAACTTTTTCACCCAGCGTTGTGAATTTGTGGTATTCTCTGCCACAGAAGGCAGTGGAGGCCAATTCACTGGATGAATTTTTAAAAGAGTTAGATGGAGCTCGAGGGGCTAGCGGAATCAAGGGATCTGGGGAGAAGGCAGGCACAGGTTACTGATTGTGGATGATCAGCCATGATCACAATGAATGGCGGTGCTGGTTCGAAGGGTCAAATGACCTCCTCCTGCACCTATTTTCTATGATTCTATGTTGTTGGGTGCAATCTGACGAATAAATCACATTTATGTAATACTTAATTAGAAACAAAAAGTGAAAAACTCATTGCAATATTGCTGATGGTAGATTGTAATGTTCTTGATCAGCTTCTCAAATGGATTTAATTTTTTGCCAGCCACTTAGTCTTTTAAAAATCAATTCACAGAGTCATACAGCACGGTAACAGGCCCTTTGGCACAATTCATCCATACTGATCAAAATGACTCATCAAAAAACTAATCCCATTTACCTGCATTTAGCCCTTATCCCCCTAAATCTTTCCTATTCATGTACCAGTCCAAATGTTTTTTAAATGTTGTTATAGTGCCTGCTTCAACTTCCTCTGGCAGCTCACTCCATATATCCACCACCATGTGTGTGAAAAAGTCACCCGTCACATTGAATCTTTCTCCTCTCACATTAATCCTATGCCTCTAGTTCTTCCCCTGCCCTGGGAAAAAGATTCTGTACATTCACCCTCTCTATCCTCCTCATGATTTAATACATCTCTGTAAGATCACCCCCACCCTCCTGCAATCCATGGAATAAAGTTCTAGTCTTCCCAACCTCTCTACATAGCTCGGGCCCTTGAGTCCTGTCTATATCTTCATAAATCTTCTTTGCAAGCTTTCCATCTTAATGACGTGCTTCTTTTTTTTACAAAAAATGTATTCAGTTATTAAAAATAATATTTACAATACACTAAAACAAAACAGAACCCACCACCAAAAAACAAAACACACAAATATATGATATGAACTATGATTCAACTATCTTACACTCCATGTCCAAGATGCATTCAACCCCCCCCCCCCGCGGCGCCCAGTGGTCCCGGAAATCCCCCAGGGTGCCCGTGGACAGCGCGTAGTCCCTCTCTGGTACCGCCCGGGCACGGACGTAACCCCGGAAAAGGGGCAGGCAGCCGGCTTGGGCAGAGCCCTCTTCTGCCTGGCACCGTGACTCACGGATGGCCAGCTTGGCCAGGCCCAGGAGCAATCCAACCCAACCAGGACATCGTCAGCCCCACCCTCTCCCCGACGCACAGGGTGTCCAGAGATGAGGATGAGGAAGTAATGCAGCCAGAAGGCAAGGAGCAGCCCCTTTAGATATTAGAACAGGGGCTGCAGCCTCACACACTCCATGTACACGTGGCACACAGACTCACACTCCATGTACACGTGGTACACAGACTCACACACTCTATGTACACGTGGCACACAGACTCACACTCCATGTACACGTGGTACACAGACTCACACACTCCATGTACACGTGGTACACAGACTCACACACGCCATGTACACGTGGTACACAGACACACACTCCATGTACACGTGGTACACAGACTCACACACTCCATGTACACGTGGTACACAGACTCCTCCACCCCACAAACTTGGCAGGCGGCTGGAGAGTCTGTGAACCGCGAAAGAAACAGGTTGCAGGGGACTCCTCTGTGCAGTCCCCTCCACCCCAGGTCCGCGATGGTGAGTGGCAGAATCCCTGCATAGAGGGACCCCCACCGGGCATGCTATGCGTCTTTGGCAGGGTATCCAAAACTGAACATAGGTGTGGCCAATTCAGGTTTAAAATCACAAAATCTTAAAAGGCATTATGTTTGTTGGTAGTTGGACTTACGCAGTTTTTTAAAGTAGGTTTGGCTCCGTAAATCAGCAGCAGCTTCATTAGTCGGTAACGGCTCAGTCGCACTGCGTCATGCATCGGCGTGTCTCCTTCCTTCAGACAACAACATTTGAAGGACAATGGTTATGATAGAACTGAACGAGTTTGTTATCACTGTGTTTAGCTTAGTTTAGAGATGTAACATACAATCAAGCCCTTCGGCCCAGAGTCCACGTCGACCAGCGATCACCTGTACACTAGTTCCACCCGACACACTAGGGTCAATTTACAGAAGCCAATTAACCTATACATCTGCATGTCTTTGGAGGGTGGGAGGAAACCCATGGAGGCACAGGGAGAATGTACAAACTCAGAACAGACAAGCACCCGTAGTCAGGATCAAACCTGGGTCTCTGGCGCTGTAAGGCAGCAACTCTACTGCTGTGCTACTTTGCTGCCTTGTGATATTCAGGGAAAGCCACCTCTCCACACTTTGACGCCACATCCTCCTGGAGGCAACTCTGATGCCCATCACCAGCACACAGGCCAGAAGTTGCCAACAGTCACAGGCAAAGGAGAAACTAGCTGTGTCTAATTAACTGGAATTGGATCGACTCAGCTGCACCTCATCGCCTACCCAGGGGGTTCCAGCCGAGGGAAGAGAGGAAGCAAGACAGGAAACAAGGGAGAGAAAGTGGAAGACCCCCTCACTAACTAGAGAGACATAAAATGCTAGAGTAAACTTCTGAAGAGGGGTCTCGACCCGAAATGTCACCCATTCCTTCCATCCAGAGATGCTGCCTGTCCCGCTGAGTTACTCCAGCCTTTTGTGTCTTATCTTTAGCTGTAAACCAGCATCTGCAGTTTCTTCCTATCTCTACGAACTGTACTTCCTTTCACAGGCTCGGAAGTAGCCTGGAACTGTTAGCACCTCCTCAAAATCTCATAGAAACGTATAAAATTATAAAAGGACTGGACAAGCTCGATGCAGGAAAAATGTTCCCAATGTTGGGGGAGTCCAGAACCAGGGGCCACAGTCTAAGAGACAGTCATTTAAAACTGAGATGAGAAGAAACTTTTTCCACCCAGAGAGTTGTGAATTTGTGGAATTCTCTGCCACAGACGGCAGTGGAGGCCAATTCACCGGTTGAAATGAAAAGAGAGTTGGATAGAGCTCTTGGGGCCAGCGGAATCAAGGGATATGGGGAGAAGGCAGGCACAGGTTACTGATTGTGAATGATCAGCCATGATCACAATGAATGGCACCTCCACATGGTCCCAGACCTTGCAACCATTGTCCGTCGTTTGGAATAAGCTACATTACGTGTTCATCCTACCACGGGTGTCCGTGTGGTCATTGTCGACCCAGAGTCATCCCTGACACCTCAACACCAAACTACTGGGATGTTCACAGTTCCTTGATTCTAGAATGCTTTGGGACAATCTTGTATTATCCCCAAAACACGTTAGACTTAGGAACATTCTTCAGCCACCAAAATCAAGTGTTGGAATCAAGTTGGCAAAATCAGACCAAGAAACAAATCAGAAATGTCCTCTGTTACTTAGAAACAAACAACACAAAAGTGTCACATTCAAACTATAATGGTTGCAATATAAATTTCCACAATATATAATAAAAAACTAAATGAATGTTCCTGTGTCCTTTCCTCTGCACGGCCCCAGCCTGGGAAATAGTGGACTGGCACTGAAATGAACTACTCTGTCATTCTAAAATCTCATGAGCACGGTATCATTGGCTCATCAAGCGTCTTTTACATAACAAGGCATTTTGTTACAATCTGGTACATAAAAGGTTCAGTGTATCAATTTTACACATGGATATATCTTTAGTACCCAATTAAGCATTTGGTCTCCTATTTTGAGGAAGGACGTCCTTGTTATTGAGGCAGTGCAGTGTAGGTTCACGAGGTTGATCCGTGGGATGGCGGGACTGTCATATGAGGGAAGATTGGAAAGACGGCTTGTATTCACTGGAAGTTAGAAGGATGAGAGGGGATCTTAGAAACGTAACAAATTATGAAAGGACTGGACAAGCTAGATGCAGGAAAAATGTTCCCAATGTTGGGGAAGTTCAGATCAAGGGGAGTCCAGAATCAGGGGCCACTGTCTAAAAATCAAGGGGAGGCCATTTAAAACTGAGGTGTGAAAAAACCTTTTCAACCAGAGAGTTGTGAATTTGTGGAATTCTCTGCCACAGAAGACTGTGGAGGCCAATTCACTGGATGATTCTAAAAGAGAGTTAGATAGAGCTCTAGGGGGCAGCGGAATCAAGGGATACGGGGAGAAGGCAGGCACGGGTTACTGATTGTGGATGATCAGCCACGATCACAATGAATGGCGGTGCTGGCTCGAAGGACCTCCTCCTGTACCTATTTTCTATGTTAATACGTACCATGTCTCTGGCATTCAGATCTGCTCCACATGCAATGAGGTGCTCAGCACAGTCATAATGTCCGGTTCTGACAGCGACGTGCAAAGGAGTGCTGTATAACTGTGGCAAACACAAAATGAAAGCAGTGCTCATTGTCAAAATACTTCACTGCCAGTGGATCTTGGTGAGAGGTTTGCTGTTTTGATGGAGGCCCTGCAGCAGCCTGGAGCTCGAGTGGATCTGTTGCCATTCTAAGAGAGCTAGTGCGCGAATGGGGCCCGACTACAGCCAGACAGAGCAGCGGTGGAGGGCATCAACAGCATCGCTTGGCCTGGCCTGGTCAACCCTCCAACTTTGACCAGGATTCAGGATATCTTTATTTGTCATCCAAAAAACAAGTCTTTTGGACAAGATTTCGTCACCCACAGTCCAATAATAAGAGCAATAAAATAAGCAAATTACACAACCCCAACCAACACAAAACACAAAAAAAAGAAACATCCATCACAGTGAGTCTCCTCCAGTCACCTCCTCACTGTGATGAAAGGCCAGAATGTTATTTCTCTTTCCCTGCCGTCTTCTCCCGCGGTCAGGCTGTTGAACATGCCACGTTCCAGGCCGTGCCAGACGGTGAAAGGTTCTCAGCGGGCCGACCCAAGCCCCGCAATCCGGGGCGGGCGAAGACGCTGCTGCTGCATGTCGGGGCAGTCGTGGCTCCCGACATTGAAGCCCCCGCCGAGCAGAGAAAAATTCCGTGGCCTATTTCAGGCCACGCCGGACGGTGAAATGTCCACCAGGACAACGGAACTTTATGACCAAATTAAGACGGTACATATTTAACAACTTTGCACTAGAATCATACAAAATGCTGCTGGAAACATGTCGACTTGTGTACTGCCACAGTACAGACTTTAGACTTGCAGCGTGGAAAATTGCCCTTTGGCCCACTGAGTCCGCACTGGCCAGAGTACACTAGCACTATCCTACACACTAGGGACAATTTACAATCTACTGAAGATTGTACCTACAACCTACAAACCTGTACGAGTGTGGGAGGAAACTGGAGTGCCCGGAGAAAACCCACATGGTCACAGAAAGAATGAACAAACTCCGTACAGACAGCATCTGTGGGCAGGATCGAACCTAGGTCTCTGGCACTGTGAGGTAGCGACTTTAGCGCTGCGTCACTGTGCCAGCCACTATTTCTATAATCTTGTACTTACGTATTGTAATCTATGTATAATATAGTAATATTTACTAAGCTGTATGCAAAAAAGGAATGACACTGTACCTCAATACATGTGACATTAAAGTATTGGACCATTGAGGTAGACAATCTGCTCACCTTGTCTTTGGCGTTAACAGCTGCGTCTTTATTTAACAACATTTTTAAAACTTCCAGGCTTCCCCCGCGACAGGACCAGTGGACCGCTGTCGCTTCGAGCTGCATCAGAAACAAAATGATGTTGTTGTTAGTAATGGTGAAAGGTCGGCATGTACATGAATCAAAGTGCCACAAGAAACGCCTGCAACCACAAGATGTGATGGCGTGCATCACTTGCACAGACACCATTTGACGTTCTCTCTTTTGGAGATACAGTGTGTGAACAGGCCCTTCGGCCCACTGAGTCCACCTGACCATCATCACCCGTTCATGCTAGTTTTATGATATCCCACGGAAATTTACAGAAGCATGTCTTTGGGAGGTGGGAGAAAGCCAAAGCACCCGGAGAAAACCCTCGCGGTCACAGGTTAGAATGTGCACTCTACACAGGCATCAGCAGAGGTCAGCTCTCTGGCGCTGTGAGGCAGCAGCTCTACCCGCTGAACCTTGCCACCCCACAACAGAACTGTTTTGACTTTTTGATCCAAACAAAACTGACAACACTCCGAATAGTCATTATAACGGACGGCTAAGCCCAACCCCTGAACTAACACACTGCTTGAAGTACAAGGTGTTTGCCCCAGGCATCTTGCCAGATGGTCAATATGCCTAATAAATGGATATATACTGTACCATGTCGCGAAACTCGATGGAGGCTCCGGCTTTCAAGAGTTTCAGCACAATCTCCTCATTTCCCTCTGAGCAAGCACGATGCAGGGCGGTCCTGTTAAACTGTACAGAGCAAAAATAAAAGATGTTGCCATTCCTGTAATCAGCTGGAGTTCTTTCATTGTTATAGGTGCCCACACTGAACTATAAAATTATGTGAAGATTAAACCGAAGATAGACACAAAACGCTGGAGTAACTCAGCGGGACAGGCAATATCTCTGGAGGAAAGGAATAGGTGACGAAGGAATAGGTGACGTTTGGGGTCGAGACCCTTCTTCAGACTAGACTGCGAGTCAGAGGAAAGGGAAACGGGACATTTTTCCTGCATCTAGCTTGTCCAGTCCTTTTATAATTTTATACGTCTCTATAAGATCCCCTCTCATCCTTCTAAACTCCAGTGAATACAAGCCCAGTCTTTCCAATCTTTCCTCATATGAAAGATGCAATGGTTACTTGAAATTCTTATCTGCAGTAGCTTAGCAGGCCCGTGAATGCAATAAACACAGATTAAAAATATAATCTATATATTAAAACTCTTGTTTGTTTGTTTGTTTGTTCCTGAACTACAGCCAAAACGGTACATGATAGCGCAACAATTTTAGGCCCACCTTATGGTCGGGGGCTAATGGAAGAAGTTTCATTGAAATTGGTGTTATATTTTTTAAGTTATTCACCTTTTAAAGTTTAAATCTATCTCATAGGGATGGAAGGGGGGAGGGTGGGAGGGAAGGGGGGGAAGGAGGGTAAGAGGGATGGATTGGGGGGAGGGGAAGGGGGTAGGGGAGGGGAGGGGGAGGGGAGGGTGCTGCACCCATGCAGGAGGTGTTTGGGCCCAACGGGTCCACCAGGCCTCATAATAAGATAAATTTAATGAAGTAGTTGGACCTGTTGGCACTAATAGGAGGCGTCATTTTACCTGGTCACACGCATCAGGCAGGCCGCCATCAGCCAGGTATTTGTCAACCACCTGCGGCTTGTTTTTCAGTGCAGCCCTCCAGAACGTGTCCACATCGACAACTTCACTCTGGGACAAAGCAATCATTCTTAAAAGCGTTTCTTAAAAGCATTAATTCTTAATTGTTTAGACGAACATTTTTTTTAAAAATTTTAAATATATAGATTTCCCGAAGCAGTAAACGTACTATGATTTCGGGTTCTTGCTCTTTCGGGGGCTCTACGGCAATCGTCTTGGATTGCTTCTTCTTTTTCAACCGGACGATGAATTGAAGATCATCTAGAGTTTCAAGCTTCAGCCTCTGGTCCAGCGATTTAATCTAACAACAAATCATCAACGGGTTAATGTCTTTGACAAAGATGTCAGAGCATCTTTGAAACGCCCGAAGGTGCGTTTCAATGTAATTTGAAAGAGATTAGGTTGCAGTCACGAGTCAATGTGCCTACGATAGACGCAAAATGCTGGAGTAACTCAGCGGGACAGACGGCATCTCTGGATAGAGGAGGAACAGGTGAGGTTTCAGGTCGAGACCCTTCTTCACACTGATATCAGGGGAGAGGGAAACGAGAGATATGGAAGGTACGGTGTGAAGATGAAAGGTCAAAGGAGAAGAGATCAAGGGAAATGTAGAATGGATCATTGTTCGCTAGGAGAAGGTGACAACGAGGCATAAAAAGATAACATTTAATCCGGGGGACAGTCAGACTGGGCGGAGAACTAGGATGGGGAGGGACGGAGAGAGAGGGAAAGCAAGGGTTACTGGAAGTTAGAGAAGTCAATATTCATTCCGCTGGGTTGTAAGATGTTGCTCCAATTTGCACTGGGCCTCTCTGACAATGGAGGAGGCCCAGGACAGAAAGGTCAGTGTGGGAGTGGGAGTTAAAGTGTTGAGCAACCGGGAGATCAGGCAGGTGTAGGCAGGCTGAGCGGAGGTGTTGAGCTCAATGTGCCGAGTGAATGAGTGAAGGAGATTGGCTGTGAAACACGTTGCGCGTACATTCTTGCCATGTGCCACTGGCTGTAGTTTCTCCCTCTGATGCTTGTGGCTGGGAATGAAGGGGAATGGCTCGGTCTGAGTCTTCAGGTCATCCTGTTTCTCGATCGCCACCGCGGAACAGTATCCTCCATTTCCAAATTCCTCTTGCACCCTGCGGGAAGCTGCCTCCCAGCCGGTGGCTGTACCAGAGGTCTTCTTGCCGGTCACCTAGGGGAAGGAGCACACCGTGAATTTCACTGAAGGAGGCTGTATCCGCGCCACCCACTGCCATGGACTCATTACACTGAAGGGTTGAATTCACACTCATTCCCCTTTCCAAATTCACAATCACAATCACAATTACACTTTATTAGCCAAGTATGTTTTGCAACATACGAGGAATTTCATTTGCCGTACAGTCATAACAATTCGACATTCAGTTAAAGAGCAAAGGTGGACACACAATGCAAGAGAACCTCAGCAGGTCATGCAGCATCTCAGGAGAGAAGGAATGAATGAATGAATTAATTAATAAGTTTATTGGCCAAGTATGTGCATATACAAGGAATGTGCCTTGGTGCTCCGCTCACAAATGACAACACAAACATACAATTAACAATTAAGAATTGGTCTTAATTGGTCTCAGCCCAAAATGTCACCCATTCCTTCTCTCCCCAGATGCTGCCTGACCCGCTGAGTTACTCCAGCATTGTGTGTCTGCCGAGTATTTCCGGGATCTTTTGAAATTGTCTATTATTCAATGAATCATAACCGTAGAGTCGTACAGCAGTGAAGCAGGGAACTGGTTATCTTGTTTTAGAGATACAGCTTCGATACAGGCCCTTCGGCCCACCATTGACCGTTCACACTCATTACTTATCCTACAATCGCATCCACTCCTTACACACTCGGGGCAATTTCACGCAATCAAATTAACCTACAGACCCACACTTTGGGGGTGTGGGAGGAAACCGGAATACCCGGAGGAAACCCACGCGGTCACCGGGAGAACGTGCAAAATCCACACAGACAGCAACTGAGGTCAGGATGGAACCCGGGTCTCTGGCGCTGAGAGGCAGCAACTCTACCAGCGTGAGGTCTTTCACCTCCAATGCCCTTGTGCATTTGTGGAATTCTCTGCCACATAAGGCAGTGGAGGCCAATTCACTGGATGAATTTAAAAGAGAGTTAGATAGAGCACTAGGGGCTAGTGGAATCAAGGGATATGTGGAGAAGGCAAGCACGGGATACTGATTGTGCATGATCTAAGGGCTCTAAGGGCCAAATGGCTCCTCCTGCACCTATTTTCTAAGTTTCTAAGCCTGGGCCATTCAAATGTCTCAGTGGTCACATGTTAAATGCCGACTCTGCTTCTACTCCGCCCTCCAGCACTGTATTCCAGGTGCTCATCTCACTCTGAATAAAAAAGGTCCCCTCTAAATCTCCTGCCCTTTACCCTGTATCTATCTCCTCCGATTTTATCTAGCCCTGGT